>NC_134702.1:192258914-192561944 GCF_043290135.1 Rhipicephalus microplus
CACACGACCAGTTATTTGTATTTATCTGTTATCTCTAGCGTGACTTCCTGTATTCTAAGCTCACTACCTTTGTTATCATTAAAAATCATGACTACTGATTTTTCCTAACTGAATCTAAAATCTAACCTATCTCCCTCATTACCGCAGATGTCCATCAACCTCTGCAAATCTTCCTTGTTGTTGGCCATTAGCACCCTATCATCTGCGTAGATTAATGCTGGTAGTGCCTGATCAATGAGTTTTCCTTGTTTGACTAAAAAGAGGTTGAAGCCAAGTCCCCTTGCCTCTAATTTGGCCTCTAATCCTTGTAGGTACATCATGAATAAGGGTGACAGTGGGCACGCCTGCCTAAGTCCACAATTCACCACTGTGGGCTTGGATACCTGTTTTTCCCACTTTTTAACTACCTTGTTAGTTTTATAGATTTCCTTTAAACGATTAGTGACTCAATCTTTTACACCCAGTGTGTCTAGTATTCCCCACAAGTCCTCTTGAACCACGCTATTGTACGCTCCCTTGAATTTCTGCAGGCCGGTAGGAAGCTTCACAGCGCAGCGCCTGATCTTGTGAAACGGCGCAGCCATGCAGGCAGGGCATTCAATTCCCTCCCTATTTTTTGTATACTACTGTCCTTGTGTACATCGTAGAACACATAACAGTAATGATAGCAAACAGATCATTGATTCGGGTAGGCTTAGTGTTTTTATTTAAAATGGAACAACGAGGAAGCTGCTGAAGCTCGTGCCTGTATACAGCTGCTTTATATGGAGATGAAACTTTAACGAAAAAAAAATGTAATGATAAACAGTAGGCTCATAACAAACAACATTTCTCTGAGGGTGCATGGAATATATGTCCCATGCAAGGCTATGCATTGCAGTCCTTACTGCATTAATTATGTACACGTACTGCAGGGCATGCAAGTGTATGCAGACACACGCTGACGAAATGACATTTTTTGCTACATACAAACGTGCACCGCACCAAATAAGACGCACGTGTTTGTATAGTCAGGGAACACTCGTGAATATTGATGAAATCACACAGCTCGCTTACAGTATAAAACAAACACAATTGCGAACAATAAAATGCGACGCTGTTTAAAGAGGCGGACCCAGGTTACGAGGAGAATTATCAGTATGGCATACACACCACGTGTCAAGCTTTTGCAACATCTAAAGAGACTAAATATGGAAAGTTGCCTTTGTAAGTTAACATGACAGTACCAAATGGAGAAGCCACACGAGAGAACAATTCATCGTGGGCTAAAGAATGTGTTTTAAATATTATACACAGCTTTGCAAGATAATATCGACGAGTTTTACTCGTCTAGGTGTGGGAGGTGTAGGCCTGATAAAATGCGATGTTGCTTCAGAGCCTTTCTTTCGTAATATTGCAATTTTGTTCAACTCTCTCAAACGCGGCACCGTAAATTTCTACTGGGTGCTTAAACACGGCAAGCAGGTCGCGGGGCAAAATGTTTGTAATATTTTATTACCGAAACAGCGATACAAGCAATGCTTGAGCTGCACTTGCTGTTTTCGAAATTGTAACCTCCTCAATCTCATCACTGTGATCAGGAAACAGAGAGGAAAAGTACAGCAGTAGTACGTAGAGAAATATTCAATTTGAAGCCCTTTAGCAATATCATCTAAACAAATTGCCAGTTCACTGTTGAATTCTCGATGGAAACAAACAGCTGATCAGGGACGCAAGCTTGGCTTGGCACTGGCTTGGCCGTTCATACAGAGCCAAAAGCCGCTGCAGGAAACTGGATTGCGGATCGTATTGAGACAAAATATTTTATACATTTTTGTTTTCTTTGTTTCATTTCTCTAATTGCTCTTGTGATGGCGTGGACCGCGCTTCGTGATCTCATGTACCGGCGCACTGTCTTTAAGTTTAGTAGGGCGCACGATAATACATGATTGCGTGCTTTAATTTAAAAAGATTCGCGTGTATGGCAGCAACACTGCAATGTCGGGAAGAGGCACGGGGAAGAGGATTGTAGTAGAACCATTAGCAGCTGCATGCCCGGGTGGAGCGACTGATGCCCAGATGGAGGAATGTCAACCCGATGCCTTTTGTGTTGGCCGTTCTGGCAGTTCCGCCGACTTTATAGAAAGAGACGACCTTTTCTTTTCTTTTCTTCGGGCATCTTCTCTTTTCCTTCGGGCATCAGCGACAACATTGACGGACGACGTGTTCGACTTCACCGTGCACGTGAGTATAGGTTGGTTTTTCATTCGAGTGAATTCTTGTTCAGATTTGCAACTTGTCGGCTTCCTCCTGATCACCTGTCACCGGCAATAAGTCACATACGTGTGATATTTAGGTGAAATAAATGATAATGCACATTTTCTGCCCCATTTGCGTGACTTAGCTACACCAGGACATGAGGTAAAGCCTTTGTCGCCTAGCCACTAGCAGGCAAGATCGATCACTCGCATCCTTCAGTTCACGAATCAACGAGCCTGCCTTAAAATTAGTAAGCTGCTCGCAAAGAAATCTTACCGAGGCAAATTTGTTTTCTGTGAACAATGCACCGTAGATTTGTCTTGAATAACAAAAAAAAACTTGAAAAATAGATGTCGCGACCTTTTAGAAAACGCCGTGTCTAAGAGCTAGACGCGGCATTTTGTAAAAGGCTCATTAAATTCAGTATGTTTTCGTAGTTTCTGCTTGAAATTATTATTGTATATGAATTTCATGGCCCAATCTTTTGCTTTGGCTGAAAATCTCGGCGGCAAAAACTTTGTTCAGTGTCCCTTTGGGCAGGTGTAGATGCCATCATTTCAGTCGCAAATCTTTTTGCTAGTCGGTCGGCTGGTTAACAATAAGGGTACTAACTAGAGTTCCAGATTTCATCAGCAACACATCGTCATGGCTTCATCAGATACTGCATTATATACATTCTATCCTCGTT
Organism: Rhipicephalus microplus; assembly: GCF_043290135.1. Lineage (NCBI taxonomy): Eukaryota > Metazoa > Arthropoda > Arachnida > Ixodida > Ixodidae > Rhipicephalus > Rhipicephalus microplus. The sequence continues at coordinate 192,261,841 of NC_134702.1, forward strand.
TTTAAATAGGTGTACCGTATGGTCCACTGTTACAGGAAACAAGCGAGCTCATGGACAGTGATCCATGTGGTGCTAACTGGCAGCGAGGCTTGTGAATGGGACGCATGCGCGTAAAATCGGGGTGCGCCCAGTTTTGTCTGCCAGTTCTCCGCCTGTACGCATGACAGCATTGGAAAGCGCATCCGTATTTTAGCTGCGCAACTTATCTAGCCCAGTGCCTCCTGCTTCAGGGATTTCCTGTGAGCACAAAAAATGCATGATTTTAATTGTTGCTGCAGTGTTTTGCAAGTTGTCACCGTAAAGCACATCATATTTTTCGCATAATGCTCGCTGCAACTAGCAAGTTTCGATGACTCAAAACGCTGTTCAGGTCTGATGTAGCAAACATTTTAAGCTCGTCCTCGTGACCATGAAATATTGGTTTAATAAATAATGGAAGGCAGAGTTGGTATCAGTTGATTTACAGGGTGAAAATGAAAAGTGCGAAGGACCGTGCCTCGCAAGTAAGCCCCGAGAGCATGAGCAGAGAAGTAGCAGATGAGGATGCTCATGCGCTGCATTTCCAAATCTCACCAGCACTAATGCTTGACGGACTGCTGGCCACGCACTAGCGTGTTCTTTCTGAAACAGGACTTTAGCCCTGTAAGCAAGTTCTTGAAGGGCATAAGTAAAACGTAGAATGGGCCCCCTAAATGCACCCATGCTTGAATCATTGGGCTTATGAATTAGTGCCCTTTTCAAAATACAACTATTCTGAGCTATAAATTGTGACAGAACAGTGCACGAAGTTTAAAAATGGGAAAAAAGTCTTTAAATGTCCCCTTTATACATAGTGTTCTTGTGATGTCACTTCTGCCGTTGTCGCCCTCTCCCGCCATGCCCGGGTAACTCCCTGGGTACCTACGGCAGTTCACGTGCTGCAGTGCGGTTTGTTGGGGGCTCGTCATCTGTTGCTGTGAACGATGTGGAAGCATTGTGGTTTTTTGTTGTCTTACTTTAACGAGCTCATTGGATTAGGAAGGCCTCGCTCGTTCACTCGATACAAGACCAGATAATCAAGATGTGCGACACATATACCAGCCACGGCGTACACCAGCTGCCCGCCAAAACCTATGAGGGCCTATTATCTTGCTTTCACTACAAATTGCCTGGCCCAAAAACAAGTGAAAGCTCAAAATCTCTCGAGCCGCAATTTTAAGAGTGGATGTGCGAAGCACAGCTGCTCCCATCGAAAACTAGTCGTGCAGAGCTAGGCAAGTTTACAAGAGATATAATATTATGAATATATTGTCACGGCCTAAGCCACCAAAGTAGCAATGCCCACCCCCCCAAGTGTTTTAAACAGTGCTGATGTTGAGCTTGAGCCTCTTTGATTGCAATTTGTGGAAATAGTCGAGGAAAATAATATACAAGGCAGATAGCGACTTTGCGTGGTGTGTGCCGCGGTAATGCCAGTCATCACTTTATTTTTCGCGTATGCTTTAACACACTTTTCACTTTGTATTTTTGCTTTTGTTGTACGCTAATGTACAGTGGAGTCACTGAACATGATAGAGACCGTGTATAGAATTAATTGACCAATTAAAAAAAATCCTGACGCCCAACTTGAACCGATCGGCTGTACTTCAAAGTGAACTAATATTGTTTTCCATTCTTTATAGTTTGTTTCAATGCAATACCAAATCTCCGCGATCGCCATCACGATTTTAACCGCCTTCCTCGCCATCATGATTTTAACTGCGGACAAGTTTGTATGTACAGTATCTTGGTAAGCTATATCTGTTTGCAGGTAAATACTTGGCTATGGCACTTACCCGTAATGAAGTTGCACCTGAAGATGCAAATATTGCAAAGTTTCTTCAAGTAGCTTTTGTTAATCTGCACCAGCCAAATACGCTGGTACTTTTAGGAAAATCGGAATGTGCGTTCTCAATTTCAGGTTATAACTTTCAGCGAAGAAACACCCTAAGCTCTGCTCCCTCTGCGTGGACTACTAAATCAACTTGCCTCACTAGCAGCTCATAATTTCTCAAACTTGCATCGTGAGGCAAAACTAAACGGGTGCAAACACGAGGAGACAACATGGCAGTTGTAAGCAATAGATTCGGTTGGTGCCCGGGCATGTTGGTGGTGCATTTCGGAAGTGACGAAAAGGCGCTGCGAGATGCACGTGCACACTTTGTATAGTTGCTGTATTGGACAGCAAACTTTTTTTCTTATCTGAGCAGTTTTACCAAAGGAAGCTTCATCATATCGCGTGATAAATGAAGCGAACCCACAGGTTGAACCACATCATAGCCTCGCTGTGCTTTTGTACTTTTTTTAGCTCGCAATATTTATTTGTACATATAAGTGACAACTTGCCAGTAATAAGGCAGCACTTGTTTCTTTACCATATGATCATCTCCGGTGTGCTGCTGTCTCAATATTTCAAATTCTAAGCATTTACACCATTGTATGCTAACTTTTCCTTCAAAGTGAGACAAGCCACATGTGTATCGTAGATCAAGAAGCATGCCAGTTTTACGTACTTGCAAGGTAAACATCAGAAATGCACAGTTGATCAAAAATACTAGTTTAATGGTGCATCTACATAGCAGAGCACCTGTGGCACCTCGGGAACAAGATAATGTCACATATGTTACAAGAGATAATTAAAAAAGACAGGGGACGTTCCGTGAACAAATAGAAACAAAAATAAGATGGCACGGGGTAGCGAGCGAAGGCGGCAAGGGGGGGGGGGGAGCCCGTGGGACTTCAGCGGATGAACGTAAGATGTGTGTTAAATATGGGGGAGAAAAAAAAATTCAAAATTTTGGCGACTGAAATGAGGGTGACTTAGTGAGTGCGCTCATGACGAGAGTAAACACGGTTATTTTATTTTTTTTTCAAATCTCTTTTGAAAGCCACAAAAAATCTGTATGTGGTGCAGCCTAACAGAAGGTCCGTGAAGGCAAATTATGAATTCGTTGTTGTACAAAGGCCTATTTTTTTTTTCATGCGCAGCATCCCCGCCGCGGTGGTCTAGTGGCTAAGGTACTCGGCTGCTGACCCGCAGGGCGCGGGTTCGAATCCCGGCTGCGGTGGCTGCATTTCTGATGGAGGGGGGAATGTTGTAGGCCCGTGTGCTCAGATTTAGGTGCACGTTAAAGAACCCCAGGTGGTCTAAATTTCCGGAGCCCTCCACTACGGCGTCTATCATAATCATATAGTGGTTTTGGGACATTAAACCCCACATATCAATCAATCAATCATGCGCACCATAAATAGTGCTCAAAATTTAATTGCATATGTTCTTTTCATCCTCGCTGTATTCCGTGCTGTTTATGATGTAAAAAAAAGTAGCACGCTGAAGTGGTGCTGCTTTTGGGCAACAGTTGAAAATGGCGGGGTGCATGAATGCGGAATACTGCCGCTTACACTCAAATCACTCTTGTGGTCACCTCCCACTGTTTGCAGCATGTGTTGTGTATACACAGCTGCATATTTCCTAGCTAGAAAAATTTGATTTTAGGTGTTTCACGCCATTTTCCATGTAACTATTCCACAATTGCACACACTGATCAGCAGGCTTTCAATTGCGCTGAAGGACACAGGTGCCATAAAATTCATAGTCGATTCTTTCAAGAAACTGTATGTAAAGGCTGAAGCTTCATGCGTACATACACACACACGTACCATATTGTTTTTTGTACTTTATGAAAGCTGCGAAGGTCTCATGTGCCTCCAAGCGTAACCTGTCTTATTTATTCTCCATCACCGCAAATGTTTTGTGAGTTTCAAATAAAAGTACTTTGCGCATGGCCACTTTTGGGTAATTTTTTTGTGTAGGTGTTATTTGAGCAGCCTAAAGTGTTTACTTTATAAGCCTGTATGTATATGTTGCATTATAAGGATGCAGAATGTGTGTAGCTGTACAATATAGATGAAGTGTAAAAATTGAGTGTGTCTATTGTAGTGTTCTTGCAACCAATCTTACCCCCGTATTCTAGAACGTCCCTCCACTCAGCGCTTCACCTTCACTTGAGATGGCTGATGGGAGCGCCGTCTCTAAGCAGAGAAAATTGCTGCATGTCAGCAATAATCTGCTGTGATTCTCGAGTAGCGCAGCGTCGCTTTCAAACGAGCAGCGGGGCAGTGCTCAACTCTGTCAAGTGAAGGGTGAAAGTCGAGTCGGGGAGCGTTTATGAATATGGGGGTTAGTTTTGTCGTCTTGTTAACCTGCCATTAACACTGGATTGATGCTACTTTGCTCTAGCTGTACAGTGCTCTCCAAGGCTCAAGGAGGCACCGCACGGGGAAGGCTCGGACCAAATTATGCGTGAGTTTCCTTTCATTGTTACACTATGCACGTATTAAGTGATAGACTTTAATGTATGCTATTTGTATTGTGCAAGTTTTTGGGGACATACAACTTCCAACACTTATATGTTCTGACGAAAATCACGCAAGAATGAGAGAAGCTTGTGCAAAAATTATGCAAGAGTGTAAGAAGCTTTTGCAGAAGTCTGTGAAATGAAGTTTTGAAATTTTGTGGCAATGTGTCATTGTACAGTGGTCAACAGTCTTGCTCAGCATGCTTGACTGCAGGGCTCCCGGCTGCACAGGTGCATCTACGGAGTGCCTGATGCATGATGGGCCAAATGTCAGCCTGCACACTGGTGCCTCTTATCCCCGTTTGTCTGTTACATCAGTGTCTCTTGTAAAGGGGATCAACTGTGCTACCTTTTTTTTTCGAATAAAATGAGTTCTTTTTCCAGATTATTGTTGTTTTAAGGTAGAGCCTCACATTTCTATCAAATACTGAAGATTCTATTTTTCTTTCTAGATGCTGTGAAGTCACTCCTTGTGTTACAATAGAGTGAACACTGTTATGAGAAAAGCTACTTTATGGAGTTAACTCACTCCATATTGACTTAACACACAGAATATGTGAAAACTACACTCAATTCCAGCTGCATTAGGAATAATATTCATTTGCATACTTCTGTTTCTTTTGTTTGTTTGTTGGCTGGAGGTTTGGAGTATAGGGTGGCCAGAGGGCACTGTGTAGTCTTTCTTCATCTTCCCAATTTTGTGAACATCAATTGATAGCCGTATGGGAAGCAGCCAGCATGCTGAAACAGCGGTGCAAGCATGCAAGATGTTCACCATTGCATGCAGTCAGTTGCTGTGAGCAACCTACTGCATACAATTAACTGCGAGTGGTGAACTAACGCTGCACTATGTGTGCCTCCTGGAAAGCTGCAATGGTAAAGTGCCACAATCGTATAGTAACATGGATAACATCGCAATTTGTTTGTTAAATAATTTTGCAACAGAATCAATGGAGTTTTGGATAAATTTGTGTATCTGCCTGGTTCATCACAGCTACAGAGTCAAATGCGGTATATACTCGCGTATTATGTGTACTTTTTTTGTCAATCCGGTCATGTGCAAAGCTAGTAGGAATCGCTGGCCTAAAAGCTCAACTGGGAATATATGTTGCAGGCGCTGTCACAGCTGTCTCAAAGCGGATTGTCATTTGTTTGCTAAGCCTGTTCAAATGCCCCGATTTTCTTGAAGTTCTTCCGAACAGTGCTCACAAAAACCAGTTCCCACGACAGGATTATACCAGAGAACATAAGTACTCTCCAATAATTGTCGGGAACCCAACGTAAAGTAAGATGCAGACAAGGAAGCGCGATGCCAACACAGTGCTGTGTGTGTCGCCCTTCATGTGTGTGTGTGTCCATTCCTTGTCCCAGTCTTCTATTGCGTTGTGTTCCCTCCGATATCTAACCAACACACCCAAGCTTCTATGCTAAGTCTTATTCAACGCACTCTTCTGCTGGCTCCCATACTGAATATTGCATGTCGAAGAACTCCACGCTGATGTGCTTAGCGGTAGCACGGTTTCAGTTTTCTTCGGTAAGCTTTATAACAGCAATGTGCCTCGTATATAATTATTGTAGCCTATCACAAGGAACGGTAAAAACGCAATGGCCAGATGGCGAAACCGAAAAAAAAAGAGTGCGAAAACCTGCCTCATCTAGTTGATGTGACAGGTCCTTGCACGCGTTCAACATCTGTGCTGTGTCTCGGGAATACATTCTTGCCGTGGAAGAGGTGGGAAGGTAGGAGGCAAACCTTTAGGCATTTCGCACTACACATAAACAGGTTTCACTTTTCAAGTTCGATATTCTAGGGAAAGCATAAAAGTTCATGGAAGAAGGGACCTTGCACTCAGTCCATTTTCTGTAAGACTGCACTCGCCTGCTCGACAAGAGATTTGCCTGACCAGAGCATCATGAAGTCAAATGTGTCTGTGTGTGTGCTGGCAAGGTGGCTCGGGCTGGTTGGGGAGGGCAAAGTATGCGAGCAAAAAGTTTCTTGTAGTAAAGCAGGCTGGCTAATTATACTGGTGAGCAAATTATGTGAGGATGCAAATTGTGCGAGTAAATATGGTATGTACTCTTGTATGTTTCAGCTCTATTGCTACGGATCCTGCGGATCCAACTTGGCATCCGGCAGCAACAAAGAGAGGTTCTGCAGGAGGTGCGACAGTTGAAGCACAAGGTACGGCTCTTGTCCGTGCCTCAGCACGCCCAGCCAGCACAGCGCCTCTTTGACCTTCCCCGGCTGCCTGCTGGTACAATTGGAGAAGTGGAGGCAGCAGAGGCAGCTGTGCAGAGTAAAGCTGTGGCTGCGGCTTTGGTGTATATTTCTTGATTTTTAATATGCCTATGTAACATGCAGAAATTTAGTACTGCTTTAAGATACTGTGTTTCGGGAAACAAACTAGTGAGGTTATCTCATGAGCCACTGTACTACAGTCGAATATGAATAATTCATACTCAAAGAGGCCAGAAAATTTGTTCAAATTAAAAGAAGTTCAAAATAATGAAAGTTACCGTAATTACTTGAATCTAACACGCACCTTTTTTCCGGTTAAGAGAGTTCATAAATCGCATGTGCGTTAGAATCGAGTACGAAAAAAAAATGAATATGGTCATTCTATTGCCATCGCCGCTTACAAAATGGCCGTCCCCTACGTGCGTCGGCATGGCGCGTCGGTCATTTCTGCCTATGTGTTTCCCATGCGCGGCACTTCATACGTGTGCTGAGGAGTTCGTCATCTTGTAGTACATTAGCATCGATGGCATGGTAGGGCCGACTCCAAAAACTCGACGAGTGCACCACAATGCTGCTTCTAAAAGAAAAGTCGTCGCGTGTGCCGGAACGGACAGAAATTGGGCCGCATCGCGGTCATTCGGAGTTCCCGAAACGTGCGTGCGGGACTGGCGGAAACAAAAGCAGAATATTGTCGACAGCAAAGATTCACGCAAAGGCTTCAGTGGACCACAGCAGGGTGGGTTTCCACAAATTGAAGAGCTGCTCGGCGAGTATGTGATTAAGCAGTGAGCGGCACAGCGGCCCGTGACGACAGAACTGCTCCAAGTGCAGGCTATACAGTTAGCCTTAGAAAAAGGGCTAATGCAGAGCCATTTTAAAGCGAGCAGGTGCTGGCTAACGAACTTTATGAAGAGAAAAGGCGAACGGGCATATGCCGGAAGTTGCCGGAGGAGTACGAAGAAAAGCTTCATAGTCTTCAGAGGTTCCTCCTAAACTTGCGGCACAACAACGGCAACCTGCTTGGGCAAATCGGGAATGCCGATCACACGCCTCTTTACTTCGACATGCCTGGCACCACAACCGTCTAGGAGAAGGGGGCGAAGCAAGTTTGTGTACTGACATCGGGCCACGGTAAAACTAGAGTGACAGCAATGCTCTGTTGCACGTCAGATAGGCATAAGCTTCCCCCGTACTTCATATTTAAACGGAAGACGCTCTCAAAAAGAGTCGTTTTCGCGAGTGGTGTGATCAAGCGGGCCAACGAGAAAAAAGGGTGCGCATTGCAACCGATGTCTTAGTTTTTTTTTTTGTGAAAACCGGGCGCGCGTTACAATCGAGGGTGCGGTAGAATAGAGTGAATAGGGTAAACGAGCGGAGGGCTCACCATGCAGTGATGCATGTGCATGGAGAAGTTTTATTCACAAATTACAGGACATCCGTCATTAATTAAAGTAGTCAATACATGTCTGTACACGTTGGCCTTGCAACGAGTCAACAAGTTTTGCGTGCAGTTTGCAAAGCATTTGTACTTCGGCTTCAGTATTCTCCTGGCAAAAGAAGTTGCGCGCGGCAATGTCCAGTGCTGACACTCTTCGAAGATAACTGTGTTTCCACTGTTACCATCTGCGCTGCAGCCGGAGCGTGGCCAGCACATGATGAGAATGGAGGAGCGTCTCCACCTGGAGAAAAGCAGATCGGCATTCGAGAGAGAAACACTCCGCGGCAGCTTTTTTTTTTTTCTCTCTTCATGCGCGGTGTTGAAAGGAGAAGAGTCTCTACATAGCAGGAACGAAAAACAGGGAAGCGTGACACCGGCGCGTTGCAGATCTGCATGAGAGAGCCAACTCTCTGCGACAGCTTTTTTTCCCCTCTTTCTCTTCATGTGCAGTGTTAAGAGGAGAAGGGTCTCTACGTGGCAGGGACGGAAAAAGCCGAAGCGGGGCACAGGAATGTCGCAGATTGGCATTTGGCAAACATTCCACCGCAGTCTTTTCTTTCCTTTTCTTCCTTTTCTTCTTCAAGCATAGTAATGAGGTGTCTGAAGTGCCACCGCAGGATGGGGCGGGGTGCTGAGAGCATTTTCAGAACGCGGTATAGCTTTGATAGGACCACAGCGTCAGTTCGAATTAAGTGTGTTGGAATTAATGAGATTCGACTGTATTTACTATAGTCTGTGAATTCTGAGTGAACTGTCCTAAGCTAGCAGACGATGTAGGCGGCATCGTGTGTTTGATGGGCAGTGACTAGCAGTAGCCTGCTTAAAACAGACATTCAGTAATTTTGTTCATTTATCACCCTATTTCGTGTCCGCTGCGGCTCTCTCTACATTGAGCTACAGTTCACCCTGCCTTGTGTTAGCAGATTTCTTACTTTTTTAAAAATCTAACATGCACCCAATTTCGCAGTGTGAAGAAAAATGCACCTTTGTTTATTGTGATGAGATTTCTATAGCGACATGCCTCTTTGTTGGCTATCACAGAAAAATATAAACAGCAAATGGTGCGACCATCTAGTGCGACCTTTATTTTTCTATCAGTTTCATCTATGACCAAGATTTGGTCGCTCTAAGGTTGCCTTTTAGTACGCCTTGATCATGTTCATTTATCTTGTTGTGCTCTGCTTACAATGCATTGATTAAAAACATGTCCAAGCTTCTTTTTGAATTCCACATATTTTATCGTTTTTCACCTGTAGAAGCTACTCCTGGTCAACATTCAGGCAAAGACATTGTAACCTCGAAGAAACGTGTATTGGAATTGGAGCACTGTACAAAGTAATTATACTATTTCATAGCTAGAATCAATAATTATTAAGGGTTATAACAGTGTTGTATTTGATTTCATAACAGCGAAACTGCATTCAGAGAAGGACTCTGAAAGGTTCTCACACTGAGTGTGAGAGGGCTGATGTGGAAACCATTTTAGGTCAAGTGAGTTGAAGTTAGCGTAAAAAACAATGAAATGGTGTGGTGCCCAAAAATTCAAGTTGTTGTTTTCAGTGTCCTGTTCTTGCAGATTTTTATCATGAAAACATTTCGATGTGCTGTTGCGTTTACCCCATCTATGCTTCTTGCATTTTTTTACAGCGCAAGCACCTCCTGCAGATTGGGGGACGTGGCCTCCGAAAATTGGTGTGAATGCCATGAAGGCTGTATTGGCACATGACGTGCAAGTGCTGTACAGCCTTCATGGCAGAAAAGGGAAAAGGGCCTTTGTGAACCTGAGGCGCTGTAGATTAGTGACAGGTTAGACTTGTTCATTGTTTTATGTGTGTGTACCCTTGTGTATTCTCTGTACTGCAGTGCTTCATGTGTACTATGGTATTTCTGTTCTTGTATGCAGATGTCATCTGCCAAAAAGCAGGGTGCGACCAGGCGGAGGCCCTCAACTTTATTATGAGGTGGCTGCCAGGGTCTGGTGATCGCTGTGGGGGCAGGAAGCGGCGCTTCAGAGAAGCATTTGTTGTGGAGAAGCCCGATGATCCCCACTCTCAGAGTGCAGATTATCGGCTGCTCGCGGCAGCTGGCTTCCTGCCCAGCCACAGCAGCCAGGGCCTTGACAGCACCACTGTCACTGTGCCCCCAACGCAACCTGACCTGCAGTAGAGCGGGGCTTTTTTAGTTGTGTATATATATTTTTCAATGTATACATTTTTAGTTGTATCAAATAAAAAAAACAAAGAATAAATAGTCTGCAGACTGTCGGTGGTGCACTGTTCAGCTAGCTTATGCTGATTCGGAAGCACCATCACCATGTTTTAGTTACAAAAAAATGCTCTAAACTATGAATATTCTCGATTACCATGTGGGGGACATATGTGGGGATTGCAAGTGGGGGACATACGCTTTCAACATTTACTTCCTAACGACTTTTTTCGATCTGCTGTACCAAATACCAGTACCAAATAAAGCACTTGCTATTGCAAAAGATAAATTGGTAAAAAAATAAACTACACTTCTAGTGTTAGCAAAGGGAATGAGGTATAAAAGATGAAATAGATCGAGTAACTGCTTTCAGTTCTCAGCATTCAATTTTCTGTTGCCCCAAGTATACAGGGCTGCAAAGCTACAAGAGCGGGTCATCGAGGCATATTGTTTAAATCTTCTGGTAAGAAAAATTCCCTACTAATAATGGTTACATAATGGCAAGCCAATCAGTAGTCAATATTCGTCGTGCAGGAAACATCGGTGTAATAACGGCATTTGATTGGCTGCAATGTGGCCCTGGATTGGTCCAATGTCGGTCGTACATCTGTAGCCAATATTCGTCGTGCAGCTAACATCGGCGTAAAAATGGCATGTGATTGGCTGAAATATGGCCCAATGTTGGCCGAACATTAGCAGCTTTGTCGGCAATACGATGGGCCTTCGTCGGCCCAATGTTGGTTGCATACTGGCTAAAACATCGGCAAAACGTCGGCCCATCATTGGCTTGAACGTCGGCCCGACATTGGAAAAAGTTGCACTTCCGACGTCGGCCCGACGTCGGTGCCGATGTTAGCCGATGTTGGTCCAAGATTGGTCCAACGACGGCGTGCTGCCTGGGCAGATTCGATCTCGGCGGTCGCACTCGCAAATGTCAACGTTCGCCAAGAAAGTCTGTCCAACCAGATCAAAGACTTCATCAGGGAGGAAGTCGCCCGACAGCTTTCCCTGCTGCCGCATAGCGACGCGCCCACCGCAAGTCTGCCTTCGACACTGCAGCAGGCCATACGCACTGAAATTTGCGATGTCCTACCTACAGTGCAGGCCCCTTACGCATGCACTTCAGCAGCATCTAATCTCTCAGCTGTCAGCTACGCACCACATGCACCATCTTCACCTCTCAGCTACGCAGCTGTGGTTGCGCGACCCCCACCGCATCCAGTATCCTTATCGGCTCCACCTCCTCCGGCAGCGCCTCTGGTTTACAGGCCCTCACCTCGCTTTTTCCGTCCATCTAATGAGTGGCGCACCCATGACAACCGTCCTATCTGCTTCGCGTGTGGCATCGCTGGCCACATTGCACGCTACTGCCGCCGCCGTCCCACACCTGCGTACGCCTCTTTTGGAACTCCTACCTATGCGTCGCAGCAGGCCACCACGTCTGCATACGAACAGAGGCACTCTGACTCGGATCGTCGCCCATCGACTCCTCATTTCCCATCTCCTCGTCGCCGATCGCCATCTCCTATGCGTCGTAGACCACCTCCTGAGGAGGGAAACTAATCAGTGCATTTCCAGAGGCAAGAACTGCAACTTCTGCGCAATTATCAAGGCCTCCATTTTCGCCGCGAAGTGTTGTTGATGTCAATGTTGAGGGAGTCGCCACACAAGCGTTAAATGATACTGGGGCCGCCGTTTCTGTGATGAACGCAAAATTTTGTCGCAAACTGAAGAAAGTGACCACATCTCTCTGTGGCATCGTGCTGTCCACGGCTAGCGCGCAACGCATTCAGCCCTCGTCTGTGTGTACGGCGCGCGTCGTCATCCAAGACGTTTTGTACATCGTCCAATTTTTTGTACTACCATCTTGCTCTCATGACCTCATCCTGGGTTGGGATTTCTTATCAGGTCATGAAGCTATCATCGATTGTTGCCGTGCGGAAGTGTCCCTATTGCCAAGTTGTGAATTTCCACCACCCGACCATTCACCACTGCTCTGCAAACTCATCGCTGACGACGACATCACCTTGCCTCCGGAAGCTTCAGTCCCTATTAGCCTTTCATGTGTGGCGCAACCTGACGCCACGGTGGTGTTTACGCCATCCCCTGTTTTTACTGAACGCAAGGGCATCGTGCTCCCATTTGCCGTTCTTACGATTGCGTCTGGTTTAACCGTAATGCTGGTTACCAACCACTGCAACTACCCCATTGGTTTGCTTCTTGGTGAAACGTTAGGGTATGTGCAACCTGTCGACCATATCAATGATATTATTCTTCCCGACGATACGCCATGTCAGATTGCCGCAATCACTCAGGCGTCTGAGCCATCAAGCTCACCAGCCTTCGACAATACTATTGACGCAGACCTTCCCCCCTCGCATCTTAGCCAACTTGTTGCTCTCCTTAACAAGTTTCGCTCTTCTTTCGACTTTCAAAAACCTGCTTTGGGCCGCACCACGACTGTCACTCATACTATTGACACCGGCTCACATTCGCCTCTGCGACAGCGTCCTTACCGCGTTTCTGCCGAAGAGCGCCGCGTCATTACGGAGCAAGTAGATGACATGCTTAAACGTGGAGTCATACAGCCTTATCAAAGCGCTTGGTCGTCACCCGTGGTTCTGGTAAAGAAAAAAGATGGCACCGTTCGATTTTGCGTGGACTATCGCCGCTTAAACAAGATTACAAAGAAAGACGTCTACCCGCTACCACGAATAGACGATGCACTTGACTGTTTACAAGGCGCCGAGTACTTCACATCCTTGTATCTGCGTTCTGGGTATTGGCAGGTGCCAATGGCTGAATGTGATCGCCCTAAAACAGCCTTTGTAACGCCGGATGGCCTGTATGAGTTCAAAGTCATGCCATTTGGGCTCTGCAACGCGCCTGCGACGTTTTAACGCATGATAGATACCATATTGCGGGCCCACAAGTGGAAAACATGCTTGTGTTACCTAGATGACATCGTAGTCTTTTCAGCTGATTTCCCGACACATCTTCGTCGTCTCCACGAGATTCTGACGTGTCTAGCTTCTGAACGCCTACAACTTAACACCAAGAAGTGCCACTTCGCAGCCCGAAAACTAACCATCTTGGGACATATCATCACAAGAGACGGTGTTCTTCCGGACCTCGATAAGCTTCGAGCTGTCGCTGACTTTCCAATGCCCACATCACTGAAAGCCCTAAGAAGTTTCGTTGGTCTTTGCTCTTACTTTCGTCGCTTCGTGCGCAACTTCGCGTCCATCATTGCACCTCTGACTAGTCTGCTTTCCAACAGCAAAGGTATATCTGCATGGTCACCTGCATGTGACGACGCATTTCACCAGCTGCGCCGCCTACTGACCTCGCCACCTATTCTTCGCCACTACGACCCCACTGCTGCTACAGAAGTTCACACTGATGCAAGCTGCGTTGGTCTTGGCGCAGTTTTGGCACAACGGAAAGGCACCCAAACCGAATACGTAGTCGCTTATGCAAGTCGCGCTCTTAAGAAGGCTGAATTGAATTACTCCGTGACAGAGAAGGAGTGTTTGGCCATAATCTGGGCGCTTACGAAGTTTCGCCCGTACCTTTACGGCCGTCCTTTCGACGTGGTCACAGACCACCACGCTCTATGTTGGCTGTCCTCCTTGAAAGACCCGTCCGGACGTCTGGGCCGTTGGGCACTTTGATTGCAGGAATACGACATCCGTGTCGTATATCGTTCCGGTCGCAAGCATGCGGACGCCGATGCACTTTCCCGATCGCCATTAACACCAGATGTGGTTTCTCTGTCACCCCCTTTTAACACCTTGTCACCACTCGACAGCACTGACATGCTTTCGGAGCAGCGTAAAGACCCATACCTTGCCTTGTTAGTCGACTACCTTACCGATCCGTCTTCTGTCCTTTCCACGAGAGCGCTGCGCCGGCAAGCAGCCCACTTTGCCTTACGTGACAACATTCTGTACCGCCGCAACTACACGCCTGGTGGTCGGAAGTGGCTCCTTGCTGTCCCAACTCATATGCGCTCTGACATCTGCATGAATTTCCATGCAGATCCCCAAAGTGCTCACGCAGGTGTCCTAAAAACCTACGAAAGGCGGCGCCAACGCTATTACTGGCGAGGAATGTGTCGTTTTGTGCACAAATACGTTCAGTCTTGCACCACTTGCCAACAGAACAAAACACCTCCGCGGCACCTTACTGGCATGTTACAGCCGCTCCCGTGCCCGGCTCGCCCATTCGACCGCGTGGGTATAGACCTCTATGGCCCCCTCCCATATAGTAGCTCTGGAAACCGGTGGATTATTGTCGGAGTCGACCATGTGACACGCTACGGCAGCGACCACCCACGAAGTTGCACTCTTCATTCTCCGCAGCTTCATTCTACGCCATGGTGCTCCGCGGGAATTACACAGTGATAGGGGTCGAGTGTTCCTGTCGGAGGTCATCCAAGCTATCCTCGCTGAATGCAACATTATCCACCGTAAATCTACCGCATACCATCCACAGACAAATGGTCTTACTTAGCGGTTCAACCGCACACTTGGCGACATGCTGAGGACGTACACCTCCTCCGACCACACTAACTGGGACGCTGTATTGCCCTTTGTTACCTTCGCTTATAACACCGCGACGCAAGCGACTACCGGTTTTTCCCCGTTCTTTCTATTCTACAGCCGCGAACCTTCCCACCCACTCGACACTATACTACCGTACCGCCCTGATGCATCTGAGTGCTCCCCGCTTTCGGAAGTCGCCAGATACGCTGAAGACTGCCGTCAGTTGGCTCGGTCTCTGACAAGTGAGGCTCAAGGTCTACAAAAGACTCGACACGAAGACGCTCACCGCATAGCTCCTACATTTCGTGCTGGCTCCCTTGTGTGGCTTTGGGTGCCCCCGCACGTTCCTGGCCTGTCTTCTAAACTTCTGGCCCGGTACCATGGTCCGTACCGTGTCATTGACGCGACCTCCCCGGTGAATTACATCATCGAGCCGATAACACAATCACCAGATTTGCGCCGTCGAGGACGCGAGACCGTACACGTCGACCGTCTCAAGCCCTACTACGACCCCCTCATTGTGCCTACTCTCTGAGTCGCCAGGATGGCTACCCTTCACCCCGGGAGTATTGTAGTGGAGCATACGCACCAACGCGTATGCGCCTTCGGAAGACAAGAAAAAGCCCGTGCTCTGCTTGCGCGAGAGTTTGTGCCGCCTTTGCCAGACTGGCCGTACGCCCACTTTCCGTTGCGACCTCGTTGCGGCTTCTCGGCTCGAATAAACGTCATCACACTATCTATCTATCTCTCTATCTATCTATCTATCTATCTATCTATCTATCTATCTATCTATCTATCTATCTATCTATCTATCTATCTATCTATCTATCTATCTATCTATCTATCTATCTAGCCTCCTACGTCTTTTGGCTCTCCTAGCCGTCTCGATAATGGTATCGATACATAAATTAGTATGGCGCAACATGACGGTAGGACAAGCATCACTAAATAGCCATACCATAAAATTAGGACACGTATGTGATGAATGTCATCAAGTACTCTTCATGGTCTTGCTGCTCTTGTGGTGGATTCGTTGACATTCGTGGATTCGCGGATTCGTTGACTTGAAATTTTGCAAAAGTGATATTGTATGACAAAGCTGCATATTGATCATAAGTGGGAGACCCTAACATGGAAATTTTGACCTCAACATCATGATTTTTATGTTATGACTAGTAAGGACTACACAACACTCTCATGGTGCACTCACGGTCGTTTCGCTAGCTTTACAAATATCAAAGTGGTATTATGGGACGTGAGTGGATGACGAAGGTACATAACTATTGAAAACATGATAATCATGATATGCATGCCATCCAAAACATGACTACATGCTACGCTAATTGCGTGCTCGTGGTCATTTCGCTAACTTCACATATACCGAATTCGCTATAACTGGACTTGAATGGATGACGAAGATACAAAAGTGTTTCAAACACATAATCATGATGTGCGTGTCATAGAAAACAAGGCTACATGCTATCCTCATAGCGTGCTCGCAGGCGTTTCGTTAGTTCCACATATGCCAAATTTGATATCAAGTGGCGTGAATAGACGAAGAAAATAAATCACCCGGTAATACATGATATTCGTGATATGCGTGTCAATTGAAGCATGACAAGCTACACTAATGCATGCTCGTGGCCGTTTCACTAGCTAATCTTATGCGAAATTTGGTATCACGTTACTTGAATAGACGACAAAGATAAGTGACATGTCTGGACTAGACAATCTTGATATGCGTACAATGTAAAACAAGACTATATGCTAGACTCATAGCGTGCTCGCGGCAGTTTAACTAGCTTCATATATACAAAATACATTACGTGACTTGAATGGACGATGAATGTAAATGACACATCTGAAGATGATACTGATGATATTCGTCTCATGTAAAAGAAGACGACATGCTACGCGCATGGCGTGCTCGTGGTCGTTTTGCCAACTCCACATATACCGAATTTAGAGGTGACGTAAATAGACGATGAAGGTAAATGACACGTCAAAACATGGCAATCTTGATATGCGTGTCTTGTGAAACATGATTACATGCTACGCTCATAGAGTGTTTGTGGGCATTTCGCTAGCTCCACACATACCAAATGTGATATTACGAGACGTCAAGAGACAACAAAAGTAAATGACACGTCGAATCATAAAATTCAAGGCATGGAAGCCATACTTTACTTGCACCTCATAACGTTGTGCTCATCTTAAAGTGACATATTAACCAACCTCACTCGTGCTTCGCAAGTCGTCGTTTCCCGTGATACGTAAAATCTGCCAGTTTTTTTTCCTGCTAATCACTGATTGGCTGCATAAGGTTTAAAAGTCGTCAGAAACTTAATACATCAGAATTTGTCCTGCTGCCACTGCTTGCGTTGTCTGTTTGATGAGCCGGCTGTCGTCCAGCCTCCGAATACGTAAAATTCGTTTCTCTTTTTTGATGCGCTCCTTCCATTTCACAGGTATGATCCACCAACTAACCCAACTTTCTTTTCTAAGGCAGGAAAAAGTGAGAAAGAAAATGAAGAAACAACCACAAAGAAAGAAAACTGCCTAACATAGCCAAAAAACAGCAACAGAGGACACCCTATCGATCCCAGAAACTCCTTTGTTTCCCTAGCATAGAGCATGTCGGTGCAAGCTGGCGAAATTTCTTTCCGGGAAAGAAACAGAAATGTTGCTAAGAAGGACTATAAATAGTTTCAGGGTTGTGTTTTGATGAAGCCACAACCACCGCAAAGGGCTGTTACTGAAAGTTCTATACTAAGCGATTCAGTCTTATCTATGCGCATGAGTACTCTCCTTGAATTTCATCGTCCTCGACGGTACACCGTAGCTCTGGTGGCTTGAATGTTGTCGCCGGGATTCTGGTTTAGGAAAATTATTTTCGAAGTAGACCACTTTGTTGATGATGTTATCCAATTGACTTAAAAAAATGCCAGGCCTGTGCGCAATGCGCAGCACAGTCACAGCAAAAGCAGGAAGAGTGGCCTTTCAGAACCTTCTCTGAACACTCTGAGTAACTGCTACAAGCGCACTATCTGGGAACACAGTGCGCCATTGTTACTTAATTTATGGCTAGCAGACAGCCATTATCTATGCTGTCCTTCGCCATTCTTCAGAGAAGCGTCGTATCCGCTAAACATTTGCAAGAAAATTTGTGCCAAATTTTCTTGCAGTGACTGACGACGACGAGAAATAATGCCCAAAGTGGGTATGTGCCACATTTAATAGGTGATCAAGAGTATACTGTTGTAATTAATTCGCGTGTTGCACAACCCACCCTAAGGCAAGTTTGCGAACAAGTTCCAAGAAGTGGCGTGGCTCAGTGATAGAATATTCGGCTGGTACGCAGTGAACCCTTGTGTGAACCCCACTGTGTCCTTGGTGTTTTGATATTTACAGATTTTTTCAATTTCTCGTGATATTGGTTACGGACACTGGTGGCGGCGGTGCAAAACTACGGTGGCACGCGTGAATTTTGTTGTGACCTCACGGAAGCTTAAGCTGTAAAGCGTAAACTACTCTTCTTGCTGGCACGTACGTAGCTTTTAGCCAAGCTACAAGCATTCTGAAATTCTAAAATGGATGAAGACATCCCGAGGTGCAATTTGGGCGCTGCGCTTTAGTGTTTAGCGAACTTGCTAATTTCGATACATAGGTGCGGTGCACTGTTGAGGTCTTCGAATGAAACACGATCATTCACCGGCCGAGCTCGTTTCGGAGAAAGGCCGAATCAACACTTCCTCGGCACGCAATACGCTCGAAGTTCACAAGGGATGAATTTATTTTTTATCACTTTGCTTTTACCTCGCGCTCAATTCGCTAAGGGTAGTCAGCGAATATTGTGGGTATGGCATTGGCCTTGGAGTGCCATTTATCGCGAATGGTTTTGTTCAAAGCGTCATTGACAGTGATATATAACGTGTGCGCTACGAAACGCTCGTCAAAATTTCTTTCGCAAACCATAAGTGTTAGCCTCACTTACTATTTTGTACCATTCTTCGAGGCATGCTTCACCGGAAGTGACCATGAATAAAAATGTATGCATTGTTTGTTCGAGTGGAAACCAGTTGCGTTGGACGGTACGTGATTCCGACAACTACTCCCAAACTCTTCGATTATACAAACAATAAACACACAACCAGGTAATAACACTGAAAACGTAAACGTATAAATTGACGCAAAGGCTGAACATACGCTGTACAAAGAAGACGTGCGCGGTTTCCGTGGTTCGATGAATGTATGGATGCTATGACCGTTCCCTTCATACTGGGGTGGCGACATGTGTGTAACCTAGCTTAACAAATAAATATAGCTTTGTTTTTTATTTTAAGTTTTGTGCAAATCTTTTATTTTCTGTGTTGAGGAAATCTGTCTTACTATAGAAGAAAAAGATGCGCATCTGTAGCCCAGTCCTATGCCCTTTACGGTTCAATGTTCTTATTTATCACACAACTTACCGTGTCTTTTTTTTTCTAGATTTCTGTCACCAATTTTTTCTCTGACGCGTGCGTGTTGATCTTTCTATTCTCGTTACTAAAACCCAAGGCTTAAAATAAGCTCGTGCCCTAGTCTACAATCCGGGTGTATATTGTCACAGGGTCGTGACGTGGCCGAAGACAAGGGACTTTGTGTTGGGATTTAATGGTTTATTTGGGCGAACCTGTGCACGGTAAACAGAAAGTCCAATTACAGCAGCAGTCTTGCACAGACAGCAGTCTCGGACTGATAGCGGCGAACGGAGTGTCGGCCTTCGATCAACTACTGACAAGCGGCGAAGCGCGTCGGCATTTATACTCTTGCCGTCGAGTGTTCTAGCGTTATCGCTTGCGGTGGCGTAGGTTCCAGAACAATCTGTACCGTTCGCACAGTGGGTGTGATCTTATCGAAATGATCTACTACAGTCCGGAACCTTCTCGAAAACTGCAGGCGCGGTTTGCGCTGAGAATAATGTGGTGTTTTGGGACGATAACAAAAACTTGGGAAATGGAACGTGGCAATATCTTCGCATCCAATCAGAACATGCTCCAACGTATTACTACTATCTTTCCGACAGCATGTGCATTATTCGCCTCCTATACTAAATCTTGTCGTACAACTACGCGTTCTCTCACAACCCGCTACAAGAAGTAAAACATGTTCCTTTGAATTGTCATAAAACGATGCGCTCCCTATTTGATTTTTGCCCTTTTTGTAGTAAATCAAAGCTGTTTTTTTTCTCTATTTCTGCCGTTTGGTAAATCCTTTATGCCTTTCTGAATTTTCGTTTAACACTCTTTGTTTTCATAGCACTTATACTCCCAGCCGTATATTTATTTCTGAGCCGTCTAGTTTTTTATCTCTAATGTATGTCAATTCTATTCTTTGGTAAATCATAAAATACCTTTACTGCCTATCTACTTTCTTTTAAATCTTTTAGCCTCTATTCGAACCTTATTTTGCTCTGAGCATTCGTTGCCTTAAAGCTTTTCTATGTCATATCATCCTTTACAACCTCACTTGTCTTTCTGTGAGCGCCCAGTGCACGGCGTCTCACAGTCCTTTGATTTACAGCCATTCTTGATTGTACCTGTGACCTCGCACCCATCACGGAGTTCCGAAAAACAATTTCCAGAGACATTTCCTCTTTCCACAAACCTCCTCGAAGCACTTCATACCCACTCCATCTCCACAATGCACTGTGCTTCAATATTGCAGCATTTGTTTTCCCCTTTCTTGTCGAAGCATTCTCATGTACTTCCACGAATGTATCAACCTAATTTGCCAATTTTCTAAAGTAAATGTATTTACAGTACTTTGGAAAATACAGTAATCCTTGTGCTATGTAGGACAATACAAAGGACAACGAAGAAGAACACGCTTGGGTGCTATATTAGGAAAGTACGAACCTGCTTGTGTTATTTCAATTCATGTGTCAAGGCCTCTACTTGGGTGTCATGATATTATTATTAAAAAAAATGACAACCCGTCTGTCGCACATAGTTACAAGAAAATTGGTACAAAATTCTTAGAAAGAAAAGCCTTTTATTTGCTGGAAAATTCGTCCGGGTGCGGGGATTGAACCCGGGACCAACGTCTTTGCAATGCAGTCACTCGACCAGGAAACTAGTGATTGGCTGTGCAAGGGCGAATTTATCGACAGCTCGACGCACATTGACAAAAGTAATGCATATGAGGTCTGCAGAGACCCGCAAGGGGGTGCAAGGGTTAACGAAGAAAAAATAGACCACCAATAATTCATGGCACAAAGCCACAACGACCAGGATAATTTTTTGGCAACTTAGTTTTTTATTTCTTTTTGAGGAAATCAAGAATTCTTTGTTGATTCCAAGCCACATCAAAGGTGTATGGTCTTGTACGTATTGCAGCATAATACATAACTGAAATTGCTGAGATAGAAGAACCACATAATTACAGATTGGTACAGGCGAACTTTTGCCTTCTACTATATTCTCAGCCTGGTAAGGTTGAGAAAAAAATCTTTTTCCAAACTTTAATGCAGTTGGCGAAGTGAACTTTGCTCGCCGTGATATTGGGGTTGGTTGGCTCAAATGCTCTCGCGAAGGTCGCAGGTTTGATACCAACCGTGGCAGTCGCATTTTCATGAAAGTGAAATGCTAGAGTCTCACGTAGCGTGCGTTGTCAGAGCACGTTATAGAACAGCAGTTGGTCGAAATTTCTGAAGTTTTTCGCAATGGCGGATTTCATAACCATAGCGTCGTTCGAGGACGGAAACACCACAATGTACATAGGTAAAAAAAAAACCTCAGCAAGATAGTCGGTGTTCAAGGAGCAAGCAAAGTCTTGGCATATCTTATGCTATAAAATTCTCCCCCGAAGAATCACGGTTCAAAAAGCTAAATGAAACAAACAAAATCAAGAACTTGAAATCAAAACGTGAGTCGACATATTGATCCAATAAGGTTTATTTGTTTTTGCCTTACGAGAGCGCGCATAAAAAAGATACAGCAGCATGCTATTTTTTTTCTTTACCAGATAGTACTGTCACTTTGAAGTACTATTGTTTCTCGATATACCTGGGAACGCCAGCAGGATGCGTTGTATCGATTATCAAGCATATATACGGCACAACAGAGTGGCCGATGCGTAGTTCTGGTGAAAAGGAGAGTGTCACCAGATGTGCTTTAGCGTAGTTTCTGTTATGATTTCAATTTTAAGGAACTACAAGGACATGTGCGCTCGCATTAAACGATATATAAACGCCTTTGTCTAATATAAGCAGTTATCAACTCGTTAGTGAGCCGAAAAACTATCGTCCAACATTTACTGCGTGTCCCATGCCTGTGCCAATAATAAACTGAAAATCTACCATTTTCACTTGTGCTAGACCTTTAAAAAAAGCACCTCAGCAAAATAGTTCAGTTGTTTGTGTTCAGTGCTTGTGTGTCCTGTTGCCCTTTTTCAAGGACCAGTCTTGTTTTTTCTTTTGTTTCTTTTCTTTTTTCTTCTTTTTGCGCTTATTATTTTTGGTTTTCTTTTGCGCATTGCTTCTATTCTTCCCTCCAACTGCTTTTTTGCGTTCAGGCCAAGAATTCTCCACGTGGCTGTGAATGACCCCCCTCTTCATCCGCTTTAAGTATAGCCGTAAATCGGGAAGCGGACAGATACCATTTCTACAATGAGACTCCTGTAAAAAGAAGCAATAGAGTTTTCACAAATCACTGCATTCCTTGCTAATGCTTCCTTTTAATTTTTTATATGCGCCTATTTGGCTTGAGCTAGATTAACTGCTTACCGCCATATCTTCGATGTCTGTATCAGCATTTTGCGAAATATTTCAGGCTGCAAACATTTTAGTTACAAATTATTTTTATAAACATTTACTGGCCAAACCGAATTTATTTTCCCATCCGAACAATGGTCAGTCGCAATACCAAAAAATGGTTAGTTCTGAGAGCCGCTGTACCTTCACGCATAGGTTTGGCGTTGCTTAATTGAGAACTAAAGGGATGTTCGATTGTTCATATAGGTACGTTTACGCGTCCCAAAGTTCATTTTGTTTATTCACTTCTATTTTTACGTTGAATATACACTTTATATTCAATTATGTATATTGAATTGTTATTGTCAGCCCTTTCAACTATGCCACGAACAGCCTTTATCCTTTGTTTGTTCTAGGAATCAGTGTATAAGATGGGTTGCTAGGAATGCCTAAGTTGAAGTTTTTACAATATTTGATGAACTATTACACGCTAACTATTGGAACGGGATGCAGAATATGTCACATTCCACCGAACTCGGAGATTTCTATTGCCAAAACGGTTTTTTAATAATGCCTGCCGGTGCCAGATACCTGTTAATAACCCTGGCCAGCTGGGGCACTTTAACATGCAGTTTTGGTGCAACTATATTTTTCTTCATGAGTGTTCTCGAATGGTGCCGCTACTAATAACACTGCAGCCGTGAAAATCAAAGAAACGCGCGTTAGTGAGTGATCAAATATTTAGCCCTGTACTCTATTTTTACAAAAAAAACCTAGTTCCTTTGGAAAATACAATAGCAATTTACACTTTATTCCTTGGTTGATTGTAATTGCACGTCCGGAAATCATAACAGCGATGTCTTGAACTTTATATACCAAAATACGAGTGCATTGTTCACAATTGGTACTGAATAACACCTGCACTGGGAAATTGCATTCCAAACAACATTCTATTCTTATATTTCTTTCTGTGAAAAGTTTTAACCATGTTCTTGATTCCATGCCAGGCAAGATTTACTGAAACTTTTGATGGTATCACTCAACGTTAGAGACTCTCATAGGTTGCCCTTCTAAAATACATCTCACAGACACAAATCTACACAGCTCTTTAGTAACTAAAATTTGAGAAAAAGTTAATAACGTTTAATATATTCGCATCAAAAGCAGAAAACTGGAATTACGCAGCACTATTCGTATGAGTGAGAGTGCATGCTTATATAAAATAGAAGTTACTTTTTTACCTGCTGTACTTCTAATGAGCTTTTCGTGACCTGTAATAAATATTGCAAGAATAAAATTGATCACTTTCATAAACAAAGGTAAAGAGTGGCAAAGCATTCTATATTGCTGTCAGCGAAGAATTGGTTGGTATGGTGCTTTATAACTACTACACTGGTAACACAACTAGAAGGTCTCTATCATCATCATCACCATCATAATCATCATCATCATCGACCTGACTATGCCCACGGCAGGGACATATCCTCGCCCACAATACACCAATCAACTCATCTTGTGCTTGCTGTTGCCACGTTATACCTGCGAACTTTTTAATCTCAACGACCCACCTAACATTCTACCCCTTCCCATTCATGCGTTTCCATTATCTAGGAATGCAGTCAGTTACCCTTAAGAAGCAGTGGTTATGCTCCATACGTTCCACGTGCCCACCCCATGTCTATTCCTTCAGCTTAATTTCAACTTTGATATCCTTAACTGCGGCTTCATACCTGACCCACTCTGCTCTCTTGTATCATTTTTCTTTCCTTTTCTCACTGCTTTGCCCCCAATTGAACTTGAATTCTATTTTTGAAGCCTCCAGGTCTCCAACCTTCTTCTCCGTAGATGAGTACCGGCAAAATAACCCTGTTATATACCTTCCTCCTAAGGGATAATGGCAACCTGCTAGTCATTATTTGAGGACGCTTGGCGAGTGGGATTCACCCCAACTTTATTCATCTAGTTGTTCCACTCTCATGGTTAGGCTTTGGATGATTAGGCACAAATATTTGTATTAAATATTTCACATAGTTTTCCTAACAAGTTTCACATATTTTGATTCCTCTATCTCCTTCACACTGTCACTAAAATCTCTAATAACATAATCCTGTCTATCCTACACGTCAAGCATTTTACACCTATTATACAAACAGATTTTATTTGGCTGCATGGAAGTCACTACTTTTCTTAGTGCAATCTTTATGTCTTTATTGTTTCAGTTTCGTATATCGTTGAAGTTATGTCTTCTCATTATCATCATTATCATCGTCATCATCTTCGTCGGGGTTATCATGTAAAATCGGGCAAACGCCTGCCTGATGCTTTGCCAAAGAACCTGAGCAAGTGCTTGCTGTAGTCACGTTGTACCCACTACGTTTCTAATCTCATCTGCCCGCTTAATTTTCTGTCTACATCTCGCCCATTTGCTTCAGGTTGGAATCCACTCAGTTAATACTAATGATTAGCTGTTATGTTGCATATGCAACAAATGCACTGGCAATGTCTATTTCTTGTTCTTGGAGCCGACTAAGATGTCTTGAACACAACTTCGTTAACTGTTCAAGCCTGCTGTCTCTTCACTAAAAGTTACAAGTATAATTTTTCTTTCCGTTGGTTGCTAAGTCATGCTGAGATCTAAGCTAAGCCCTGCTGTGGTGTTCTAGTGGCTGAGGTACTTGGCTGCTGACTCGCAGGTCGGAGGATCGAATCCCGACTGCGGCGGCTGTATTTCCGATGAAGGTGGCAACGTGGTACGCCCGTGTGCTCGGGTCGGTGCTCGTTAAAGAACTGCAGGTGATCGAAAGTTCCGGAGCCCTACACTATGGCATTTCTCATAACAATATGGTGGTTTTGGAACGTTAAACTACACATACCAATGAATTATTCAGATTAAGCTGAACCAAGTTTGTAAGCCTTCAGGGTAGTAGGTTTTACAAGAAGTATGCAACCTATATATATATTTATCTTGTGGGAGAGTGAAGATCTATCGTTGGTTGCGTGCTAATGCCTGACAACAGTGCTGCACATAAGTCTTGTTTTTCTAGTTTAGCCTCATGGTGATTGGCCTCGATAACTTGGAGTGGCGCCCTCTTGCATGTCACGTCAGTTTGTGGATGCCGCCCTCAACTGGCGTAGAAGCCGCGAGGAGTCGGAGCCACTTCACCTGCTTTTAATAGCGGAGGTGCCGGCTGCTGCGACCTATTTCGACGACGGGCATTAGGGGGCCTCCTCATTTGGCGGAACAATGAAGTTGTCATTCATTCATTCATTCGTTCATTTATCTGCTCTCAACTGCTTTCCAGTAACCGCTGCTGTGTGCGTTGATCGTTTGCCTCACACAAAAAGTTTTTCGACTGAACAGACTCATGAGGGTCAACTAACGCCCACAACAAGTATGTGGGAGTACGATTGGTAATTTGTTTTAGTTGCAGCTCAATTGACAAGACTAAGAAACCTCCCAGACATAAACGTGGCAGCCGGTGGGGCAAGGGGGCTCAAGTCCCCTACTGAGTAAACTAAGGAAAGCTGAGCCACTTCCTATTCGCCAGTGGTCATGTTAGCTGCACGCTGGAGAAAATAGGAAGTAAGAAAATATGAAGTTATCCTTTACCGCAGTATTCAAACAAATATGTCCTTATGACAAGGAACTGTGACAATATGATAAATTTTTCAAAATTTCTCTTGCGACAATTTTGCATACAAGCTTTTGAAATTGCGGGCAGTCTATTCGACGCTCTCGCGACTTGTGCTGTAGCATCGCATAGCAGGCTAGCGCTTAACAGGGGCTTGCTGAGAAATGGATGAGCAGCCATCTGCATAACGAAGCCCACTGTCGACTTCGTTTCTATTTGAACATACCCAAACTACCCTTCTTCTTCTTTTAATGTTGGTTCCGCATAAAACTTCTAGCAGTAGAGAGATGAGAAGAAGATGAGAATGCCACTTTCAGGCGGGCTGCTTTTCTTTGTCCTCGCATGTTGTGAGAACAGGAACACCAGCTTCGGACTCTTTTGGACGGTGGTGTGGCTGAACCTTGGAGGAATTTGACCTGTTAAAACTAACTTATGTTGCTTGTTTTATGTTGCTAACTTGTTTAGGCGATCTAATCAGCGTTTTCGCAGCGTCCCTGTTGCCCTAGTGCCTTCGAGAGGTAGATTTATTAGGCTAAATAACCCAAAGGCGATCCAGGCGAAGCTGTAGGCCTTAACGCCGCACTTCCAAGTGAAAGTGGTGTTCACCGGTTAAGAAAAGGAGGTTTAGTATGCAGATCGTCAAATCCTTCATGCACTTCTGGCATCCTAAAAAGACATTTGGTTCGGTCTCGGTGAATGCGTTTATTGCCTCATTTACCGTGAACTAAGGGAATTGTTCGAGGAGTCGACTCTAGACTAACGTCCGCTGAGACTCTGCAAAAGGTGTCTGGCGCTGGGGTCATAGCTGTTCTCCGGTGCCATCACTTATATAATGATGAGAAAGTCCGCACTGAGTTGGTTATGGCTACATTCACCGGCACTGCTTGTCTATCAGATTTGACAGCATGGTCACTCAATTTCAGAGTCGAACGCCTCGCTTCTCGTCCTCTCCAGTGTGAGAACTGTTGGTGGTTTGGACACAGTGTCATCATCATCATCATCATCATCATCATCATCAGCAGCAGCAGCAGCAGCAGCAGCAGCAGCATGACTACGTCTACTGCAGCACAAAGGCCTGTCCCATGTTCCGCCAGTTAACCCGGTCCTGTGCTTGCTGCTGTCAATTTATACCCGCAAACTTCTTAATCTCATCTGCCCACCTAACCTTCTGTCTCCCCATAACCCGCTTCCCTTCACTGAGAATCAAGTCAGTTACCCTTAATGACCAGCGGTTATCCTGTCTATGCGCTACATGCACTGCCCTTGTCCATTTCTTCTTCTTGATTTCAGCTATGATATCCTTAACCCCCGTTTGTTCCCTAATCCACTCTGCTCTATTCTTGTCTCTTAAGGTTACACCTACCATTTTTCTTTCCATTGCTCGCTGCGTCGTCCTCAATGTAAGCTGAACCCTCTTTGTAAGTCTCCAGGTTTCTGCTCCGTAGCTAAGTACCAGCAAAATACAGCTGTTATATAACTTCCTCTTGAGGGATAGTGGCAATCTACCTGTCACAATTTGAGAGTGCTTGCCGAATGTGCTCTACCCTATTCTTATTCTTCTAGTTACTTCAATCTCGTGGTTCGGCTCTGCGGTTATTACCTGCCCTAAGTAGACATAGTCTTTTACAACTTCAAGTGCACTATTACCTATCTTGAAGCGCTGCTCCTTGCCGAGGTTGTTGTACATTACTTTCGTTTTCTGCAGATAAATTTTAAGACCCACCTTTCTGCTCTCCTTTTCTAACTCCGTAATTATGAGTTGCGATTCGTCCCCCGAGTTACTCAGCAATGCAATGTCATCGGCGAAGCGCAGGTTACTAAGGTGTTCTCCGTTGACTCTTATCCCTAACTGTTCCCATTCTAGGCTTCAGAAAACCTCCTGTAAGCACGCGGTAAATAGCATTGGAGAAATTGTGTCCCCCTGCCTTACACCCTTCTTGATTGGTATTCTGTTGCTTTCTTTATGAAGCACAATGGTAGCATTTGATTCCCTGTAGATTTCTTCCAGAATGTTTATATATACTTCATCTACGCCCTGACTCCGCAGTGTTTGCATGACGGCTGATATTTCTACTGAATCAAACGCCTTCTCGTAATCTATGAAGGCTATGTATAGTGGTTGGTTATACTCTGGGCATTTCTCTATTACCTGATTGATAGTATGAATGTGGTCAATTGTTGAGTAGCCTGTTCGAAATCCTGCTTGTTTCTTTGGTTGATTGAATTCTAATGTTTTCTTTAGTCTGTTAGCAATTAACTTTGTAAATAGCTTGTATACTACAGAGAGCAAGCTGATCGGCCTGTAATTCTTCAAGTTCTTGTCATCTCCTTTCTGATGTATTAAGATGATGTTAGCGTTCTTTCAAGACTCTCGTACTCTTCCCGTCAGGAGACACCTCGTAAACAGGGTGGCTAGTTTTTCTAACACAATCTTTCCTCCATCTTTCAGCAGATCTGATGTTACCTGATCCTCACCAGCAGCTTTGCCCCTTTGCATACTCTCCAAAGCTTTTCTGACTTCTTCTATCATTACTGGTGGGGTGTAATCTGGGTTACTGCTAGTTCTTATAGTACTAAGGTCATGGTTGTCTCGGCTACTGTAGAGATCTCTGTAAAACGCCTCCGCTGTTTTAACTATGCTATCCATATTGGTAGTTATTTTGCCTTCTTTGTCCCTTAGTGCATACATTCGACTTCTGCCTTTCCCAAGTTTCCTCTTCTATGCTTTGACACTTCCTCCGTTTTTCAGAGCGTGTTCAATTCTCTCCATGTTATACGTTCTTACATCGCATACCTTACGTCTATTAATCAACTTCGAAAGCTCTGCCAGTTCTATTTTGTCGGTTGTACTTGACACTTTCATGATTTGACGCTTTTTAATTAGGTTCTTTGTTTCCTGGGAAGCTTGCCAGTGTCCTGTCTAACTACCCTGCCTCCAACTTCCACTGCACACTCCGTAATGATACTCGTCAGATTATCATTCATTGTATCTACGCTAAAGTTGGTTTTCTCACTAAGAGCCGAGTACCTGTTCTGCAGCGACACTCTGAATTCCTGTACTTTCCCTCTCAGTGCTAGCTGATTGATTGGCTTCTTGCGTATCAGTTTCTGTCGTTCCTTCTTCATGTCTAGGCGAATTCGAGACCGTACCATTCTATAGTCACTGCATCGTACCTTGCCAATCACTTTCACATCCTGCACGATTCCAGGGTGTGCACTCATTATAAAGTCTATTTTGTTCTTATTTGCGCCATTAGGGCTCCTGCATGTCCACTTGCGGTTTCCTCGTTTTTGGTAGAACGTATTCAAAATCCGTAAGTTCTTGCGTTTTGTGAATTCTACTAGTAGTTCTCTGGCGTTTCTAGTACCGATGCCATAATTTCCTACTGCCTGGTCTCCAGCCTGCTCCTTCCCTACCTTTGCATTAAAGTCGCCCATCACTATAGTATACTGTGTTTTTACCTTACTCATTGCCGATTCCACGTCTTCATAGAAGCTTTCAACTGAAGCGTCATCATGGCTGGATGTAGGCGCGTAAACCTGTACTACCTTCATCTTGTATCTTTTATTCAGTTTATTTGCGATACCTACCATCATTTCATTAATGCTATAGTATTCCTCTATGTTGCCAGCTACGTTTCTGTGAATTAGGAACCCCACTCCCACTTCTCTTCTGTCTGCCAAGCCCCTGTAGCAAAGAACGTGCCCATTCTGTAGCACCGTATAGACCTCATCTGTCCTCCTAACCTCACTGAGCCCTATTATATCCCATTTAACACCCTCCAGCTCCTCGAATAGTACAGCTAGACTTCCCTCACTAGATAAGGTTCTAGCGTTAAACGTTGCCAAGTTCATGTTTTAATGGCGGCCTGTCCGGATCCAGAGATTCTTAGCACCCTCTGCAGCGTTGCAGACCTGACCGCTGCCGTGGTCAGTTGCTTCGCAGCTGCTGGGGACTGAGGGCCGTGAGTTATTTGACGTAAGCATATGGGAGGTAGTGGCCAGATATTGCACCAGGGTGGCCAATCCTTCTCTGGTGAGGGAGTGCGTTCTCGGCGGTGTTTGCCGGTGAGGCCGCCCCTCAGACCTTTTAATGCAGTTCCATCAACACGCGGATTTTTTTTAATCCGGTTGGGAACTGCGCGGTACCGGGATTTGAACCACGAACCTCTTGCACGCGAGGCGAATGCTCCAACACTACGCCATCGCCGCAGAACCAGGACTCAGTGTAGGGGGCTGTAAATCAAATTCACGTTGCCAAATCTGTTGCGATGTCCATCCATCGAAGAAGTGCACTGCCGAAACCAAAATGTGCTGCTTTTGTGCCCGAATTAATGCGGATGATTACTTGAACTGCACCGCAAGATCCAGTGAAACCCAACCGCTAGAAATTATGAACAAACGTCGTTGCTAGCGGCGAGAAGTGGTAACAGTTGTGAAGGATAGGGCCTTTAGATGTGCCGGAATAACTTCGAAACACGAGGCACTAAGTGAGACCAAGCTTTTGAATTTTATTGCATTAGCAGTAGAAAAGGCAATGTTGAAAGCGCTGGAACGTATTGTTACGAGCGTAAGTGAGTGCATTTCTCAAGTGTTTTGCTCACAAATGACACAGCTGGTTTCAACAGCAGCACTACCGATAGCCAAATCGATACCTTGTGCAGTGGAAGAGATCGAGAATTTAGCCCCACAGCAGCAATCCCGAGAAAATGAAACGCCGAGTCTGTCTGAACCTTCTACCTCAACCCACACAGAGGATCAGAAAGAAATGGATGAATCAAAACGGAATGCACCAAGATTTCAGGCGTCGGACGAGCATTGCACCTCCTGTGAACTGTCTTTGCCCAAGCTCGAAAACAAAAAAGGGCAACGCTAATGGTAGTGCACTTTTAAAGATAGTATTGTAGAAGCGCCGTTCCTGAAGTGTTTCGTTCGTCAACATAGCTACCTTGAAAGTAGTACAGTGAAAAAGTAGGTGTTTGATTTCTGTTTCTGCTGAATTACTTTGCCTAATTACTCAATTATATCTCGATATAGTATTCTGACAAGAAACCTGGCTTAACCCTGCTAAGAATTATCATGTAAACTATCTTAGAGCATTTTGGCTAGGCCGTTCATCACTAGGAGGTGGTTTATTTATACTAGTCTGTAATATATTTTGTCACACAGCAAACATAGCTCTTCAGCTTATGTCCTCAGACTGAAATTTTGGCAATAGACCTCAGTCTGCCAGGGCACCACCCTTTCTTTCTTATAGGCGCATATTTTCGTACGGGTGTGCATATAGCTCAGCAATTAGATACTGCTTTAGCTAATTGCAAGAATGGATTCCTACTGACTGGTGATTTCAACTGACATCGTGTTTCGTGGAGATTTTGCAGAGACCCTTTTTGTACCCTTCTGTGGGATTAGATGACTCATTGAAACCTTACCTTCCTAAATGGAAAACAGCCTACACTTATCTGTCGACAGACACGATCGGTATTAGATCTTACGTTTTGAAGCTCGAGTGTTTCAGTAAAATCTTGGAAAACAATTTATTTTTGTTCAATTAGTGACCATCTTTCTGTATACTTCAGGAAATCATGTAGTGTTAAATCGTTTAATGGATAGAGAAATTATTCGTCAATTATGAAAAATTTAAAGTCTGTTTGCATTAAAATACTGAGGCAGTGTGAAGTCGTGAAAATGAGGACCTTGGCATAAATGTTCGTTCCGCATTCGAAATATTGAAGAACACTTCAGAATTCGTAATTACTTTGGCGTCAACTAAAGGTGCCCCGCCTAGCAGATGGTGGAATTCTGAAAGCACAAGAGGCTATAGAAGAACAACAGCTGCATGAAAAAGACCTATATGTAATCAGAGTCCACAAAATTGAGGCGATTATCAGTTGATTGCGGGAACATATAAACGCATAGTATCGCGGGCGAAAGAACATTAGGACCAAACAAAATTCAAATAATTGTTCAAATCGAATAACAAACGTGCTTTATTCAATTACCTTCACGGTAGGAAGAATATACTTATACCAAGAAAGGTTGACTCAGTTGTTCACACCTCAAAATACCTACAAGAATTCTTAAATCAATTAAGGGATATAAAACAGCTTCTCAACGCGTCTTGCAGATTCAGTTTACAGTGCAGAACCAGGTCCCGACGGAAAAACAAATACAATGCTAAAAATACTACACCAGGAATATCGAAATGATCCTTTAGGTCTTGTCAATTATTCCCTTAAAATAGCATGGATACCTAATAAATGAAAGATGGCGAAAATTGCACCATTCGTTAAAAAAGAGTGGTAGGCTACAATCTAGACAACATACGACCAATAGCCTTACCATCTAATCTAGTAAAAGGTATTGAAAGGTTCATCAAGGCCATATAGTTAGGTTTATTATAGAAAACAACGGTTGAGTTCTTCACAAATTGGTTTTAGATCTGGATATTCCACATGGCATGCACATGTAGGTATAGAAATTTGTATTCACATTGCTCGTCCCAAAACGTAGTATGCAGCTTTAGTAATGTTAGACTTCTTTAAAGCATACGATAGTGTAGAATATCCTATCTTGGTTAATCAGTTATGGAGTCATGGGTTCCCAGCTCATATTGTGGCATGGGTGACAGAATTTTAAATGAAAAAGAATTACATTGTTTTCAAGTCGGTTTCTCCTCCTGTAAGTAGAAGCAAACAAGAGTTGTACCTCAGGGGTCAGTGCTTTCCCCCGTATTAATCAGCATATTGCTTAGTACCATCCCCATTCACTTAGGTGTGAAAACATGTGTTCATGCCGACGAGATTGCTTTCTTCGCAGTGGCGCATGACATCTAGTGATTCGGCAGTATCTTGCAAGCATATGTAGATAAACCATAACATTGGCTGCATGGTTTGATGCTGAAGCTGAATACCAATAAATGTTCTAACCTCGTTTTTTTGTTTAAAATTCTGTGCATATACCTAATAATTATAAGCTCTAAGAAATTCCACAAGTTGAATCATTGAAGTACTTTGTAGTTATGTAGGTATCATGAATATCTCGATTGGTGCTATAACATTTATTAAATTGTGACAAAAGCAGTATGCCTAATGGGCGTATTGCGGAGCTTCATCTGCTGTAGATCAGGTAAGAAAAGAAAGACACTTTTTATGATATATAAAATGTATATCTGACCTGTGTTAGAGTATGGCTGCATTCTTTTTTCTGGTGCGCCAGCCCCCAAGCTTCAGCTGCTCGTTCTATTGGAAAGAGAGCCTTTACTGCTTCGCTTAGGACTTCTAACGTCTACGACAAATGCAGTGTTATACCTTGAAGCACTAATGCCAACCATTTTATTTCGCTTTAACACTCTGCGCTGACTTTTTTACGACTATGTGAAGCAACCTTTAACCCCGATCAAATTAATTTTTTATTCAATCCTGACCTATATTTACCGTGCAATCGCCCAGAATTTACAACCCTCAAGTAGTATTTATTCAATCGTCACTTGAGCCTCTAAATGTACAAGTTCGTGATCAGCTTCCTTAAACTGTGCAAAAAATTTCTTCGGAAATTGTTCACCATCATCTTACCAAATGTCAACATGCATGTAGCAATATCTTCGCAACTCACGCTAAGCTATTATCTACAGGCATTTTAAATGGCTTATTGCAGGAGCATTTAACTACACTGCCAACCAATTTTAGTTTTGCAAAGGAGGCATCGCTATCAGATGAAAAATCAGGCGTAGGAATATATTGTACTGTACTTGATTGGTGTCATTTTCCATTCCCTTGCCAGATTTTCTTCCTGATTTTCTGGCTGAATTTTTAGCAATAATGTTAGCTTTGCGCAAGGCAGATACCTTGATTCCAGTCGTAGCAATCATAACTGACGTGTTATCAGCGTGCTCTTCTCGGTCCACATCTGGTTGCTCACCCATACTGGTTGGATGGATGAAAAACTTTTATTGGGGTCCTGAAGGATTCCACTCCCGTTTTATAGGGGTAGGATCGCGGGCCACTCCCACGTTGGAACGGGGAGGACCAGCCTCCCCGCCGCATCGTGGGCGCCTTCGGGACAGCCTTGAGTTGTATGACAACCGGACTCGTGAGCAATAAATGAAAGAAGTTTTCAGAAAATGCTTCATTTTTTCTTTGTAAGAGAGACATTTCCAGAGAATGTGGTTAAAATCACTGCGATTCCATAAGTCCGAACAAAGTTCTGAAACATCGGAGTAATGGCTATAGGTTACGAGGCTAGGGTACGTTTTCGCCTGAAGCATGCAAAGAGAGATTGTCTGTAGCCTAGATAACTTTTCGGGTGGCAATGGAAAGGACCTACGGCCTAATTGATAATGCTTCGTGATCTCGTTGAAGGTAGTCAAAATTTCCCTAAAATGAAGGCTGGGGGCTAACTCCTCTGTCTGAGAAGCACAAGTCCCATCATGGTAAGTGAAGCCTCGCACCTTGGAGTGGGCTAGCTCATTGACATTGGGAAGGCCTCCGACCCTCAAGCCAACGTGAGCAGGGAACCAAATATTTGTGTGGTGGGTGAGTCCCTTGTGAGCGAGAGTTCTCAAAACTTTCTTGTACACGGAACCAGAAGCGAAGGCCTTAGCAGCGAATTTAGAATCGGTATAAATATGAGCCAAAAGAGGATCAAGAATTGATAGTGCAGTGGCCATCTGTTCTGCTTTGTAAGAAGAAGTGGTTCGAACTGGCGATGAGGATAAAATCTGACCCTTAGTATCTACGGATACTACAGCAAAGCGAGTGGAAACGTCATACTTCGCGTCATCAACAAAGCATGAAACAGAGGAGTGTTTGTGAGCTTGAGCTAAAAAAGAGGCGGCTCGAGCGACACGCCTGCCAACGTTGTACTGTGGATGCATATTTCGTGGAAGGGGGCACACTCTGATGCGAGAGCGTCTATAATCATCGAGTGACGTATTTTGCACTTCAAGCGTCAGGGGGTTGACTCCAGTGTTAACCAGAATCTTTCTCCCCGCTTGTGTAATCGAATGCCTGCAGCCTGTGCCGTTTGTTGAGCCTCGATAACTTCTTCAAGCGTGTTGTGGACTCCAATATTGATAAGCTTCTCAGTGCTTGTGCGCATTGGAACGCCAAGAACTTTCTTGATGTTTTTCCTTATGGGGATGTTCAATTCATTTCTTTCATGGAGTTGCTGCCTGTGCATAGATGCGACATAGCTTACGTGACTAATCAAGAATGCATGGAATAGTCTGAGGAGGTTTTGCTCTTGAAGACCACTCCGACTGTTGGAAATAAGTGAGTTTAGTCAGATGATCCCTTCCGTCTTAGAAATCAGATGGTCGAACGTGCGGCCGTTCTGTCCATTAGCCTCAATAATCATGCTCAAAATGCGAATGAAGTCCACCCTTGGAATACGCTTCTTCGATGCTGTGTGCAGCCAAATGTCGATTTCGGCCAGTGGTTGCCAGTTTTGGGGTTTGGGTCCCTGTCTCGTGGGTCGCTATAAGAGATGTTCGAAATTTGTTGGTGAAAGCTTGAGGCCCATTTCATTTATGTAGACTTCAACATAGTCTACGGCCTCTTAAACAGAGCTCTCTACAGAGACCTCTGAGCCACCGACACTCAATATAGTGATGTCGTCCGCATAGATGGCGAACTTGATGCCTTCTTAGTTTGAGAGCTTCGCAGCAAGGCCACACATTGCAATGTTAAAAAGCAGTGGGGAGACGACCGAGCCCTGCAGGGTGCCGTAGGAACCGAGATCGTCGGGCTCAGACTTGAGATCCCCAAGCTGTATAGTGGCTTTTCTATTCCTGAGGAACGAGCTGGTGAACTTGTGAAAGTTGGCTCCTGAGTTGAGAGAAGAGATGGAGGCAAGTATGTGTGAGTGCGAGACATTGTCAAAGGCCTTTTCAATATCCAGACCAAGAATAGCTCTAACGTCTTTTGTTTCCTGATCTATGATGTGATGCTTCAGCATTTTCATGACGTCCTGAGTAGATAGGTGTAGCCTAAAACCTGCTATGTTGTACGGGAATAGGTTAGTCTTCTCTATGTGCTTTGATATTCGAACGTTGATGACATGCTCGACGACCTTGCCTATACAAGACGTCAGTGAAATGGGTCGTGAGTAGCTAAAACTGGGACTCCGGCTAGGTTTAGGTATGAGAATGACCAACGCCCTTTTCCATTGCTCAGGGGAAGTCCCCGTCTCCCAAATACGATTGATCTCTTTGGTGAGGTAGGTGACGAGTCATCGTCTAGATAGCGTAGTGTCTTGTTTGTAATGCCCTCCAGACCCGGGCTGCAGTTCCCATTAAGATTGTTTAAGATGGTCCGGACCTCTGCTTCCTGGAAGAGCTTGGTCAATTTGAAGGCTGGTGATTTCGTATATTGCGCGTAGCCAGAAGGAGGCCGGGTTGTGTCCAAAGGGAGGAATCTCTGTGCCAGACACTTCGTTATTTCCGTGTCCGATTTAATTTTTCTTTCTGAGTGCAGTATTCGGTCTACCAAGCGCGTCTGGTTGGATTTAGATTTCGTCTCCTGCAGCAGGTGTTTGAGGAGGTTCCATTTTCCTCCAACTTTCATCTGACCATCCACCTTGTTGCAAATCTCGTCCCAATGCTGTTTTCCCAGCGTCTGACAGCAAGTCGTTATTTCCTGGTTAAGGCTTGCGATGAGTTTTCGCGAAGTTCGGTTGATACGGTGCGCTTTCCACCTGGCTAGGAGGGCGCTTTTAGCCTCAAGAAGATGAGCAAGCCTGCTATTCATTTTTTTGACCGGAAGATCAGTCTCTATCGTTTTGGTGGCCGACTTGACATCTTCGACCAGCTGAGACAGCCACTTGTCAAAATTCGGTGAGTCATTATTCTCCTCTGCGCTCTCCACTCTGATCTTACGGAATAGGTCCAAATCTGTGAATTTGAAAGCTTTAGGGGGCTTTGCTTGACTTTGTAATGTTGTACTCAGAATACAATGGTCACTCGCCAAGTTTTCTCCCACGCTTAACCATGATACCTCCCCCGTGGTTGCGACAAAAGCGAAGTCTGGGGTAGTATCCGTAGAGCGAGAATTTCCAGTGCGGGTAGGAAATGTGGGGTCAGTGACCAAAGTAAGATTCAGATTCGATACCGCTTGCCAGAGCTCAGCTCCCTTGGCAGTGGTGCGAGGGTAGCCCCAAGCTTGATGGGATGCGTTGAAATCTCCCTCTATAACCATGAGTGCGTCCACTTTCGTAGTGATCGTAACGGCTTTCGATAACAATGAGTTGAAGCAATGGTGCCTGCCTTTTGGAGGGCGATATAAGTGGAGTATGAAAATGCTATTTTTAAGGTTGCTGCCAGGTATAATTTTTAAAAGAGAGTGTGCACTCTTACTATATGCCATGTGCAAATTGTGCTCAATGTAAGTGCGCCTCTTAGACACAAACGTGCAGATACCGCGGCCATCTGGAGGTTTCTTGAAGTGATGCGTGTAAGCTTGCAGGCTCATTGTTTCCGTAAGCGCCTCCTGTAGCTAATAACATGTGGTCGAATCGGCTGGGACTCAATATTCTTCTGGAGAGCTGCCTTCTTTGACTGGAAGCCCCAGCAGATCCACTGCCATATATACGAAATTGTTAAGGTGTCCCGCCATTGTTGGGACCCTCAAAAGCTCTCTTCGATGAGACGCTACAGGTTGCCACCTTCGGCACGACCCTGATCTTAGGTATTACTTGGGCCGGAATTGCCTGGGCAGATTGTAAAGCTTTACCTTGGTCAGCCTTGATTTTTGTGACTGCTGTCCAATACCGCAATTGACTTGACCACCACCCTGAGAGCATTTTTGATATCATTCAAGGTATCCTTAACATCTGTTTTGAAATCTATGCCCTCATTAATGGCTGGTTGTGCTAGCGCTCTCCTTTTTGTTGGTTTTGCCCCTGTATGGGCGTCCATTGGAACCTCATCGTGACTTGCATCCAATGTTGCCTCTGTAAAGAGAACTGTGTTTGAAGGAGACGGAGACAAAACCGGCTGTGATTTTCTTAAGTCGGCTCTTTCAGCCCTGAGTTGCTCGACAATGGCCCTGAGAATAGCATTTTTCCTTTGCATAATCGCATTTGAGTGTTGCTCTGGATTGGTACCCCCCTTTACCTGTGGTTGGGAGCCCTTGATCTTGGATGTCGAGGTCTCGTGCTGATTTCCTTGCTCCACACCATTGCGCACGGTAGGCACCCGTGAGTTAGAATGGCCCTTGGATCTAGAATGTCATCTGGTCCCGAACGGCTCCTTGCTCTGCCTCTGGAGCAGGATCGCCCTCGCGGTGGTTGTAGCTGTTGGCGGACGTCACGTGGGTGCCAGCTGCTGCTCGGGCACTAAGTCGTAGCGTGTCCGCCCGGAGCGGCTGGTAGCGATAGGAAGTCTCCTCCACCATTTGTGAAGTTCGTGTCTTTTGCGTCTTGTTCCGCTAATTCCATCGTATATTGCATCCGTCGTTCTCGTCTTCGTCAACGAACCATGTATGCCACTTGAAAACAATGCCTGCACATCTTGTCTGCCCAGAGATGTAGACCTTCACACAACTTGCATTCTGGAGTGCAGATGTGATCCTCCGAAGGAGATGACATACCACACCCTCTACAGACCACCTCCCCTGGATTAGAACAAACATCGACTCGATGACCTAGCTTTCCACAGGCATAACAGACAACCGTCTGTCGGTGATACAGGGTGCAGCGAACCAAACTATTTCCACATATGACGCAATTTGGCACTTACAGTCTGTCAAAGTGGATAATCACCGTAGTGGAATTCTTGGTTCTTTTTACTTGAAGTGCAATCAGGTTCTTTGGTTGTACAATATGTGAATAAAGTTGTTCTTGACCGATGTCTGCGTCAACACCCCTGATGGTACCTTTGCAGATGTGATCGGGGGCTGCTCGGTAGGCACTAACTTCGAACCTGGCGGTACCGAGAGTAATGACGGTGATCTTGGAATACGCTCTGGCGTTCCTCTCTGCTGGAGTACATATAACTGCAATGTCTTGCATCATATTCGAGCATACCACGTCTTCTGTAACTTCTTCCTGACTGAGCACTGCAGCTATTGCGAGTGCCTTCGCGAACCTAATTTGACTCACAGTTCTAAAGTCCAGGCCGTTTCTTGGTCTCTCGATGACTCGATGGTGATCTCTTGAAAAATAAGGAAGTCTAGAAGCAGCGATAAGACGCTTTTTCAACGCAGCCCGAGAGCGCTGAGGCAACCATGCGTCGCCGTGCATGGAGACGCTTGCTTGCGTCTTGGTCCGAGGGGGTATGCGTCCCACGAAGTTTACGTTTAGTGCTAGCCACAGACCATCCAGAATCTTGAAGATCATCGGGAGTGATATCCTCCCCATCGACAGAGACTTGCATAGACATTCCGTGCGTACAGTGCTGAAACACCCTTCCGAGAAGGGCCGGTGACCACTCCACCGTAGCCTCAGCCTAGCGCGCTCAGCTGAGCAGACGGGCAACCAGAAGAGCCTCGAAAAAGGGTAAAAAAGCTCACTCACACTGAAATACTTGGTATCGATGTAGTTCGTGCAGTTTTATTCGTCGACTGGCACCAAACGACACTCACAAATGCACAAAAACTGTCCAAAACATTTCCGAACGTGGAGTTGATGTTTTCACATCCACACGAGATTGCGCCCCTCTGATGGTTCCCTCACCTATACTGAAACTTTTTAAATCGTTGGTTTTGTGTCATCTCCGAAGTAATAATTTATATGGGCGACAGAGCACAAAGGTTTGTTGTTAAACGAAATTGCTGATTCTCGCGCGAAGGCATCGCTTTCGACACCCAATATTCCTATTCTCTCACCTGCAGTACACATATAGGTGGCGAAATTTCGCACACCTAAAATCAGGCAAAACTTAGCAGACCCTGCACTGACTGGTTCTCCTAACACAACCACTTGTGATTTTCTTGGCGCCGTGAGCTGTGTAATTCAAGAATGATGAAAGTTGCCATCACAAAATTTTGTTGCCACGTTACCTTCCTCCATTTTAGCTTGGATAGGTCCGGTGTGTTGAATTCCCTCATGAGCATTTACCGTAATCAAGCAAAAAAAACTATTCAGTTTTAATGTTATTGTCGCCGTTTCCAATTATTCAGGAAAACCATACCAGCACCACCTCTTAAAAAACTGGACTTGCAATCATCAGATCCTGATCT
Source organism: Rhipicephalus microplus (assembly GCF_043290135.1). Taxonomy (NCBI): domain Eukaryota; kingdom Metazoa; phylum Arthropoda; class Arachnida; order Ixodida; family Ixodidae; genus Rhipicephalus; species Rhipicephalus microplus. Next base: position 192,302,187 of record NC_134702.1, read on the forward strand.
TCTTTCCTTTGGAGCTTCTACACTGGGTCACAGCCACAGGGATGTTTTATTTAGCGTTCAGAAATACATCACTGCGACTGAACGAATTTCTTCCTAATTTAGGGCTCACAACTTTTCTTTTTTCTGCAAATTTGCCATTGGCGCTCCAAATATTGATTAAAAACTAGCGTTTATTTGTAATGTAGCAATGCAGAAAGATTCGGGCAAATTCACCTTTTAATCAGTCAATCCTCTCTATTGTGTACAAGTCGTGTGCACAGGAAAATAACAACAACAACAACGATGACGACGACGACAACACTTGGATCGGAACAGACGCCATGTTCGGACGGCTTTGCGCACAGCGCCAATAAAAAACTACAGAGAGATGATCCATATCGTTCAATAGGGCGAACACTTGAGAAGCCAGCCTTCATCTCTCAGAGCTGTTGCTTCTGATCTGGGACGTCTTTCTGCTGCCTAACCATTATGCAGCATACCAAGACCACGCGGACACAAAGTGTGCTTCAAGCACAAATTACGAGGATGGTGAATGAGGTGAACGACCTCAACTAGTCCGCTCAGTTCGACCTTTCGACGCTTCACGTCCTCCAAAGCCGGTTGAAGGTGGTCCGGACAGAGTTAGCCACACTGAACGCCAAGCTTAATCCTTTCTGATAGACGAGTAAATGACAGAAGACTACAACTCTGTCATGGAGTATGACAACGCTTCTATCAACGCCTTGGTCCTGCTAGAGCATCACACGGGCAGACTTAAGGTTTCCGCACTTACGTCGACGATGCATTCACCTGCAACCACGGATGGAAACCTGCGAACGACCTAGTCAATGGACATGGTACGAGTTTAACGTGAGTGTAGCGCACGATTGCCCCAACTGGGGCTCTTGCGTTTCGATGGCAGCCCAACTCAAAGGCAGCAATGTTGGGATTTGTTCCGCCATGCCGTTCACGATAACCCGGGTTTGTCTAACGTTGATAGGTTCCACTATCTGGTCTCCCTTCACTGCGAAAATGTTTACACCCATAAGGATGTATTTTTTGCCCCATGGGCAACACCCGTTTAGGGTATTTCGGAACACCCTAAACAATGAGGTGTTAAGATACACCCAGAAAAGGTAGGGTGTAAAGAAAACGTTACACCCTCCTTTTAGAGGTGTTTGTGAACACACGTAAACTATGGGTGTTGGGTGAAGCTGCACCCATGTGAGTTCGATGCAACACCAAAAACACCTTTGAAACGATGGCAGTTACGTGGATAAGCATACTTGACTAAATGAAGCGCAATTAACGGGACAACAAAAGGCGAGAAAGAGTAGGTGACTCTTCGTCTTGCGTGTTGAAGAGAGCCAACCCTAGCACTTCATTCCATCAAATGTGCATCACCAACTGACCCAAACCTCCACTGTTCTCAGGGAAAAGCATATATTAACCTTCTATGCAGCTGACAGGGAAGGGGGTAGATACTGGTGTCACCCACTGCACTTAATTTACCTGCATGATAATACAGCTGATAAAATAAGGTGCCGTGGTTTTTATTGAGCTGCATAACACCGGTGTATATACGTGTAGGTAACTGGGTCAAAAAACGACAAAGTAAGATGCGGCAGGCACATACACACACATACACACGCAAACACACACACACACACACACACACACACACACACACACACACACGCCCCACACCACAGTAGTGCAAGCAGTAAGCTATAGCGTAAAGTTCAATCGAACAGAACGCCGAAGCAAAACACAATCAATCCTTTATTTAGAGAAAAACTGCAAGAAGTTTGACTAACAGGACTCTGAGGGCACTCTGCAAAATTTTGAAATATCCCACGTGACGCAGTTTTTTCTTTGTATACTAGAAATTCATTGTTTTCAGTACAACTAATACCCACAACTTTCAAAAACATTTGCGCTAGTCAGGCTAACGACTCAGAGGTATGGTGTTGAATAACACCTGTACAACAAAAAAACACGTAGAAAGAGTGAGCGAGTTTCTGGAGTCGCATTTACAACCTACTATATGTCACAGTATAAATTTCGACATTAAAATTGAGAACGTTCGACAGGGTAATGTAATTAGGGTTGGTATTTTTCTAATTGCAAAACCACAGCTCGTCACTGCTGCTTGCACAATCATTTTCAGCTGCTGAGATGACGGGTGCCTTCGAGAGAGGTTGGGTCAAGCTGTTCTTACTGTACAGAAAATTCAATCCCGGAAACCTAAATAAATACACAAGGAACAATGACCAAAATTTCACAAAGATTGCAACATACAGTATGCCCCCTGCATAACTGCTTTCTTTTGTGTAAGTATAAATTGAGTGCATAGCAAGCATACTTAGTGGCATCGGGCTCCACTGCCGTGAAAAATGCAAGAAAAGGTATGCCGAGCAAAAACGCCATAAAAAGCGCGCTGTGGCAGAATCATTGTACTTTTTGTGCCGTAGATATGAACCCTACTTTACCCTTTTAGCTTGCTCGCACAGGCAAATAAAAAGGTGCAGCTCCAAGTTGATAACATTCCATTAGCTGCATACATCGACCAATCAGAGTGAATGTCAAGTTTCATGCTTTAGTATGCATCAAGACAGCTACGTGTGTATTTCTGCAGATCTAGTTTATTGAAAGGAATGCAGTACAACGTGCAACAACATATCCTTATTTTATTTATATAGCACAGAAGCACAATGCCACTGAGCATACATGACGGTATGTACATTGAAAAAGTAGTCATGCAAGTAATATGTAAAATAAGTAGTGTGTAGTTACGTGGTGAAATGCGAATGGTACTAAAGTTCTTGAACTTGCTCACATTGACACGATTATATAATGGAAAAAGTGGCTGTTGGGACATGCCACGTCAGATGTCCCAGATATTTCGGCGACCATCTCAAACGTATTCGAAAAAACGCGCTGATTTACTGCATTAAAAAAAGTTTACTGCTAGAATATTTTGCAAACAAATAAATTATTGGTGACGTGTCTCCTTCCTAAACTTGCCGGAATCTCGCCTGGATATTTGTGAAAAATATTCTATAAGTGCCTCTTCTTCTTCCTTGTCAAATATAAATTTGGTCTACAAGCTAAGTAAAGAGCTTGTGTAAAGGTTTTGAAGATCAGTAATACTATTACCAATTTTCGACCACATACGCCTGAAATAACTTAGCCAAAATGTAGGCCATCTGCATTTTTCATGTCAATACTGCACTTTTAATGAATATATGAGGAGTGAATGCCTAATCCTCATAAAGTATTTTTTGAGGAAAAAAATATTTTAGACCTCTCAAGCTGTGAAACTTAACAAGTAATGATCACGATTTCAGAAAATAGTTGTTTTGTCGACAATGAGACGCAACTTGCACAATGTGGTGGTTGAATTAAAATAACTTTTGTACCTCAATCGAAAGCAAATAAACAGTTCAATTCATGTGCCAAATTTTGTCATAGCAATTTATGTTTTGAGAGAAAGATCACAGCATATACACGGAGTGAATGATGATAAGTGGGGCGAAGCGTCCGTCTGTTTTGACGCACAAACGGTTGGACAGACAGTGTGACGCAAGTATGGACGAACAGAAAGACGAACGGAAGCACGAATTGAGGGATGCATGGACGGACGGACGAAAACACAAATGTAAGGACGAACAATTCGCCCCACTAAACATCATTTTGTCGGTGTATATGCTGTAATACCACTAACGCCATCTATTGTGCAACTCCAATGTGCAAGTGGCTACATACTACTAGTAAGATTACTTCTAGAAGAGGGAACGTCCCAAGGCCTCAAGAACTTTGCCCCTAAATAATTTTTGAAGTTCCCGATTTGCCATTTAGTCATACGGCAGCCAACAACTCGAAGTACCCGATCGCCGTTGAGGGGAAATTTTAAAAACTATTTTATTCCTTAAAAAACACATTGTAATGATGAAACTTGTCACATACAAAGAACTGTTTATTTGGTTTCAATTTAGGTAACTTGTACCTTTTAATTGGACCACCACATGGTGCAAATCACGTCTCAATATTGACAAAAATGGCAATTCTGTGAAATGATCGAGTGATCTTTTCCTGTAAATGTTAACGGCTTGAGATGCCTAAAAGTAGTTTTTCATCAAAATATCTTTTCTCAGAGGTAAATAGTCACAGCCAAGAAAGTAAGCATTGCAATGATAGAGTGCAAGCATAATACATTTTGGTAAAATTCTTAGAGACGTATGTGGCCGAAAAATTGTATTATTAATACTGTGTTTTAAACACCTTACATAAGCCCCTTTATTACCACGTACAAAACTTGTTACAGAAAGAAGGAGTAGTACTTGTAGAATATTTCTTTCACAAACAACACTCAGCCAATATTCTGGGAAGTTTAAAAGGCACGCACGTGACAAAATGTTTTTTTCTCCAAATTATTATAGCAGTTCACTGTTTTAGGTGAAATAAATCAGCAAGATTTTTTTTACACATTTTTCGTATCCCTCGAATTGCCTGGGAAATTTGTATTAAAGTGACCCTGTTACTTTAACTAAATGACCATTGCATACTGCGAAGTTAGGGCCATTTGTTTCAAATATGCTGGCATGCTGAGAAAGCACAACTCCTTCCCGATTCAGCATAGGCTGTTCAGTGGCTGTGCGTGTTGTGTTTCAAGATAAATAATCTGCCCAGTTTTGCATTTTGGCTGCAACACATGCTTGGATAATATGCAGTGTGTATAACACTAGAGTGCTTTTTGTGCAGTGAAAAAACTAATATTATGCTTCACATAGTAAAAATACCTTTAACATCTGAAGTACTTAGCGACGTTAAACGCCAAAGCGAGGCGAGGGTGATATATCCCTGAATAACATGACTATTATGAAAGTTACACATGAAGAAAACATGATAATATAAATTGTGCTCGAATGTTAGCAGTTATGCTAAAAAAAGCGTTTGCACTGTTCAAGTAGGTAATTCGGCCACACACACAGACGAAAGGCCCGTTGAAACAAAAGTGCAGCTTCAGTGCTCGATCCTCTACACAGGCACGGCTGCCGGCAGCGACACGCTACGTTGCGGGTGAATGAAAATACCAATGAAGACGAATTTAACGAAATTGAATATACTAGCATGTAGGCAAACTTCCCGAGGTGCACCTAACGTGAAGCATTATGCTGTGTTGTCACCCGACGCATCAACCCGAGTTATTACGGTAGTATTAGCGCACAAAACGTAAAAGTAGAAAACAAGGAGAGAACAAGGAGAGGAAAAAACGAGGGAGCAAACGAACTATCAACATGCTCAAGCATATGCATCTTACATAAAGTTAATGGTTAGAGCTAAAAGGCGCCATCCCCACACATGTAATAATTAGTATACTAAAATTAAGGTTCATCACGAGCAGGCCTCGTTAAACACGGCTGCCAACAAATGGAACCGCAAAAATCTGTCCAAATTATTCGCTAAATCACAGCCACACATGTTCACTCTGCTTCGACGTCCAAACAATGCAAACAAACAAACAAAAATGGCAGATTCCACTTACAGTGGAAATCGATGATATGCGAAGCATGCATGAGAAAGACTGACATGGCTCTTTGAAAGCAGTACAACGTTACGAGGTGGGGGTAAGTTTTCCCGTACATGTCTTTCCTGTCACGATTATTGTGTTTGCATGTGCCCTTTACTTTCGTCATCCACTCACGTCACGTAAGGCCAAATTTCGTATATGGGGAGTAAGCGAAACGGCCACAAGCACACTATGAGCGTGGTATGTTGTCATGTCCTTACACAACACGCGATTTAGGATCATCGTGTTTGCACCAGACATATATTTCATCATCCGTTGACGTCACGTAACACCAAGTTTGGTAAATGTGGAGCTAGCAAAACGGCCGCAAGTGCATCATGAAGCGCGCAATATACTCCAATGTAACGTTGACGCACGCTTGGCACAGTGACCCTAATTTAGCGAAACGCGAGCACTCTAAACTCTCACGCCAGATGTGACGGCGCCAGTGCGGCCCGACGGCAACCAGCGCGAAATGTACCATGCTGCGTTTCACGCCAATGCGTTACCCAGACAGCCATGCGTCTCCCTCTTTTCGTGACGGAGGGACGCGGGACGCGCTTAAACGCGCATGCGTCAAAGCTACGCAGCGCGGCATGCGCCTGCGAGTATATGGCAGGACCGGCGCCTAGCATGGCAACGCCAGCCTGACGCGACAAAAAGAACGCCGGCGAGCGCGTTCACCGCGTCACGTCGAAATGTAATGGTGCCTTGACTGTGGTATGTAGTCATGTTCTCACATAAAACGCATCTTAAGATTATCATGTTTGCACCAGTCAAATGCCTTCTTCAATCATTTACGTCACGTAATACGAAATTTGGCATATGTGAAGCCAGTAAAACGGCCACTAGCGCATCTTGATTGTTGTATGTATTCATGTTGTTACATAATACGCATGTCGTGATTATCACGTTTGAGTGTATCATTTACCTATGTCAACCGTTCGCGTCACATAATACTGAATTCGGTACATGTGAAGCTAGCGATACGGCCGTGAGCAGTTCATGAGCATAGCATGTAGTCATGTTGATACTTGACACGCATTTCATGTTTATCATGTTTGCACCCGTATCATACCTTCGTCATCCAGTCATGCCCGGCAATACCAAATCTGGTATAAGTGAAGCCAGCGAAACGGCCGCCAGCGCATCACGAACGTGGCATGTAGTAATGTTGTTTCATGACACGCATCTTACAATTATCGTGTTCTCACCAGTCACACACCTTCGTCATCCATTCACGTACCGTAATACCAAACATGGTATATATGACACTAGCGAAATGGCAGGGAGCGCACCTTGAGCGTGGCATGTAGGCATGTTGTTACATGACACGCATGTCATAATTTCCTTGTTACGGTCTGTCGCTTGTGTTCCCCATGCAGACATGTCATGCCATACCAGTTTTGCAACGTGCCATGTGAACGATATCACCCCAAGAGCTGCATGACCATGCAGTGTAAATAATGACACTTATGAGAAACATGGCATAATTTCCATGTTAAGACTAGCCAAACATGTTCTTCATACAGTAATGTAATATCATGCCAAGTTTGGTATTGATACCATTATCGAAACTTCCAGAAGAGCTAAAAGTCATAGGCGGCTAGATAGATAGATATAGATAGATAGATAGATAGATAGATAGATAGATAGATAGATAGATAGGCTAATCGCCGAAGTTCGCGAAGCAATGCTTCGCATCTAAAACTTGCCCACAATCACACTTCTCCGACATCCCCGTGAAACAATTCGGACAAGTATTCTCGCTAACTAAACAAATGCTCATTTGTCATCAAGAAGTTGAAACAAATTTGCTTAAAAGCATTATTCTCGTTCTTACGCAGTTCACAAAGCGCTGAACGGAACAGAGTGAGAGCGGTTCTCACTGTTTCATTTCTAGTGTTCCACAATGTGAATCCGCAGGTCCAGCATTCAGGATGACGTATCTTCGCAATAATCAGCACTGACAGAACACGCAGGTCGAGCACAGAGCGCAGGCACATTTTTAACTAAACACCGACTAATAAACTCTACCGATCGAGAAGCTCCGCGCACCACACGCACACACACGGGAGGGATTTTCGCAAGCGCATGCAGTGACATTAAGACGACGCCGGTACCTTTACCGCGCTCTGAGCTTGCGCACGAATCTCGGGCACCCGAGGTTGTCTAGGCGACGAGACTTGATAGCGCCGGTGGCGCTCTCAAACAGGCTAGATGCGGTTTACCGCTAATTCCGGTCCTCTACAGAATTCGTGGGTACTGCTTTTTTTGCTGCCGTCATATGTTGCGTAATCATCATCATCTTCATCAGCCAGACTACGTCCACTGCAGGACAAAGGCCTCTCACATGTTCCGCCAGTTAACTTGGTCCTGTGCTTGCTGCTGCGAATTTATACCCGCAAACTTCTTAATCTCATCTGCTCACCTAACCTTCTGTCTCCCCCTAACCCGCTTGCCTTCTGAACAGTGCATCTGAATCACAGTGAACATTGTGCCGGTGCAGTACGGCCAACACGAGCTGCTAGTCAGGACGCGCATTTGTAATATTCAGGAGCAATATTTAGCGCACCTTCACCGACCTAATGTAGAGAATATTGGTAAAAAACTAAGATGATGGCTTTTGCTTAGATCTATGGGTCTTTACCAACTGCGCAGTCAGGGTGACGCAGGCGATATTTTATTAGCACTTTAATTTCGGTAGAGACATTGCTCTTCGCAACATTGCATGCATCGGCCGTCACACTATTCGATGAGAACATATTGCCACGTGCGTGCTGCGCGGAAAATGAAGACGACAGCGTATACGTACATCTGCTTGCTTTTATGCAGAAAGCAATAACGAGAAACAAGAGGCGCGCTCTGGAACGCGGTAAATAAAAATACTGACTTGCTGCTGCTTTCTAAAACTGTTAATTAGCATACTTCTGTATTCACGTCCCGACAATATATTTGTATTTAGCTTGCAGTCTTTGGAACAAGACCGCGACTGATACTATTTCATCATGTTGATTTCTCACAGCCCATAAAGTCAAGGCTATGACCGAAGTACATCTTCTGGGGAAGTAACATATATTAAAAGAAGCAGATCCACAAAAAAAACAGAAAGAAAGAGAGAACTGCAGAATGCATTTCAGTTCCCCTGACGCGAGCTTTGTTGGCAATTTAGCCAACAAAGTTCCCGTCATTGTCAGCAAGCCTGCATCGAGGTCACCGAAATGTCTTTATCGTGCATTTTTCTTTATGGACGGTGTCCTCTTCCTAAACTTTTATGATGCACTTTTTCAGGACACATGAAGAGGAGCATTCGCTACAGTAATCAAATAAAACGTGCCTTCTAAAAGTAAGTCACGTCAATGTTCGCTCTTAAGGAACCTGAAGGCCCATTGACGTAGTGTTTATGGCTAAACAACTGTGCATATGTTTTTTTTTTCTTTGGAGGTGGTGGACGTTCTACATTCCGCTTTAAAAGCGTCGATCTTATGGGAGACGGGGGAGGGGGGAGTGTTCCATGCAAGGCTAGGCCAATGTGCGCAACATTGCCTTGTTCAGGCAAGTTAGTGCACTTTGCAAGTGTTGCTAATCACACAAATAATGCAGATGAAAGGAACAGTTACAAGCGTATTGGCCCTTACTCTATTGAGCAAGCGGCGCTCCTGTTGTATTTTCCGCTTTATAGTAGTTTGCGTGCTTTATCGATAAAAACTACGTTTCGGTCACATTACTTCCTGCTTCAAATAATTACTAGACCCGCATGCAGCTAGTAGGAGGATCCTTGCTTGTATCAAGACTTCTAGTGTTTACTAACAATATCAGCAAAAATGCTCAAAATTGTCGTGCATTTGTAGCCACGTAGGCCCATGTGCTCAAATTTGGGTGCACGTTGAAAAACCCCAGGTGGTCGAAATGTCCGGAGCCCTCGGCTACGGTGTCTTTCATAATAATATGGTGGGTTTAGGATGGTAAACCCCAAATATCAATCAATCACTTTTATCCTTGTTTCTAACTTTCCAAAATGTAAGGATATGAATGGGGTGTTTTGAGGATGTTTTATTCACGAACACATCAAATTTCAAAATAGGAGTGTAAAAAGGCATGTTGATATGGGTGCTGTTATTGCGTACACCCGTTTTACACCCTTTAGCATGGGAATTGTTTCGCAGTTTACTTGACAAAGCCACTGCTCAAGCCAGTGCCGCATACAAGCCACGTATTCATCGTACCGCGACACACTTGAGACATTAAAACAGCAATTTGGAAATGCTGGTGAATTGAGTAAAAACATCTGGAACGGCTCCGCACACTGAACCATGTTTGGTCGTGGAGTGACGTGGTGGCCTTAAGGAACTTGTATGACGAGGTTCAACTAAGTCAGATTGCGCTCTCGAGCCTGGCTTTGAGCGTTACATAATACGCTGCCATGCTGAATGAGGTATGGCTAAAGGTAATTCACCCTGACTACTGGACTACTACAAATGGGAGAGCATGGAGTCTGCAGGTGCAGTATCAATGGCCGCCAGCTGAACCCATTCTTCAGAAGAGGAGATGAGTCAGTTGCTTCAATTCCTTCGCATCGAAACGGAGAATAGCGAGAGAAGCACACAAATCTCGACCACAGCTTTTATTCGCACCGGTATCGATACTACTCAGAGCCTCCACAAGCCGTCATCGCTTTCGGCTGCCAGGGTGCTCCACATTGGGACAAATTCTTTTCCCATGTCCTGCACTTTCTGTTCAAAAAATGAGCATAGAACCGAAGATTGCACTAGCCGACTCAACCTAGCAGAAAAGCGAAGCTTGCTCACATCTGTTTGTCGTTGTTTCAAGTGCACCGCCAAGGGACACCTGGCACGAGACTGCCATCGCAGTCCACAAAGCCTGCAATGCAAACGTCGACTTGCATCGACAATGTGTACCATAGGGTCAACTTCAAATACAGATGCAGAAATTGAAGGTATGTCTGACGCTGCCTTGAATGTGGTGGCGAACGGCGTGACTATAGAACATACCACCGAGATTCTTCTTCAGAAGTTTCGTGCGTGGATGACAACAGCGACAAATTGCTGTTACATACGTGATATTTTCGACAACGGCAGCCAGAGAACCTTTCGCCTGGAAGACGTTAGTAAGAAGCTGACACTTTCACCAATGAGGGAGGTAGATTTAGTCATCAGCACATTTGGTCGAGGGCAATCAGAACTCAGCCGACGCGCTAAGGTCGTATGTTTCATGCTTTGGAACCAACACAAAAACACACCGGTCCAAATCGAAGTCGTTGTAGTCCCTTTAATCTGTGACGACCTACCTGAAGTTCCATCAACGAATCAATTTATAGAAGGTCTCGTCACTAAAGGGAAACCATAAGCGCACGCTGTTGCTTTCCTAGGTGTGACGTGCGAACCTGGCTTAAGTCTCCTTATTGGCTCCAACCCGTTCTGAAACGCTGTCTCAAAGGCCACCGAGACAGTAACAGCGAAGTCCCGTTGGAATCGTATAACTGACGGCCAATCGCATCAACACCAAAATGGAGTGGACGCTCCAAAGACCAACCTTCATCGTGGAATAGGCGGGCAGCACACCAGCACTCATATCTTCGTGCTACGAGACTGCCATTGCCGAACACCATGTACACGAGGAGGAGGACCTGTACCCCTACAACAATTTTTGGAACTGTATGCCATTGGTATTGATGACAAACTGACTATGAAGGAAGAAGGAGTAGTTTTAAGATCAATCAAACAATCACTTTTTGAAATGGCCGTTATCAGGTTGCGCTGCCTCATAAGGGTAACTAGACCAACAATCGCAAAGTTGCCATATAGTGGTTGTACTGTCTAGTACACAGGCTTTCACGCAAGAAAGAAACACTGGACGCATACCACAACGCTATTCGGCAGTACGAGAAAAAAGAACATGCCGAGAAGCTCGACACTGGCAACGTCACCGGCGAACTGGTTTACGTTATGCCTCATCATAATGTAATACGCGGAACTATTGCGACAACGAAACGCCGCGTTGAAACTCATATGAACGGACTAAATGATGAATTTGAAAAAGGGCCAACCCTCAACGCGAACCTTCTGAAGATGCTGATCTCGTTACATTTAGAAGTATTTGGTGCTACCGGCAACGTACAGAAAGCGTTCCTGGATATTTTTATAAGACCTCATATTCGAGATGCTCTTCGTTTTCTCCGGTGCGAGGAGATGCCTTGTTCAGGGAAACCTCTACCCAGACTACAAACAGTAATGACTAAGGTGCTACTGAGTACTACTTGAAGTCCGTTCCTTTTGACTGCTACTATGCAGTATCGCTTCAACCCCGTCGAACCACCGTTTGAAGAAACAGTCACTAAGCTCAACAGCAGCTTCTACGTCGATGACTTCGTTTTGGGCATTTCAACCGCTGAAGAAGCCGTTGAGTTGTACAAACAGACGAACAAGATAATGGAACTAGCCAGTATGAAGATGCAGAAATGGGCGACGAACTGCGGCTTGCTTCAACGGATCAGACAGCAAAATGAAGAAATGCCAGTGACTAAGTCTCATGTGACCAGCGTACTAGGGCAATACTAGGACACCAAAGGGGATAAGCTAAGCGTCAACTTTCACTCGGTATTGAAAACTTATAACCCCGAAAAGAATAGAAAGTAAGTCGTACTTTGGACCACTTCCAGGATCTTTGATCCTTTGAGGTTTTCATCGCCATTTACCATACGCGGCAAAATGCTCTTTCAAAGAATCTGTACCCAAGGACTGGATCGGGATGCGTCATTGCCTGAGCAAAACAATAATGACTTGTGTATGTGGATTGAATAAATCGGATATTTAAATGTGTAATTTATCTGCTGACGGTTTCTGGACAGTCTTGAATGTCTCGACACGCGATACAAGCTACATGTTATTGCTGACGTGAGCCTTCAAGCCTACGGGGTTGTCGGCTATTTGAGAGCGCAAGATGCCGATGGATGAACGTTTGTGCAACAGCTTTTAGCAAAAGCTATAGTAGCTCTACTAAAAAAGCTGACGTTTTGATGTCTTGAATTGGTAGCAGCTTGCCTAGGAGCTAGTTTAACAGCCTTTTTCAGATACACGCTACCCAGAAGCACTCCATACTACAGTTGGACTGATTCCAGTACCTACCTAAGTTGAATAAAGTACATAGAACAAAGTGAAGCCATTTGTTGCTAACCGGGCAATTGAAATTCAAACCCATATTGAACCAAGCTGTTGGTGTCATTGTGCTGGGAAAAACAATTCAGCAGATTCGGTGACAAGAGATTGGTCTGCGCGCGTGTTCAGATAGAGTAGTTTGTTGAGGTAAGGTCCTAGTTGACTAGCTGATGCTCCGCAAACATTACCGAAGTGTGAAGAGGAGACCAGTGACTCTGCAGCCACATCACTCGAAGAGAAAGACAAAGTGGAGGTTTTTTGCTGTCTAAATGTGCAATCTTAAAGCCAAAATAGACACGAACAAGTTTGGTCACTGGCAAACCATTGTTGTGGTAACGACGTGGGTCAAGAGATGTATACATTGTTGTCGAATTCAAACCACTCTGCCATGGAGAGGAACTCTTTGTGCTCAAGAAATACGTACAAGCGAAGAAGCATGGCTTAAGACAAACTTGGCGAGCAATCCGTGAAGAAATGTTCACACTTGCTAATGGCAGGACACTTGCAAAGGCTTTTGCTTACAGGACCTCCATTCTTTTTGGACAACAACGGCATCCTTCACAACAAAACTCCCTTCAATAATGCAGCGACTTCAAACGACGTGAAATTTCCCGCAATTCCGCCACCAGACTAACACTGTGCAACCTTATAGTGAACAACATTCATTGACGCAATCTGCATTATAGTGTTAGTGCTACGCTAGCCTAGCTACGTGATAGGTTCTAACCTCTCAGAGGACGACAGTGCGTGAAGAAAGTGATCAGTAAGTCTGTTGTGCGTGCGCAATTTAGTGTAAACCATACTGCGACGCCATGAGCTCCTCTTCCAAAAGACCGAGTTTTCAAGTCAGAACTGTTTCAAGTCGGCGGCATCAATTTTGCTGGGCTTGTGTATACGTTGTCGTGTTCACGTGTGCAGTAATGAGAACCGTTCATTAACAGTTATGTATTGATATGACTGCTGATTCCTTTCTGCTGCCGTTTCGGCGTTCATCACGCGGCGGGGCATATCGAAGGTCATGTATTCTAATAACGCTCAAGCATATAGAGCAGCTAGTAGGGAATTGATGTCACTTTACGAGATTTTATGAGACTGATATAAACTAAATTTTTGCGCAACGAGCTTCATCAAGTGAAATATATTATTCAGTGTGCTTTATGGTGCGGAGCATTCTGGGAAAAGATGACACTTATGGTTGATGGCTGCCTCCGAAAAACGTTAGGGAAGGGAAGTTTCAATTTTAAGCAACTGAGTACAGTTTCAGCTGAAGTCGGGGCAGTGGTCAATTCTAGACCATTAACATACGTTTCTGCTGAGGGAAAATAACCTGAATTTCTTCAACCTGCTCATTTATTAGCTCTTCGACGACTAACTAGCCCACCTCACCAAGATGTTCTGATAACGGCAATGAAACGCACAGATACAGCGTGCCTATGGAGAGAACGTCAGCGCAGGCTAACCATTTTCCGGAACCGTTGGTATAGAAAATACCTACTAGCTTTCAGAAGCGCTGATTGCGGAAAGAATAGTATTTGGGGAATTAAAATATGTGTTGATGACATTGTACTGATACGCGATGACAAAGTGAATACAAGATTCTAGAAAATGCGAAAAATTTGTTAGCTATAGGAGAGTACAGATAAACACTTTAGGGTATGCAAAATTAGCAAACACCGAAAATACGAGGCCGATACAACTTCTGTCTCCCCTTAAAATATGGAAGCGAATTTGTCGGTGATGGGGTATGTAGGAAATAATGAGGAGAGACGAAGAAGAAGGGTTAGTGGGGCAGGCGACTTTTTGACCTTTGAATTGAAATGAACGCCATGGTTGGGCAGCATTCCACGCAGCGCCAAGAAAGGCTACAGCGAATTTTTCATAGGGCCATTTGTTCAATCGTTCACGCTATTATTGTACTATGCGTGGTCTTAAATTTAAACCATTCAGGATGCGGTTGCGGATAGGAACGTGCAAAAGTTTTATGAACCAGTCAAGGCACTTTCTACTTAGAAAAATAGTTTTCTCTCATTGAAACGGAATACCATTATTCAACACTGCTGTGTCGAAGCTGCTGCGAGCCGGTGAGTACGACGAATCTTTTTTATTGTTTTAGTCTTGCGGGCCTTGAAGTGTGAAACCGCTTGGGTTTCGAGATCAACATTCTTACCCTTGCTTATGGTAGCTTAGTAAAATGGTGGCAGCTTGCAAAGTGGTGACTAATGAAGACGAAAACTCGAGTATAGTTTAGCAGAGTAATTTGTTGGGCTAGTTGGTCCATTCTTAACGAGCTTATGCCACAAAGAAACACAAGAGAAGGACATCCTTCTCTTGTCCCTTTTTGTGTTTCTTTGTGTCATAAGCTCGTTAAGAGTACAGTGGGAAGCTCAGTTTTTTAATCTTGTCTCGCAACTTGATCCCCTGGACAAGGGAGAGGGTGAAGTTCTGCGGTTTTTCGCACTGTGGAAGTTTTTACAGTTAGGAGTTGGGCAAGTTGGTTTCAGTTTAACTTGATTTCACATATACAGCTCAACATACAACTCGGGTGTATGGGGATCACTGCCTATTTCTCTCTTCCCCTATGTCTCAGCAAGTATGAGCTAACAGAGATGTATCGCGCACAAACTGCTAAACATCGTTATGCTGCAAGTGAAAATATTCATTGTACTGATATAAATTGATCTTAACAGGTGCTGTAATTAGGCGCTGCTAATGTGATAGGCGGCCGGCCTGGTTAAATTACATTTAGAAGGAGACATTTCCAGGCTATTTCGAAAAGCTTTTGTTATTGTTCGGCACGTGGATGAGCTTTTTATTGTGCATGCGCTGTAGTAAACACTACGACATTTCAGATTCACCGCATGCTGTAACAACCAAGCAATTTCATGGCACGCAGAAAAGTTGGTCCCACTTTTTCAACGTCTTGTCTTGAACGCAAACACCTCACTGAAGTCTTACTGTACCCTGGGATACATTTGTTTAAATTTCGGCAGATAACATCACCTGTTGGAATCGGTATCATGCGAAGCAGTCAGTGATTACGTGTTTCTGCCGCGTTTGTTGTTTTCTTTAAGACAGACGTTACGGAGTACATAGACATGTTTTCGTCAGTGGAGTAGCTCTCACTACGCATGTCGATTAAACTGGCATTTAAAAGAATAATAATAAAAGGATGCAACGTCAGCACTCATATTACAGCACAGATGTAAATTTTATGGAACGTAAGTGCATGCTACATGTCGCGATGTCCATATAATTCGCTTGCGCACTCCTCTGTTTGCCAAGCAACGGTTCCTTATAGCTTGCTGAATCAACTCAGCTCCTATATATTGTGTTGCAGACTGTTATTAGAGCTAAGCCAGCAGTGAAGCTACAGTTGATGTTAACCCGACATAAATCCTCTTATAACAAAATACATATGCAATGTTTATCTCTTTGTAATCAATTTAGATAGCTGGCAGGGTAAACACAAAAGACGTTACACCAGCTTGATGTCTGCATAGTACCCTTTTCTGAAGGAGATTCAAGACCTATCGTTGTTCTGTACTAAAATGCATGACTGTCACACAAACCAAATCATTGGTTTCGTTGCTACTAATATGTCAATTTTTTGGTAGACGTTGGACCAAGGCTGACGAAGCCGGATTTGACCACGGAAGTGTTATGTGCTGGAGTCCACACCACTGCTCCACTGATGTATTTGCGTCATTGGTAGGACGCTGCGAAATATATATATATATTATCAGCCTACAAAGAAAAAAAAACGAGAAACGTTCCGTACCGGGCCTCAGATCTACAACGTCTCTCTCCGCAGAGCGTGGCACGAAGTCGCTAAGCCACGGAGTCTACGTCTTCCAGCTTGCTAACGCCAAACTATTTATGTACCCTATGCACTGTTCGACACTCCTCAGAGCTCCACAACTTCAGCGAACTTTCACCAGCAGTAGCGAGTTGGAGTGAGGGGTAGGCGATGAGCGCGCTCTAAAGATTGTCATCCTTCAGGTTTCCATGCGCGCGCGCCTCCACGGGACGTGGTCTGTCGTGAGCGCGTGCTTAGCTCATTATTCAGGAATGCACGAAGGTCACTTTGCTAATTGTTGCGGCCACGTTTACGTAAGAAGCGCGTTGCTCGCGCACGATGAAATAACACACGTCCTATATATACTTGTGCATTCGTTGCGTGCGTGTTTCTTTCTGTTTGAGCGCCACGCTTTAAGCGTTAAGTAGTAGTTTGAGCGTCAAGTTGTTTGTTCGCGTTCACCCTGTGTATGCTCACTTTGTGCGCGCTTCTTGCTTGAGCTGCACACTTTGAGTTTCAAGCTGCTTGTCTTTGTTTGTTCATGGGAAATAATTTGTTGCTGTAGCATTCAGTCCTACGTCCTTGTAGTGAAACAACTACAATAAACGCTCAACTGCCTCTATGAAGAAACGTTTTACTTGCGTGCTAAGCCTGCTAAGCCAATTCTTAGACAGTAGGATCAGCCACATTTCATTAGGTTCCCGCATTTAAACAACCAAGGTTTGTCGGTGCTGTTCCTGGGTATATACAAAAGGCTCATACTCGCTTACCGGATCCCATGGTGAATGGGTATGTGACACTTACGACTTAAGCAAAGAGTCTCATTTGGTGCACGACATAATTGAGTAGTTGAGCAATGATCAAACATTTATTTTTCTCACACTTTTGTTACTTCCTATGCCTATTTCCACATGTGCTAAGGCAATGGGGCAACTACGAGAGTATCGAGAAGTAGGGGGCTAGATATGTATACATAGGTAGATAGAAATGGTCTAAGTACTTCCGGTTCGTCGCATAATACAGCGCTAAGGGTTATATACAGAAAGATGAAAAGGACACAACTTTCTTACCCGTCGCAGTGTCATTCCTTTTACAATAAAAATCCACATCTTGCCAACTCGTGATTCTGCTTCAGTATCTTTTGGCATTCCGGGAGGTTTGTATCGCGTTTAAAAAAGCCAATTTCTAAACAACTATTATTCAATAACAAACTATTACTGAATCTTAAAACATTGTCTACTGTAAAGACCGCCATCCTACAATTATTTCCAATCGGAAAGTTCTGACGTAATGCATAAGAAGTGTCGCGTGTGATACTGTCGCACGCGCAACACGCATATTTGTGTTCTCCGAGCACATACTGCTAACGGCCTATAGTTCATTGCATTATTTTCGGTTATTTATTTTTATTTATTGATTATTAGTGTCAATTTCACAAAGTATTTTTACAGGAGTGGGTAAGAAGTGTCTACAAATATTATATATTCACACAATATACCATAATGATAAATTAACACCCAATAATGCAATTGTAGAGAAAAGTTATGATACAAAATCAAACCGACAATAGACTTTCGGTATTGAGAGTGCACATGTTTCCGTCACACGTGCAGCAACTGAAGAAAAATGATAAGAATAGAGAAAAGCAACCATGCCAGGATACAAAATAGGAACGTCTTCTACTATTTCGGATCACAAAGGTCAGTATGCTTGGAAAGAGGACAAACATTTCAGAGTACAATTCTGGTAACGTCGCTATCTTGTAGCTGTCAGAACGGTTAGGCCAGCAATTTCGACAAACTTGTTGACAGTGGGCTGCGTAACCACAATCTCAGGTAAAGCATTCTACTCTCGAACTACCCGCGCAAAATAAAACAGAGAACAGAATGTATTGTTGGAACGTATGTATGTTTGGAGCGTAAATTGATTCTTTGATATTAAGGTGAGGTGATGTGTTCTAACATTGAACTATTAAGTACTATTTAACTGATACTATGTGTATGATGAAATAGGTCACATGAACTCTCTCTTCACACACACACACACACACACACACACACACACATATATATATATATATATATATATATATATATATATATATATGTATTGTGGGCATTTGTTACTTACATCGTCCTCATCCCTGCATCCCTGCATGATCACAATCACCATCATCCGCTTGGCTCTGTGTCCACATTGCTACTCTGGGTCATCATCATCGTCATCGTCTGTGTACTGGCTCTGCCCCTTCGTTTGCGAAGTCCTTCCTCAATTAAACGCTTTCGCAACGAAGACTACCAAGACTTCATACGTGGTGGAGGTGGATTTTTGGTCCTCTTACCTCCCGCAGCCCGCTCTACCCACTGGAGCTTCGTTAAGGCCACCGATTGCGCCCACTGTCAGGCAGCATGTCCCAGACCGAGCCTACCGAAGCAGATGTCATCAACCACGCACCGACACAAGCTGCCTTCCTATTTACATACACGGACATCAGCGGGAACCCCCGCTCTTCGCTGGTCTTCGTGGAGAAGACGTAGAAGACTGGCTCGACTACTACGACCGCGTAGGTGTCGCTAATCGGTGGGACGAGGCCGTCAAACAGCGTTATGTCCCTTTTTATCTGACCGGAGTCGCAAAGACATGGTATTTTAATCACATCATTGACCTACCCGACTGGGCTACATTCCGTCAGCAGCTGCGACACATTTTTGGCACCCGGGACATTCGATCCGCCGTCGCGAAGAGGACACTTGATACTCTCCGACAACATCCTGGTGAATCCTAAACTTCATACATCGAGGATGCCCTCGCCTGTGCCGGCGTGTGAATCAATCCATGCCAGAATCGGACAAAGTGCGTCACATATTGAAAGGCATTGGGCCTGTTGCCGTTGTTGCACTTGCTGTCCAAAACCCAGCTACCATCGCCGATGTCGTGACGACATGCCAGCGCCTTGATACGCTGGACTCTGTTCGCCTCCAACCGCACATTGACGACCACCACTCTATGTCTCATGGCCACCTGCGTGACCTCATCCGGGACATTATACGTGAAGAATTGTGGTCTATAGGCTTCACACCTCCTACACCGTGTCCTACACAGTCTTCGGGAGTGCCCTTGCCTGCAATCGTCAGGGAGGAACTTACATCGCTGACCGGCGTTGCACCCGTACAGCCACCTGCTTCACGCCCCATACCCACGTACCCTGAAGTTGCTGCAGTGCCTCCCAGCGACGCCCACGCGACATTGCTGCGTCTATCCTACGCATCAGTTGCTGCCGCTCACCCAGTAAACTACCATTCCGTGCTCCCTGACCCTCTGGCCCACCTGACCGCACTATCTTCAGGTGCCCCGAATGCCTCTTATTCCCCACAATGGCGCTCGTCTTGCCCTGTATGCTACTACTGTGGCTATCGCGGCCACATATCTCGTTTCTGCCGAAAGCGCCAGCAAGATGAGCGTCGGAACGACGTGCGCGAATGGGATTCATACACTGGGGCGTCTTATCAAGGTCGGCGCAATTCGTCTCTCCCGCACCGGTCTCCATCTCCGGCATCGACTACGCCACAAAACAGTCGAAACACAAGACGCCACTTGCCTTCCCCCTTCCGCCGTTCCACTTCTCCACTTCGGCCCGCCTCATTCTCATCTGATATTCATTCGGGAAACTAAGTGATGCAGTTTGTGGAGGAAAAACTGCATTCGGAAATTGAACTGAAATTCCTCCATCAGGCCCGTGTAACACGCTTTTTGTGGAAGTTGAAGGAGTGCGAGTCAATGCTTTGGTGCACACAGGTGCGACATTGTCTGTGATGCGTGTTGATTTGTGAGAACATTTAAGGAAAGTAATGACGCCTTACGATGGCCCCACGTTAGTTGCTGCCCAGGGGAACGTCACTTGCCCTTCCGCGTTTTGTACTGTGCGTGTGTTCATCGACGGCATCCGCCATCATGTCCAGTTTGCTTTCCTGTCTCGCTGCTCTCACCAACTAATTTTAGGGTGGAATTTTCTATCATCTGCTTCTGCGGCGATTTGTTGTGGACAACGCGCCGTTCACCTCGCTGACACCGACTACATGCTTGACGACGACAATTACAAGACACTTCGTCTGGTCGCTGCGAAAGACATCGATCTGCCTCCACTACAAGAGCAAATTGTCAGCATTGCGTCCAATGACATCTATCACGGTGATGTATTGGTCTCACCGTCACCAATTTGCGTTCGTAAAGGTATAGTTCTTCCGTGCGGTGTCGCTCGTTTTTGCAATGGCTCTGCACTTGTCACTGCTGTCAGCTCTACGCCGGAGAAGATCTTACTGCCCCAGGCACTACTGTGACCCGTGTTGCCGACTTCAAGCCTGTATTTTTCACGCCATTTCAGGCCATCGCATCAAAAGAAGCTTCCCTGGTGAGCATGTTTCTTCCTCCGCCTTTACCACCACTATCAGCAGCGAATTGACATATTCATGGAGGCAGCAGCTGCTCACATTGTTACAGAAACATGCAAATTCTTTCGATTTTCGCTCGTCTAAGCTGGGCCGCACTAATACTACAGCACATCGAATTCAAACTGTTGGGACATCTATCGTACGCCGCCGACCCTACCACGTGTCTCTAGCTGAAGAAAAATTATAGAAGAAAACGTTGCGGTCACGCTTAAATGGGAAATCATCCATCCCTCATCTAGTCCTTGGTCGTCTCCTATTGTTTTGGTCCGCAAAAAGGGAGGCTCTGTGCGTTTTTGCATGGACTACCGGGCGCTCAATAAGATCACACGCAAAGACGTGTACCCTATGCCACGCATTGACGACGCCCTTGATTCCCTACAAGGCGCGGAATTTTTTTCAAGCATCGACTTGCGTTCTGGGTACTGGCAGATCCCCATGCATGAAGACGATAAGGAGAAAACGGCGTTTGCAACCCCCAATGGGCTATATGAATTCAACGTGATGCCTTTCGGGCTCTGCAACGCACCCGCGACTTTTGAGCGCATGATAGATACCGTGCTGGGCGGCCTGAAATGGAAAAGTTACCTTTGCTACCTTGACGACTTTATTATCTTTTCGTCAACGTTTACTGAGCACCTATAACGAGTGGATCAAGTTCTGACATGCCTTGCCGGCGCCGGGCTTCAAATAAACACTAAAAAATGCTCTTTTGCTAGGAAATCTATCAAGGTCTTAGGGCATGTCGTTAGCAAAGAAGGCATCCGGCCCGACCCTGACAAGATTTCTGCAGTCCTTCACTTTCCGCGTCCTGAAAAACCAAAGGAGCTTCGCAGTTTCCTTGGCCTCGCCTCCTATTTTCGCCGGTTTATCCAGATCTTCGCTTCTATTGCTGCTCTATTACACCAACTACTCACTTCGGACGTCCCCTTTCTGTGGTCTCAAGAATGTCGAATGGCATTCGAGCTGTTGAAGCGGGCACTTACGTCTGAACCTCTGCTCTGCCATTTGAAGAAGCCGCACCAACTATCCGTCATACCGACGCTAGCGGCCTTGGTATAGGAGCCGTTCTTCTACAACGTGACAAGTCTTCCCTAGAGAAAGTTGTTGCATATGCCAGTCGCGTACTCACCCCTGCTGAAAAGAACTACACTATAACTGAGCAAGAGTGTTTGGCTGTGGTTTGGTCGGTCCAAAAGTTCCGTCCCTATCTCCACGGCCGTCACTTCATAATCGTTACGGACCACCATGCCTTATGCTGGCTTTCTACAGTGAAGAACTTGTCCGGACGCTTGGGTCAGTGAATACTACGCTTTCAGGAGTACGACTTTGACATAACTTACAAGTCAGGCAGCAAACATCAAGACGCCGATGCTTTATCTCGTTGCCCGCTTCCAGCTACCCATATGAGCGTTGGTGAGAACTCAACCGCTACATCTACCAAAGTTCATACGCTCGCATCAATAACGCAACCCTTTTCGGACGACGAGCCAACATTTATCTCCCACCAGTGGTCTGATTCATACTGCAGACGTATGATGGACCACCTTTCGGGAGTTCCTCATCCACCAAACGCGCGACTCTGTCGTTAACTCCTGCACTTTAAGCTGGACAATGGGGTTCTCTACCGCCACGTCTTCCACCCTGACGGTCAGCGCTGGGTTCCTGTACTGCCACGTTCTCTTCAACTTCAGGTGCTCGAAGCCTTCCACGACGACTTGACTGCTGGTCATCTTGGTTTAAAAAAAAAACTCTTGACCGCATTCGGTGTCGTTATTACTGGCTTGGCCTTTCTTCTAGTGTAGCTCGGTACGTCGGTCCCTGCTACCCTTGCCAGCGTCGTAAACTCCCCAGGTCTGCACCTGCTGGACCTCTACAGCCACTTCCGTTCCCTTCAATGCCTTTCGAGGTTGTAGGTGTTGACCTTTACGGGACTCTCCCCATCACATCTGCTGGCAAACGATGGATAGTGACCGCCGTTGACCACCTGACACGCTACGCTAATACTTCCTCTGTTGTTACAGGCTCAGCTGTGAAAGTTGCAGACTTTATTCTTCAGGCAATAATCCTGCGTCATGGGGCTCCTCGAGTACTGCTTAGTGTTCGCGGCAAAGTGTTCTTGTCACAAATGGTAAATGAAGTACTGCGCGCTTCTGGAACTACTCACAAGACAGCTTCAAGATACCACCCTCAGACAAATGGTCTCACAGAAAGATTTCACCAAACTCTTGCAGACATGATAGCCGTTTACGTCCAACCAGACCACAAAAACTGGGATACTCTTTTACCATTCCTGACATTTGCTTACAACACTGCCGTTCAGCGAAAACTTGCTACTCACCGTTTTACCTCTTGTACGGACGCACCCCGACTACCTTTCTTGACGTCTCCTTCTTCAGCAGGCATGGGAATTCATTTCAGTCTTCTAGCGAAGAACACATTTCCCGCCTGTCCCTGTCTCGCCATCAGGTTCGCATCAATACTGAAGCGAGACAGCACGAGCGGAAGATGATCTATGACGACTCTCCCCGCGTTGTGTCTTTCCAACCTAGTGATGAGGTGCTGCTTTTGACACCTATTCTCACTCCTGGTCTCTGTGACAAATTTGAACCACGCTTCATCGGGCCATACATTGTTTTAGAACAGACTTCGCCGGTTAATTATCGTGTGACACCACTCGTCGCCCCAACAGATCGCCGCTACCACAGCACAGAGATTGTCCACGTTTGTCGCATGAAACCTTTCACGCGACGTTCCCCGTCACTTTAACTTACGGTGGCCAGGGTGTCCGCTTCCAAGTGGGGGGAATTAGTGTGGGCATTTGTTACTTACATCGTCCTAATCCCTGCATGATCACAATCACCATCATCCGCTTGTCTCTTTGTCCTCATCGCCACTCTGGGTCATCATCATTGTCACCGTCTGTGTGCTGGCTCTACCCGTTCGTTTGCGAGGTCTTTTCTCAATTAAACGCTGTCGCAACCAAGACTACCAAGACTTCATAATATATATATATATATATATATATATATATATATCAGATTTAACAGACAATAATGCCGAGTAATGTGTAGGGGTAGTTATTAGACAAATCCTAATGGAAATGTAAAAAAGAAGAGTGGGTGAAAAAATAATTACCATGCGCAAGAACCAAACCTGCGACCATCGAATAAAGCGTTCGATGCTCTACCACTGAGCTTCCAAGGTGGCTATTCTCCCAGCCACTTTATTGGGTTTATAAGTGAATTTAAACGTGGAAGTGTCAGGCAGTGCCACCTGGAGTCATGGAGTCGAGTGTGGCACAATCTTTAAGAGCCTGTTTAGCGTCATGTAGTTCGCGAACTTTTTACGAGTGGCAGCTGACCAATAGTCCCTCTTATACAACCAAACGGCACCAAGTCTGCCAGTACAAAGCTCTCGTTGATCAGTAAGAGAAAAATTGTACACTTAAAGGCTTGTTTTTCATTGTTTGACTCAATAATAATGAGATCTAACAGATAATAATGCCAAGAAATGTATAGAGGAGTTATTAAAGAAATTGTATTGTAAATGTAAAGAAAGAAAAGTGGGTGAAAACATAACTTGCCTTGAGCAGGAACCAAACCTGCTAACGGCAAGTTATTTCTGCCACAGGGTCATGACGTGAACGAAGAGAGAAGACTCCAGGTCGAAGAAGAAACTAGTTTTTCAGGCGGAACTTGTGGGCACGCAAAATAAAATTGGGACACTGGCACGACAGCGGCAATAAGAGCATCAGCCGTCGATCAACTGAGAAGCAGCGAGGCGTATCGGCATTTTCACACTTGCTATCGAATATTATGGCGTTATTTCTAGCGGCGACGTAGGTTCTACATTGAACTGTACTGTTCACGAAGTGGGCGTAATCTAACAAAATGGTCTACTGCCGCCCCGAAGCTACGGATACAGTGTCGGTGTGGTTTTCGCCACGAATTACTGACAATAAATGGGTGATAACAAAAAATGAAAAAAAATGTGGGAATATGTAAATTGCTCAACTCGGCTGTCTATAACAAAGAAGCGTCGTGCGCTTAACAGCACAGCCGACATCTTCAGTCGCAAGTACGCCACACCTGAGCATGCGCGGCGCCATTGATGTGCCTGCCTCGCAATACTGATTCCTGTTAATTGCCGCGGATGCAACAACCGCTTTGGTGGTCGAAAGCGCTCTGAGTGATTTCACGAAAAAACAAAAAAAAACAAAAAACCCAAGGTAAAACCGTTGTCGCTGTGATGTAATAACACGAAGCGAGAACATTTCTTTTTCATTGTTGTTTTATTTAGATTTTGTTATGTTGACAGCGCTTAGACGACCAAAGCACCCATCGCGGCCGGAAAATAAAGAAGGGTGAAAACTGCAGCTTAGGCACATCATTCGCACCGCGCATGCACAGATGTAGCGTATGCACATACGACTGCAGATTTCACGCGTGATGTTTCGTGTGCGATGCTCCGTCGTTATAGACAGCCAAGTTGAGCACTGTACGCACACCAACCAAATAAAGCTGTGGTCTCTGATGCGCAGTGCCTCTCAGCTGCCCTGACGAGGCGTGCTCACCCGAGGTGATTCTGAAGCCGCGTCGAGAGCTCTCTGTCTAGAGGCCTTCGCGGTAGGTTTTGGGACGGCACATCACCGTGGTAAGTCACCTACCCCTGTGGCCTGCGTGCAATGAATGGCTCAACTATTGGCGCTGCACTGAAACATTGTTAGAAGCTTACCAAAAGTAGACGCTAGGGCCAGTATTGCTAAAGTGACTCTCAGCGAAAAGCTTGCTGCACACGCTTGATAAAGGCATAGAGCGCTTTCCTTCTCCATGTTTGTGTATCCTCTTGTTCCTCAGTTTCGGGTTCTTAGGATAGTTGTGAAAGTTAACGCCCTTTTCACAGGCGGGTTGTCATATACAGGGTGCCAAAGCTTAAAAATGCCGACACACGCAATGACGACGCGATCACATGCATGTTTCTGACTGCTGTTGGGAATGAGTTAGACTAGTTCTTGAGTTCTGTGCAATTGCATAAAAAAGGTCATTCCTTTCAACTAAATTTGAAGCAATGAAACTAGGCAAGGCAGTCTAAAAAATTATTCATCGTTTAGCATTGCGTCCGATTACACAGTTTCAAACTTAATATCTGTTACTTTTTAGTGTTTTCCTACTACATGTGAATTCTCTTGAAATGAAAAAAATACAACGTGACAAGGTCGCTCAGGCTCGACTGCGTACAATGATTCTAGTGCTCCCTAACGTTCTGAGTACGAACGATCATAGCATTTGCCGATTTTGCTGTCTCGACAAGGCCGCAACGAATGGCTTTGCAATGAACACGTTGAGCTGTCGGCCAGAAGAGCGATAACCACCGTGACTGCTTACCACTGTAATGAACTGGTCCGAAGGAAAGGTATCGTTCGTACGCAGAACGTTAGGGAGCACCAGAATCATCGTACGCAGTAGCGCCTGAGCGATCTTGTCACGTGGTATTTTTGTCACGTGGTCACGTGATAGTTTGTATTTTGCGGGCATTTGTAGTTAGCAGAAAAAGATAATGTTTAACCAATATAATGTTCAAAACTGTGTAATCACATGATTTGCTAACCGATCTACAATTTTCTCTTTGAATTTTCGGCCTATCTTTGTTCCTTCTGAAGCTTAGTTAAGAGGGTCAAATAAACTATTGATTAGAACACAACAAAATATTCTGATTATCTTCAGACAATGGTCACCAACATGCATTTGGTCGCGTCGTAATTACGCGTGTCGGCATATTTTTAAATTCTGGCTAGAGAGCTGGGGCACCCTAAGAGGAACAGAGCAGTACTGCACCATTGCGCAGCACCTGCTGTGTAGACAAGCTTCTACTGTTTTAAGGCATATTGCGCTGTGCTTTTAAAACGAGCATTAGAAATACACATACCCGGTTTGTTAAAAGTGCATCGGTAGCCACCATGCAGATTATAACCAATTCGACTCGTCTTTGCCGAATTTTACATTGACAGCAGTTTACACACGGCACCGCACCTCGGAAGCATATGATTTTGCAAACAAGCGCGGTCCGCAGTGCCGCCATCGGTCGCACACAAGGCCAATAGTCTGCATTTAAAGTTTCGCACCTACCTTTACGCCATTCTTGTCCAACTTGATAATCATGAGGTGAAAATTGTTCTTGACCTCTCATTATTTCATTCTTATAATGTCATCAGCGATTACCCGGTTACTTTAGGGCACTCTCCATTAACTCATAACCTAAACTCTTTCTTATATATGGTTCCCGAAATTTGTCGTAAGCGCGCCGGCAATAAAATTGGCATATCGTGTCTCCCTGCTTCACACCCTCTTATACAGAAATTTTCGTGATTTCCTTAGGAAGCGCTATGGTAGCTGTGATGCGCCTGTAGATATCTTCCGGTATTTCTATGTCTATGTTTTATCAACGCTCTGACTTTGCAGTGTCTGCATAACTTCCATTTGTTTGGACGGAGAGACAGATGAGTGGACAGAATGATTGACTTACATATGCATGAAAGGCTGGGAAGTCTCGGAAGTGAAACTGCTTTTCATGCAGATTGCAATAATTGTGAAACGCGCATTGTAGTTTCATTCCAGGCAAAACAATTTTTTAAACAGTAAACACGGACTCCTATTAGGCAGCCATCTCATCATCTTAACCACAACTGTAGTATGCTGTCATCAACAGAAGCTTATTATCCTTGCATTGCCCAGTGTCACCATCCTCGCTGGCACAAGTGATACATACGAGCTTATCGCTTCGGGTGTTTCTATTATAGATATTGCTGTTGTCGTTGTTACGAAAGTGTAAACACGCAACTGTTTAACATACATCTGTTTGTACAACTTTTTTACATACCTTGCTCACAATTTCGTAGCGTTTCGCTCAATAAATAAAACTACAACAAACCCACCTTTTCTCCGCAGGCTTCACATAGCATGAATTCCCAAGGGGCATGGGATCTGCGAATTTTTTCTAGGTTGCCAGTTATGTTTTTATCTAATGTATTTCTTTTGGTCTCAACGTTCATTCTGAATTCCTTTATTTAGGACGCAAACAGGTTCCCTCTATAACATTGAGGAAATATTTAGTTTTCTGTTCAACATGAGGTTGATCAGCGCCGCCACTAACCATTATTCGATATAATATGCTTTTGACGTAAAACAAGTTTTCTTTTGGTGCGTTACTTCATGATGGAAGTTTTGTTTGGCATAGCTGGGGCTTTCCTGTTTAGTATGAGTTTTTTTGTTTATTTCATGGAGGTGCAGCCTGCAAGATCTACGCCAGCCGCTACGAACTTCTGGGTAGCTTACAGGCTTGGATGCCAAAACTCGATTTGTGACGCGACGATGACTGGGAGACGTGGCCTGGCTCATACACCATGTTTCTTCCGTTGTCACTTCTTACTTCTCCGCCTCTACCATCAGTCACTACCTTCTTACGTTACACGATTCCCCCTCCCCCCGAAAGATGGCACCGCTTACAAATTGCAACGATTTGAAAAAGAGGTTAAACAAAATGATGCCCAAATTCATAGTTTCACGTCTTGACGGAGTTCCACAACCTCACTAAATTTCCAAAATCGAGGGAGCAGTCCGCTCAATTATATAGCACCTCTGATGAGCGAGGTCGACTGTTGGGTTCCGGAGAGAATGGGCCATGAAGTGGGCTACACATGACTACTGACAATACTGCGTGAACTCTTTTGAGGACTGGGCAAGGTTTGAACGCCTTATTACAGCGGTAGCGCGGATGTCGTCGGGATCGGATTTTTCGTCGTGATTGGTGCTCTTCCGGTGCTTCTTGTTTGCGTGCTTTTTGACAGAGTGTGACGGAGTGCCTGAGTGCTTGCGGTTAGCAAGCAGTGCTTCCATGTCGTTTTCGGGGTTTTCTGTGGTGTCGCATTGGATGTAAAAGCAAGCACAGGGAGCGTCTCTGGCGAATTCTCTTTGTGCGAGAAAGTCTCACATCTTGGAATGGTCTTTGGATTGGAGATCTTATTTTCTAAAGTTCTTCAATTTATGAACGTGCTTCACTTGAGTTTTGCGTCCGCCAATGCCTCCGTTGCAGTCTTTCTCATTGTCACATGAGTTGTGGGCTGAGCTTTGCTTGCCTTGCTGATATTGCTCAGGAGATGGCTTTAGTGGAGCCCCTTCAAGAATTGCGCATTCATTTCTTTCGTCAGTTGACGTGTCTTGTAGGCAACTGGTGCACTGTGAGATGGTGTATTGCTTATCGGGCATAGTTGGTGGTGTGCCATCATTGCTGGCATGCTCTGAAGAGGCTTTGGTGACGTGGTTCATTACGGACGATTCTGAAAGACAACTGCGAACGAGCTTTGATATATGATGTACTTCTGAATTGGTTCGATTCTGTAATCTGTGAGCACTGCATGAGAGCCCCACAAGTGAAGTGGCATCGTAAGGTTTGAACAGCAAATTTCGGCAAATCTTCAGTGCCGTAGAAATGACAGGAAGCTCGTTGTCGGCTCTTGCAACGCTTTTCTTAATGGGCGATTCTGGCACGAGGCAGTGCTTGAAAGTTAATCGTTCCAAGCCTTCTGTGTTGGTTGGTCTCTCGGGTGATTGGGAACTCGACGGCGATACCAACAAAGGCTTAATTTGTTCTGATTTTTCTTGGGAATATTTCTCTGAGTCCGCAACTTTGAAGATCAGCTGTTTTGATGCATGAATGCGGATCGTAGGTTCTGGGCTTGGCTGAGTACCTTCATAGTTCCACAGCTCTATTTCGACCATTGAGGGCGTGTAAACGATGAAAGAGCCAAGTGATGGAAATCCAGTAGGTGGGTCAAGTGTGCGAGATGTAGAGTAAGCTGCTCCGATGCATGAAGACCGATTTCACTCTTCAAGTCGTCATGGCGTTGTTTGGTATTTTCGCCGTGCGTCAGCCAGTCTACCGTTACCATTGTGTCCTTATGACACGAATAGCGACCGTTAGGTGCCTTTGAAGAGCTGCGCGGTAGAAAACAAGGTGGTGGATCATGTATACCAGAAGAAGCATGCAAGGCAGCAGTGGAGTGAGCAACGTCTCGCGTGATATGTTGGGGCGACTATTTTGAAAACGCCGACTTTCGTGCAGACAAGAAACCTGAAGGGAAGGTATGTCGCTTAATAACGTGAACTGCGGGGGCTGAGTGGAATTGTCTCCAGATGATTGGTAATAAGAAAATCCTTGTCATAGTGGTTAAAACGGGCGATCGTCTCTTCTTTGATATTTTGCCACGATTTGTCATTCTCGAAGATGTGGGTGGGGTAAAATTTAAAGGCCTCACCGGTGACGTAGTCAGTGAAGTAAGTGGCCATCTCCCGTTCCGACCAGGATGCAGCGGTGACGTGGAGCTCTATTAGGTCAAACCAGTCCTGTACGGGTCCGTCGTCTGCTGATCAAGTGTACATGAGAATGCCAAGGTCGTCCGATAGTTCTGGCATGGTGCTGGTTGATGTGTACTGCTAAATGACTCGGTAGTGGATATATGGTCAGAGCGTCTTGGGGGGAGAGCATCGATGATGAGCGATTGATGAAGGGGCTCGCAGGTCTTCATCCTATCGACTCGTGTGACGCTATGATGACTGGGAGACGTGGCCTCGCTCATGTCATGTTTATTCCATTCTCGCTTCTGTCTTCTTCGCCTCTACAATCAGTCACTACATTCTTACGACACACATTGATTCGGTTTTGTTTTTCGTGCGTCTTTTAAGGTTTCTCTGCTCACAACCCATTTCTAAGAAAAATTGTGCTACCTCAGGAGACGTGGCTCGTGCGATCATTTGCGTCTCAGCGGAGCGTGCCAAATACTCGCTCACAACGGTCACCCATTTGTTACCGTCTGTAGACACGGTAAATGGCCCGACAATGTCCGTGCTAATTTAGTCAAATGGCGTGCAAGGTGCTTCGATGTGCTGAAGCAAACCAGTTAGCTTAACAGATGGCTGCTTTCGGCGCTGACATTCCCGATCACTCTTGACGTACTTCTTGATGCTTGCCGAAAGCCCGGGCCAATAGTTCTCGCTCACTCTGGCAAGTGTCCGTAAATAGCCCAGATGACCGGTTGTGGGTTCGTCATGGCAGGCGAAGAGGGTGTCGCCTCGCATGCCTCGAGCAACCACCAGGAGCTAAGGACGGTTGCTCGAACGAGCGTTCTTTTTGTACAGCTTACTGTCTTGCAGGCAGAACGACATTCACGAGCGGGATAAATGACGTGGTATGATTGCGTCCTAGCTCTCTGAGTGATCGATGATTGGACGAAACTATGCGTCATCTCACTGCCATTTCCTCAAGTCTGATGAGCTAATGGCGCCCAGTAATCTTTTGTCTTCCTCTCCTTCCTGCTTCCTTCCTCTGCTTTCTCTGATTCCTTCACCAAGAAGGTGAAGTCGGAGCTACGCGTTGACACCACTCTCTCCCCTTTTCACAGCAGCTTCCGGCTCTTCCTACCGCGCCTAGGTGCTATGGCTCCTCCTCCCTCTCGCAATACACTTCACTCTCGTTTCACCCTCTCCAGCGTCCACAACACTCGATCGCACGTCGATTGGAAACACTCTTTATGAATCCTACACGCAGCCCAAACTCAATTCCACGTCTTCCAAATAAACCTTTATTTCTCCTTTCCAATTCTATTTATTATCATTATATAATAATTATTATCAATAATATTATTATTATTAACGATCTTAATTTGCAGGCATTCAGTCTTATGCCATAGACATCGCCTCGCTGCAGTCAAGTTTATCGCTTACGCAGACTCATGTTCATGAAATCAATAAAGTGTTGCACATTAGCAAGAACAGCGTGAACCATAACGCTTTTACGTCACACTATGCGCATGTGCGATTGAAAATTCAGCCACTTTTAGGGAAAACCTCTACTTACTTTGCAAGGTGTACCGTCTGCCTCTTGTCGAACAACAATGCTATGGTGCCCCTAATGCGGCGATATTAGTAGACATGGGAAAGTACATGGAGTCGCAGCAGACGTCTGAAAGAAGACATAAGGTGTTCACTTACATAATAAGCATCGAAGTAGTATTACATAACGCTGCTCTAAAGATTCCGTCCTAACTTTTCGAAAGAGTCGTGCGCCTAATATCTGCATTACTTGAGTTTTAGAAAACGTAATATTTTCACATGATGAGCCAGCTACTAAATAAAAAGTTTTCATTGCAAGTGCATGTGCATTGCATGTCTGTGATCATATTCACTGTGTATTCAACGTTTGCGAATGTTACAAAAATTTACTTATTTGTTCTAAGCGGCTGCAATACGAGTGCCAATTTTCCTTCACACTGAGGATAGCGTCGTCATTCTTTCGGTCCACGTGCACTGTATAACTGCAAAGTTGAAATAATACTTCGCCATATTGTAGCTTAAGTGGCCAGACCAGCAACACAAAGATCTTGAGAACGGCCTCGCAAGAATGAATCGGCCACGATTCTAAGCGCAAGTGGTCGGGCTTCTTCAGCGCATTGAAGGTACTCGCTCACATCGAGGTTTTCTTCGTCGGTGACGTTGGGTAACATGGCATCGAGCGTCGTCGCCGGGCTCCTTCCGTAGACCAATTTGTGTGGAGATATCTGCGTCGTCTCCTGCACCGCCGGGTTGTAAGCCACGTTCCATTTCCCAATGCCACGTTCCATTCCCCAAGAAGTAGTCGTCATCCGCGTCGTAGGGTAGCGGTTGGTCGACACGCGTACGAGAGAGACAGTCGGCGTCGGAGTGTTTTTTGCCGGACTTGTAAATGACAGTAATGTCATATTATTGAAGTCTCAGGCTCCATCGTGCGAGGCGACATGAAGGGTCCTTCAAGGTGGCTAGCCAACACAAGGCGTAGTGGTCGCTCACTACTTTGAAGGGCCTGCCATAGAGGTAGGGCGAAATTTCGACGTAGCCCAGATGATGGCGAGGCACTCCTTTTCTGTTGTAGAATAATTTACTTCTGCTTTGGATAGCAATCGGCAGGCGTAACTAATAACCCTGTCAAGTCCGTCAGCCCTCTGCACAAGAATGGCGCCAAGACCTACGCTGCTTGCGTCAGTATGTATTTCTGTCTCGGCAAATTCGTCGAAATGAGCAACGGAGGCGTCTGGAGGCGATGATTAAGCTCCTAGAAAGCGTGTTCCTGCGGCGTTTCCCACTTGAACTCTAGGTCGGTCTTGGTAAGGTTAGTGAGAGAATCGGCGATGCGGGCGAAGGTTTTCACGCACCGCCTGTAATCGGCGCACAGGCCCAGAAATCAGCGCATCGCCTTTTAGGGGCGAAGCTCCTTAGGACGTGGGCTGTGCGTCCCCTGTAGCCTGTATGTAGACACCTCTAGTTTAGTTCTTGCAGTGTTCACTAGATGGCGGTACCGTCCCCTGTATCTAGCCACCTCTAGTTTAGTTCTTGCAGTGTTCACTAGATGGCGGTACCGTCTCTTGTATGTAGCCACCTCTCGTTTAGTTCTTGTAGTGTTTACTAGATGGTGGTACTTGTAGCTGATGATGAAAAGATGCAAGATGTTATAAACTAGAAAGCGGTACTTGTAGTTGATGAAAGACGCGAGATCTTATAAAATAGGAATGATGTCACATATGGCGCGTGTCATTGGTAGAAGGCAATCGTTCGATTTAGTGCGGCGACGTACGCTAGGGGGAGCGATGTAATAAAATCGAGTGGGCAAAATATACAGAGGATTCATGGCTTACCAGGTTTACCTCCGGAGCTTCGCCCACTCATCATCATTCACTTCGTGGATATGGCGGAATTTTTTTTGTCAGTGGGCGGCGGGAAGTCAGCGATGGCGGCTGTTTTCCGTGGATCGGGGCGAACTCCAGACTTGCTGATAACGTGCCCCAGAAACAACAGCTCTTCGTACGCAATTCTGCACTTTTCTGGATTCAGTGTGAGTCCGGACGTCTTGAAGCTTGAAGTACAGCTTCAAGGCGCCGACGATGCTCGTCGAAACTCGAGGAAAACACGACGACGTCGTCCAAGTACACAAGGCAAGTCTGCCACTTCAATCCTGCCAGTACTGTATCCATAACACGTTGAAAAGTTGCAGGCGCTGAGCAAAGACTGAAGGGCATCACCTTAAACTCGAAGAGGCCGTCCGGTGTTATAAACGCCGTTTTCTCTCGGTCTCTTTAGTCGAATTCGATCAACAACTGACAAGCGGCGAAGCGCGTCGGCATTCATACTCTTGCCGTCGAATGTTTTAGCGTTATCGCTGGCGGTGGCGTAGGTTCCAGAATAATCTGTACCGTTTGCACAGTGGGCGTGATCTTATTCAAATGATCTACTACAGTCCGGAACCTTCTCGAAAACTGTAGGAGTGGTTTGCGCTGAGAATCGTGTGGTGTTTTGGGACGATAAGAAAAACTTGGGAAATAGAACGTGGCACTATCTCTCGCTGAAAAGTAATGCAATGCAGGCAGAGCGTAAGCTGTAATGCAGCGGCTTTGGTGTTTACTTGAACGTCCTCTACAGTGTCAAATACGTATGATGCGGTCGGACTTCCATAAGGCATTTTTTGCAAGAATACATCTCAGTAAGAACATACCTATGCTACCAGTGCGCCTACAGTTTTTGCTCTACTACAGGCATATGTAACGTGTGTGACGTGCCAGGAAAGGTGCAATAAAAAATGTCCGTCCCGTTTGTGAACTTGATGTCGAAGTCGGGGTCTTTTCTTGCAAAAAATGACGCCGTGCATGAAAAAAAATTTGAGATCCAAGTACATAAATATTAGAAAATTTTCAGTCTGGTTGAGAACAGAAAATAGGCCTTCTGCCCGGCAACCTGCTGGTATATCATGAGATAAAACCAGTGCTTAAGACTGCCCAGAAAAAAAAGAGAGAATACAAAAATGCCGTCTCTATGAGCAGTGGTCAAACTGTGTAACTAACTGATAGCAGTATGCTAAAAGTGACTGAACATTATGACAGAACAAGCTGTCAAAGCAAAACAGTTGCGGAAAAAAGGGGTGCTTTAAAGCGGCCCATCGATTACAAAAGGTGCTGCGGCGCGGGAGCGTGTGGTCTCTTATTACCTTAGAGAGGGTACTTCGCCAATTTACAAGAATACTTTTGAAATTCTGTTCTCCGAAACGGCGTTTGCAGAAGATCTTCACAGACAACTTTTTTTACTATTGCTTTTTTCTATTCCGACATGAAACTTTCCGTCGAACCTTTTTTGCCAAGAGTTAATTAAGTGAAGCTTTTTGTACAAAAAGAGAAACTATTCTCTAAGCTAGGTTTCAATTTTTCTCTAAGATACTCTAATATTGGGCGCTTCTCCAGGGTGCGTGTGAGAGAAAAAATTAGGGCCAACAGGTGCCTCTTCATTTGACACAGCACTAAAATGGGAACAAATGATCAATTGCTTGCAGCGCGATTGAAGGCGATCAGCACAGCTTTCAAATGCGCTGTCGCATCGTATTATTAAAGCTGAAGCTCAAGCTTCGGCCAAAGTGTTTATTTATTAATCTTTTTTGTACCCCTAAAGCTTAGGGTGGCGGTTCCACGCCCTCCTTCTCGCAATAGTTCGAAAGACGACACCAGACGATGACACTCATCCACGCCTGAAAAAAATGGCAGCATATCCACGGAGTAAATGATGGAGAGTGGGGCGAAGCATTCGTCCGTCCATGCGTCCGTCTGTGTGACCGTCCATGCGTCTGTTCGTGCGCCCGTCCCTGCGTTCGTTCATGCATCCGCCCCTGCGTCTGTTCATGCGTCCATCCATGCATCTGTCTGTGTATCCGTTCGTCCATCTATTCAACACTCCAAGTCCCACCATCTCGCATCTTTTTATCATATATTTTCCATATAGAAGCACCGACATTCAGTGGACATTCTAAGGATGAAACGAGAGGTGGTACACGCACACTTTCTTATGGCTTGCGCTTCGGGTCTACTTTCCACCTTCAACCACCTTGAGTTCATGGTATATACTAGTTCACTGTATTCATGGCACTGCGGCCCAATGTTCGCTAAACCTTTCTAAAACCGAGGAGGTTACGCCCAGCGAGTATAACGTAGCAACCTTTTCCTGTCAGATAGTGCTCAATGTACATGCCAGTGGCTGCTAATGTGAAATGAGAGACAGGAGGATTCAGCTTTAAATTTTTTTACGGCTTGCGCTTCGTATCTGCTTCCCCCCTTTAACCACCTCAAATTCATTCATGGTATATACTGGTTCATTGTATGCATGACCCTGCGGCTCAACGCTCGCTAAACCTTTCTAAAACTAAGGAGGTTACACCCAGCGAGTATAATGTAGCAACCCTTTTTTGTCCAATAGTGCTCAATGTACATGCTGCTAATGGGAATCGCAGCATGCGCGTTGACTAAACGCCGAATGCTCCAGTCTCTCATTCCCCATTAGCAGCCATTGGAATGTACATTGAGCACTACTTTTATTTTTAAACAACGCACAGAAGAAATCTCTCACCGGCACCACTTTGGAGGTCAAATGTTATACCTATTTTGGGTATGTGCCACTAATGGTTACGTTCTACGAGGGACGCACAAGCAACGCCATAAGGAGCTTCGCCCCTAAAAGCGAGATAATTGCTCGCGCAAGTACGGTCACCGTTGCCTCGCGCGTGTCTTGCATGTCATGCGAGGCGGCGGAAATCGCCCGATGAAAACCGAAGAGGACAAACGCAGACGGCGTTTTCACCAACTATTCGCCAACTGTTGCCATCCTTTCAACGAGAAGACGAAAAGTACCCCAGTGACAGCTGGCAGACTGAAACCGGTGTCGTTTCCCCAAAGTGCAAACACACGTGCGGACGCACGCACATACACAAACACACTCTTGCAGTCTGTCTGACTCACTCATGTCCATGTAATAACGATTGAAAATGACATAAACCAAACGCTTTGAAGCGTTTTAGTGCACTGGCATCACCTCTAACTTTCTTTTTGATGTAGCGACCTCGGCACTGGCTTGATGTAGCCTCGCGCAAGAACGGTATTTTTTGATGCGAAGCATTACTTAGCTAACTTCGGCGACTTTGAGCGTATCTTTCTATATATCTAGCCGCCTAAGACTTTTAGCTCTCCTGTTCATTCCGATAATGGTATCGATACCAAACTTGCTATGGCATAACATGACTCTATGAAGAACACATCTGGCTAGTCGTGACATGAAAATCATGAGAAGTTTGTCGTGAATATCATAATTCACAGTTTATGATCCTGCAGCTCTTTCAGTGGTTTCGCTGACATGGCATGTTGCACAACTGGTATTGTATGGCATGATTGCATGGTGAACACAAGCGACAGACTCTAACATGAAAATCATAATATACATGTCATTTACCAACATGACTACATGCCACACTCATGATGCGCTCGCGGGCGTTTCGCTAGCGTCCCATATACCCAATTTGGTATCACGGTACGTGAATGAATGACGAAGGTGTGTGACTGGTGCAAACATGATAATCATAGGATGCGTGTCACGTGACAACATGACTACATGCCACGCTCATGATGCGCTGGCGGCCATTTCAGTAGCTTCGCTTATACTAAATTTGGTATTAGAAGATGTGAATGGATAACGAAGGTGAGATACTGGTGAAAACATTATAAACAACAGATTCATGTCATGTAACAACATGAATACTTGCTACGCTCATGATGAGCTCGCGGCCGTTTCGAAAGTTTTACACGTTCCAAACTCGGTAATTCGCGACGCGAACAGATGACATAGGTAAGTGACACATCCAAACATGATAACCACGACATGCGTGTCATGTACGAACATGACTACATGCCACACTCATGAAGTGCTCGCGGCCGTTTCGCTAGCTTCACAAATGCCAAATTTGGTGTTACGTAACGTCAATGGATGACGAAGGTATGTGATTGGTGCAAACATTAAAATCATGAAATGTCTTTCATGTGAGAACATGTCTACGTGCCACAGTCAAGGCGCCAATATATTTGGACGTGACGTGGTGCGCGTGCTCGCCGGCGTTCATTATCGCTTGACGCCGACGTTGCGATGCCGGGCACCGGTTTTGCCATATATGCCCAGGCGTGCGCCGCACTGCGTTACTTTGACGCATGCGCGTTTTGGCGCGTCCTGCATCCGTCCGTCACGAAAAGTGGGAGACGCAGTGTTATCTCGGTAACGCGTCGGTGCGAATTTCGCGCCGGTTGCCGTCGGGCTGCAGCGACCGATGCTGGTCGCACCGATCGCGCCTGGCGTCAGTCTATACAGTGCTCGCGTTTTGCTAACGTAGCGTCACTGTGCCCAGTGTGCACGCGCGTCAACGCTACATTGTAGTACATTGGGCGCTTCATGAGGCGCTCGCAGACGTTTTGCTAGCTCCGCATATGCCAAATTTTATGTTACGTGACGTCAATAGATGACGAAATATAAAACAGGTGCAAACATGATAATCCTGACACGCATGTTAGGTATGAACATGGCAACATACCACGCTAATAACGTGCTCGCGGACGTTTCGCTAGCTCCACATATACTAAATTTGGTATCGCATGATGACGTGAATAGTTGACGAAGGTAAACGCACGTCCAAACATAGTAATAATGACATGAAAGTCATGTACGGCATCATTCATCTCCACCTGGTAACGCTGTGATGGTTTTAAAGTGACATATCAAACTTTCCTATTCGTGCTTCGCAGATTATCGATTCCCACGGTACATGGGATCCGCCAATTTTTTTTCCGGCCACGCGAAACTTTTTAACCTTATCCAATGTAGCTTCCGCTATAAATACAGTCGGGCACATTTCAGAACAAGATAACCTGAGGATCCTTAGGTTATTTGCTAAATTTTACCCTCTCCAACTACAAAGGAAGGGTTACCTAAATAAAGTGCCACTTGGTGATTAGTTGAACAGATGATTTATACTGATTTAGAGGAGTTAGAAGCTCCTAGAGCACATGGTTTTTCTAAAACATTTTATAAGAATTACATGCACCACCTAGTATATGGGATGACGTGGGATAATCTATCGGTTGGTTCGCGCTGTTTCCCGTCTTGCTTTCACCATCTTTTTGCTACTGCCTAAATCATGAGCTCCCGCGAAGTGTTTGCTTTAGGAAATTCTTCATTTTCGCCAAGAGCAGATTTCCAAATGCAATGTAATTGCACGAAAACACAGATTATTAAATATCAGCACAATCGAGCTTAGCGTCGCACTTAGTGGAAGGGTGAGAGAAAGGGGGTTATTCATATTCGAAAATCTTAAGAGATTTTAACGGCACCCACATAAGAGCTACACCTCTGAGCTCATGTTCATGTGTTCAACGAATGTATTTTCCTATGCTCTGTTTCCTACATCAAAGTGATGCTGTGAAGGCTAGCAAGAATTCTTGCAATCAATGCGTTCACAATAAGTAATAGTAGGATTATTTTTGCATCTCAGACATGATGATGATTTATTTTCTTCTTTTTGCTTCGTGGCCCTACCGGGGTTGTCTAGTGGCTAAGGTACTCGGCTGATGACCCACAGGTCGCGGGTTCGAATCCCGGTTGCGGCGGCTGCATTTCCGACGGAGGCGAAAATGTTCTAGGCGTGTGCTCAGATTTGGGTGCACGTTAAAGATTCCCAGGTGGTAGAAATTTTCGGAGCCCTCCACTACGGCGTCTCTTATATTCATATGGTGGTTTTGGGACGTTAAACCCCACTTATCAATCAATCTTTCTGTTTTGTGCCTCGGGGATAAAAGCGCCCTGTTATACGGCTTGTCTTGGTTCTTATTTCTTGATGTTTTACTTGTAGCCTTTCACGACGCTCTGCAAGCACGTTTGTTCTCGTCTCGCACGAGCGTTTACAACGACGGAAGCTAGGCGCGAGACGCGCGAAGTCCCGCATGTTTCTGACCAAACTTCTTGCATAACTTTCACAGCATTGCACCTGATGTGAGAAACGGAGTATAGGTACAACTGTCAGCATAGCCGTGAACACGAGGGGGACACGGCAAGTGCGCCCTGCTCCCCCAACCTGTCGCCTAATAGTCGTTGCGAGAAGTCCGTCTCATACTATTGTGCCTAGATGTCGCCCATACAATGCCTTGACGGAGAGAGGGGCGCTGTTATTGATCATTGAGTCCCCTTTGAAGGGGAACCCTCCGAACGCGAATATACACCCGACGACGCCAGCGATGCCAAAATTATCAATAAGAGTTTCCTAGCACCCTGGGGTCACTCAAGGGTGTTTATAAAGCAAGATATATAGCCAAAACATGCAGTGGCTGCTTAAGGTATAGTTATTTGCTCATTTTCCTCATTGTATTGATTATCGAGTTTCCGTAGCGTAAACTGTGCACGTGTGGAAACTTTTACATGCTATCGAAGATTTATTTCTTTTCTGCTATAGGCACCCGGCAATGCACTTTACGAGATCTGATGGTAGCGCCAGATTACACAGCCTAGCGAGAAAAGCACAGCAAAACCGAGTCTTCCAATGCGTAGCCTAGAAGACGCAGCAAAAGCGAATTTGCACGTGCATATCATTTTCTTTTTTAGTTGTGAGCAAGGGGGTCACGGCTGAATATGTAAGCTCCCAGGAAGCGTTCTTGGATTACGTGCCAAAAAGGGCACTGACACTTCAGCGTGTCACTGTGTTCAGCGAGCGTTCCAATTTCTTAGTATCCCTGGCGGTCGGTACCAACAATTCTTAGACGGCGGCCCAAAGAGCTTCGTCAAGCCCTCTGGGCCGCTGTCGGGTGCCTATGTATCAGTTGCCATTCACTGAACAAAGCTAAATACAATTAAATTGGGGATTTTCGTATGTACGATGAACACTCGAAAAAAAAAACAGAAGCTGTTGTAATACAATCATGCAAGTGAAACTATTACGGGCGTAGATACATGTGCCAACGAGAATACAGTGCACTGAATATCATGTGTAGCAATATTTCTGTGTTTCTTCTTTCTTCAGGGCCATATGGTTTTATTGTAAAAGAGGCGTAGCAGAAAAGTGTGCCTGCGAAAACGACGTGATGTCTCAAGATTTGGACGATCGGTAAATATAGAGAAGAGGCTCCATACCAAATAAATGTTTTAGTTTTCCTTCTTGCCACACCGTGGTAGTCTAGTGACCAAGAAGGTACTCGGCGGCTGACCAACAGGTAGTGGTAACAAATCCCGGCGGTGGCAGCTGCATTTCTGATAACGAGGGACATGTTGTAGGCCCGTGTGCTCAGATTTGGGTGGACGTTAGAGAACCCTAGTGGGTCGAAATTTCCTGAGCTCTCCACTGTGGCGTCTCTCATAGTCGTATGGTGATTTTCAGACGTTAAACCATACATATAAATCAATATTTTTTTTTCTCAATTTATTTCCTAGCAAGCATGAGCATGTTGGCATTTCTAAAGAAATTGGAACGCATAACTTTTCTGGGAGGGAGACAGTTACAGAATTCAGTTTTGTGGGTTATGCTTTTGCTATATTAGCAGCAATGCACCTATTTGATCTGGAAAGTTGTGGATTTTCTGTATATTGACTTACAAGCACCGTCAACAAGTTTGTCATTTAGGTTGCCGCAACGCGTATCTTTCAAAAAATAAAATGGCATATTCTACATACCTTAATCATCGAAATTATGCGAAGCATGCGTAGGGAAGGCGACCACGTTAGAATTTTTATATGCAACGGGCCATGAAACGACCCTAAATATATGTACAAATCTTGCACGCACAGACACACGTTGCAGATGTTTGTATAATCAGTTTTTTGCACTGGCGCAATGATGTCAACGGAGAACATGAGTATTAGCAACACCAGAAGCGATAAGCTGATATGAGGTGCTGGTGCTCGCGAGGATGGTACTCCTGAACGCTCTTACATAAATCGACTGCAGCGCATGGCACCTAACTACAATTCACGTTAACCCGACGTCACGACTGTATCGTGGGGCTAGATGTGTACTCATGATTTAAATATATAGCCAGCACGGCAACCAGAATTGACTTTTGACGGACATTAGGGTCTACTTAAAAAGTGCTTCTGGGACCTGGCGTGGCTTCTTGGCAGAATGATTGATTGCAATGTATAATACTTGGGTTCAATTTCTGCTGAGACCTTGACATTTATTCTTTGCATTCGTCAGACCTGCCTTGCCGATGCCAACTTTTTCTTAACATTGACTTGTTAAACTGCTCCTATGTCCTCTCGTCGTTGCTGAATAGATTCCAAGTTTCGATCATCTGTGGCACACACCCGCATACAAGTGGCACATACCCGCCCACAAGTTTGTGCAATCTCTAGTGGAAGTTGTTTTACATTGTGCGCGACGGGATTAATAAAGTAATCATCTCTTGACTATCGCGTGATATGCAAGAGTTATCTTATCCTCCTATACTAGTTTTGGTTCAGGGAATTATGAGAGCACCTAGACCTAGGCGACAAGATAGATAGATAGATAGATAGATAGATAGATAGATAGATAGATAGATAGATAGATAGATAGATAGATAGATAGATAGATAGATAGATAGATAGATAGATAGATAGATAGATAGACACGC
Organism: Rhipicephalus microplus; assembly: GCF_043290135.1. Taxonomy (NCBI): domain Eukaryota; kingdom Metazoa; phylum Arthropoda; class Arachnida; order Ixodida; family Ixodidae; genus Rhipicephalus; species Rhipicephalus microplus. Next base: position 192,344,686 of record NC_134702.1, read on the forward strand.
TGACAGACGCCAAAACTGCTTGTGGTACGCAACGAAGCGCTTCGCATCGGAAATGTTTGTCTGTACTACAGTATATGTATCAGCCCAATTTTTTTCATATGGCCAGTCCCATGGTGGTCGAAGTCAGGTTATTCTTCGTTAATCATACTGGCTTACTCTGAAATTCTCGGCAATTACAAGATTTGAGAACATCCACCGAAAATGCTGATGTAGAAGTGCGATCTGCTTGACAATATTTCTGAATTCACTGTGCCAGTTTCTTGAAGTGGTGAAGGGACAGAAGATGTACCAGAATGAACTGTGAGCATCGAACTATTGGTACGAATGCCAACTTATTGACCAATAGTCGGCTCAGAGCTGACGATTCTTCATTGTATTCTGCGGTACTTTTGTATTTTGTCGAGTTTGTGAAACATGCCAAGCAAGAAAGAAAAAAATTGGCACATCCCGCATACAGTGAGAATCGATTATATGCGAAGCTCAATCGAGAAATGTTTATATGTCACTTTAAATCAGCCAAACTTTACGAGGTAGAGGTAAATTATGCTGCACATGACTTCCGTGTCATGACTTTTCTGTTTGAATGTGTCGTTCACCTTCGTCATCTGTTTATGTCACGTGATATCAAATTTAGTATACGTGGAGTTAGCGAAACGGCCACGAGCACGGTATGAGCGTGGTATGTTGTCATGTTCCTACATGACACGCGTGTCAGGATTATCACGTTTGCACCAGTCATATATTTCGTCATCCATCACGTCACGTAACACCAAATTTAGTATATGTGGAGGTAGCAAAACGGCTGCGAGTGCATCATGAAGGGCTCCTTATACGTCAATGTAGCATTGACGCGCGCGCACGTTGGACACAGTGACGCTACAGTCGCGAAACGCGAACACTCTATAGTCTGACGTCAGGCGCGACCAGCGTCCGTCAGCGCGGCGTGACGGCAGCTGACGCAAAATGCAACATGCTCAATTTAGACCCCATGCATTAGCCAGAGAACACTGCGTCTCCCTCTTTTTGTGACGGAGAGACACCGGACGCGCTGAAACACGCATGCGTCAAAGCACCGCACTGCCACGCGTGCCTGTGAGTATATGGCAAGACCAGCACCTGGCGTTGCAACGCCGGCGTGACGCGTCCGAATAAACGCCGGCGAGCACGAGCACCTCGTCACGTTGAAATGTATTGGCGCCTTGACTGTGGCATGTAATCTTGTTCTCACATGACACGCATCTCGTGATTATCATGTTCGCACTAGTAACATACCTTCGTCATCCATTGGCATCACGTAATTCTATATTTAGCATAGGTAAAACACGCGAAACGGTCGCGAGCGCATCATCAGTGTGGCGTGTAGTCATGTTGTTGCATGACACGCTTGTCCTGATCATTATGTTTGGATGTGTCATTTACCTATGTCGTCCGTTTGCATTGCATAATACTTAGTTTGGTACATGTGAAGCTAACGAAACATGCACGAGCGCATCATGAGCGTAGCATGTAGTCATGTTGTTCCATGAAACGCATCTCATGTATATCAGTTTTGCACCAGTAACATACCTTCGTCATCCATTCACGTCCCGTATTAGCAAATTCTGGGTAAGTGAAGATAGCTAAATGACTGACAGTGCATCGTGAACGTGGCATGTAGTCATGTTGTTACATGACACGCATGTCGCGATTATCATGTTCGCACAAGTCACATAGCTTCGTCATCCATTCACGTACTGTACTACCAAATTTGGTATATGTGACGCTAGCGAAACGGCCACGAGCGCATCATAAGCGTGACTTGTAGTCGTGTTGTTACAAGACATGCATGTCATGATTTTCATGTTAGGTGCTGTCACTTGTGATCGCCATGCAAACTTGCCATACCAACCAGTTTTGCAACATGTCATGTGAACAAAACCAACGCAAGAGCTGCAGGACACGAAAAGTATATCATGACATTCATGTTATACACGTTATAACTTTTATGTTATAACTAGTCAAACATGTTCTTCATAGAGTCATGTTACTCCATGCCAAGGATGGTATCAATATCATAACGAAATGGCCAGGAGAGCTGGAAGTCGCAAGCGGCTAGATAGATAGATAAATAAATAGATAGATAGATAGATAAATAGATAGATAGATAGATAGATAGATGCACGCAAAGTCACCAAAGTTTGCTAAGAAACGATTCGCATTAAAAAAAACATTTGTCCTATCTGAAGCAGCACTACATACATATCATTCGCTAGGCATGTCAGCGTACTCCTTTTACAATTTCAAACCACACAGGCATGAAAAAACTCAAAGAAACGCGCAAAACACGAGAAGCCTAACCACGAAGAGAGAGAAACGTCTTTATTCACAAAATCGTGGAGGAGTAGGGCGTGGGAGGAACCCTTAGTCCAAGGTTCCTAGGACGACTAGCGACGAGCCGGGCCCGCTGTATCAGAGCTCGGAGGACCTCGGGAGCCCCATCGCGGAGAGCATCATCCCACAGCTCCTCGCTACGTAAAGGGTTAAGGAAAGCAGGTAAAGAAGAAGAAGAAGAAGAAGATGAATTAGGAGGAAGAGGAGATGTTTAATGAGAAAAAGGAGGAGAGGTCAGCCTTGAAAGCGAGTTTCTGACCCGCTACTCCCCACGGGGGTAAGGAGAAAAGGGGAAAAAAGAGGCGTGAAAGAGAGTAAGGTTTGGGGTGATTGTGATATAGCACGATGAGTCACTGCACAAAATGTCTCGTTCGATGTAGTACATGCACAAAAGTCGCTACAATATCAGATTCTCTAAAGATGGGAATCTAAAGCTGTCTTGCTTAGAAACGCGAGCAGGCCCTTTAAACTGCGTTAAGCATGATCCACACGTTCGCAAGCACCCAAAAGTTTCTCTTCCAAAAAAGGGTCGGAAGTCTAGGTCATCTGTGACGCACTTAATTAAGAGATTGTGTTTCAACTGCGTATAAAGGGCACTCAGGCAGGATGTGTACAATAGTTTCTGGCGTGTTACACAAATTGCAGTTAGGATTTCGCTCTTGTCCTATCATGCATAAGTATCTTCGCGTGTATGCAACACCCAGCCGCAGTTTATGTAGTAGCGTTTCTTGGTCTCTCCTTATTCGGAACGGAAGGCGGAAAACACGCAAGAGACAAGCCTGTAAATGCGCTTGTGGCGATAATCCGTATCATTATATAGTCCTTGCATAGATGTCATCATACCTTTAGACATCAACGCATTGATGTCGTATCAGGAAAAACGACTCGATACCACTTCGCCACTTGTGTGCGCCATTTTCGCTTCTCATCAGCTTGTTCATTCCCAGCTATGCCACAATGACTGGAAATCCATTTCAACGCAACGGTATGTCCGGATTGAAGTGCCTCATTCAACATATTCATTATGTCACACACAAGAGGACTGTATGCAGTGTCTTGTTTCACAAGGTTTCTAATTAGCGGAAGGGCCGGCTTGGAGTACAAAAATATTGGCCATTTCAATAGACTATGCTGTAAACTATAGCACGCTGCTTGTCGGATGCCAGTCCGTTCAGTGGGAGTAGATGATGTCTGGTGTGCTATTTGAAGCGTTGAGTGATTCCCATTTGAGGCACAGTGAAAGCTGCTGCTGACGAGGTCTGCGTGATAGAGCCATCTGCAAAGATGTGTAGTGGATATCTGTACGTATAGTCAATATACGACAAAGTATAGTCAATATACGTCAATATATAACAACTGCTGGTGAAGGCCAGCAGTTGGTATTTTTGAGTTTTTTTATTCCTGGGATCGAAAGTCGTACGATTGGCTTAGGAATCGTCCAGAGTGGTTTGTCGGAGATAACATGTGGTATATAATTTGAAGGCAGCAGATCTCGGTGCGACATAATGGCTTCTGAGAATGCAGCATTGGGCCGTGCGTTAAAAGTGTCTCCCAGTGGATGGTCTCGATGCCTTGTCAGTAGCCTCAGATGTACTCATAGTGGTTCGTGTTGAAGATAAACGCAAGCTGGACAAGCACGTGCTTCTGCAATAGTGCCCCGTTTAGATGTGCATCGAGGTACTCCTAGGCAAATTAAGGCGCGTGCCTGAGCTCCCTGAAGTGTACGTACAGCTGATGTGCGAGCACGGTAGAGAACAGGAGCACTGTAGTGAAAGCATCCAATAAAAGTGCCTGGGATATATAGCTGCCAAAGAGACGATTTTGATGGTAGCCTTGGTTTTCCAGGCATATGGAAAATTACCTGGACAAAGCTGTCTAGGTTCTTTTTTCATAGCGATGAGATGTGCTTCGACCAAGACAAGTCACGATCGATGATAGTATCCGAGCAACTTGTGAAGAGTTACCGAAGGTATCATGTTTCTATCGATCACTATGGGGCAGCAAGCCATAGATTTTTTCGTAAATGGCCCGGTTGCACTTTTCATCGGTAACAGTAGCATTCTGCAAGTATTGAGGTATGCAGATGTTGTCGATACCGCACGTTGTAGTTTCTTTTGTACTTGCAAACGTGTTAGACTCGTGTTCCAAATGCAAATGTCAACTGCGCACACAGACACTAAATCTTTGCCTCCTAGATTAAAGAGCTTTTTAACGAGCCCAACAAGTACAATATTAAATATTGTTAGGTTCAGGACTCTACCTTGATGCACGCCACGGTAGGCGGGATGCTTATTTGTGTCACCGTCCGCAGTAGACATGAATATAGTACGTTCTTGAAAATAGCTGGCTATTCATTGATGCATGCGGCCACCAATGCCATAGTCTTCAAGAACATTTATGATGGCATCATGCAGAACATTGTCGAATGCACCGTTGATATCAAGAAATACTGCAGCCGTTAATCAGTGGCGCCGTTTCTGATGTTCAACGGTTGTCACCAAATCAATCGCACTGTCAATTGATGGCCTTCTCTTCTGGAAGCCAGTCATAGTATCTGGATATACCCTCAGCTTTTCTAGAAACCATTCCAAGTGCATCAGAATCATTCGTTCGATGAGTTTTCCTACAGAACTTGCTAGCGTCACAGGTCTCTAAGATAGCAAATCACGAGGAGACTTGCCATATTTCATCAATGCCGCGATCTTGCTAGTTTTCCAGTGTGCCGGTACAGTTACAGATGTCCAAGAAAGGTTGTACAAAGACAGCGGTTATTCGGTTGCCCGAAGACCAAGGTGGCGCAGGGTAGCATAGGTGATTCCATCAGGCCTAGGTGCACTAGAACGTTGTGAAGTGGACATAGCCGCACGAAGCTCACGCAGCGTTAAAGGATAGTCGAGACGGACGTCTGCCGTAGGGGGTTTGCACCGAAGCAGTGAGCCATTCATTGTTGCAGAGTCGGAGAGGTGCATGCAAAAATCTTCTGCAATCTGTTTCTCGCTGCATGTTCTTATGAAGACCGATGCACGGAAAGGACGCAGTTGCTGAGGAGAAGATGGTAGAGCTCGTACGACATGCCATATCTTAGACAGTGGTTTCCAAGGGTCCAAGGTGGTGCAAAATGTCTTCCAGTTTTAGCGGCTAAGCTTTTCTATGTACCTCTGAATATTCTTTTGCAGGTTGCGAGTGTTCCTTAGGTCTGTGATCGATTTCGTTCGCCTGTTTTTGCAATCAGCTCCACGACGAACTGCCCTCAGCTCTTCGTATACCAAATCAACCGGCTTCATGGAAATATATGTGACAACTGGTGTAGTTGTCTGTACTGCTGTGGCAATTCTTTTTTTAATTTCTGTCAGAAAAACCATGGAGCTACAAGGCTTTTTTAGCTCTTCTTGAAAAGCCTGTTAATCTGTGCATTACCTTCGAATGCTTGCAACGCCGGTATACCATCCTAGTTATAAGTAAGTAGGAATGTCATCACTACCTTATAACTCAACGTCAGCGCACCAGGCGGCGGATGTCGAAAGGCACTGAGAAGCGATAGCTAAACCAAGACAGCTGCTGTACGTTGAGCCACGGAGATATGTCGGTGATTCGTCGTTAAGAATATGAAGACCATTGTTGCTTGTGAAGTCTAGGCGTTGTCTTTCCCGAGTACTTATGACGCTGCTGCCCCGAAGTGATGTGCATTGAAGTCACCTACGATGACGTGAGGTCCTCGAGTGGTGTCAATGACAAGTTTCAGGTGTTCAGCGTCAAATCTCTCGCTCGGGGAAGTGTAACCACCTACGATCGATACCGTTCATCTTTTAGCTTCAACGTGATGGAAACGTTCTCATTGCTGGTATGCATAGGTATTTGGTTATGGGAATACGTGAGGTCACAACGCACGAATAGCGTAACTTTGCTAAGGTTTCGACTTATCTGGGAAGTGAATTGTTCAAATACAGACAATCTGAATGGTAAAGTCATATTCGGTTCGCATATCACAGCAACAGGGAATTGATATTTCAGCATTCTCTGCCTAAAATCTCCAACGTGGCTTCGTAGCCCTCGAGCGTTCGATTGAAATATAACAGAACGACTAATTCTTTCACTCGGTGATGATGATGAGGCTGCTGACACCATGAATTTTGTTAGTTTTAGATAGCACCAAGCTCCGGCTCTAGTCCATCTGAAGTTTGCACAGCAGCCTTGGCAACAGATGTCTTGACCCCAACAAGCAGTATTCGCAAAGCACGGCATAACTGCATAAGCATTGCTTTGATTTGCACATCCGATTACGAAGTCTCATGTTCATGTCGGTGTTCTGGTCAATGAACTTCAGCACTCCGATGCGGCAGAGAAGGTCATGGGGTATTATCCGTCGCGTTCTTCAAAGAAGGTAAGGAACAGATGCACAATACTAAAACGCGGCAGGGAAACGCTGGGTCGGCGAGTGCGTGACGAACGCGCGATTTTCCTGGATACCGGAACCATTTGCCACTTGATGACACCGCGCCACTTGCGGATCTAGTGCGAGTGGAAAGGATTCATTACTCATCCTCAGCCCTCCTCCTTTTACAGTTGCTGTTTAATAATTGGGGACAACTGATACTTTGTAAGACAAAGTATAAAGCCTAGAGATATATTCTATACCTGTTTTACTTGTTTTAATATGTTCAATTGTGCCACGTTCAGCGAACGTTTAATTTACATAAAGCAACTCGATTTTTCATTTAATAGATGAAGGTACTACGAAGAAACACCTGTGAGATTTATGATTAATTGAAAATATCTTGTTTGAAGCACCAAGTTGTCAAGTTAATGAGCACAAATAGATACAAGACATAATATGCATCTACTATTGTGCAATACTCGTAAGTAGTTAGCATCTAAAATAAAGAAAAAGCGAGTTTCTACGAAACTGGCGAGCAGAAAAATTAGCTATATGTAAAGCTGTCTTGTAGGTTTCCTAGTAAATATAAAATACTTTTCTCCTCATAAAATCACAGAAACTGGCCTGCTGCTTCATTAAGTAGAAGTTCATAGTATCAGGTTGTAGAGTTTTGTCACTTCATCGGTAATGCGTGACCAAGTATAGCCATAAACAGCCAGAATGACACAATATTATTTCATCAAGTTTTCTTAAGAGCAATGACCAACTTCACATGGGGAACAAGTCTACTGTAGTCCACATAGCCACTAAATATTATGATTCTGCTATTAAAAAAAGATATTCTTACACAAATTTTTATTATTTTGCCTGTAATCATCGGAACGTAAATAAATTTCTAATTAGTTTATGTACAATATCTTTTTATAGAAACCTTTAATGGCACTTCATCTAAAGTAACAGTGAATTCCACTTTGTTACATGAAATATTTTTGCCGTACTCGCAGTACAACAATGGCTTGTACAGCGAAAATGCTTTCATTGCTTACGCTATTTCCATTACTACTAAGTAACGCTTCCGACCAGGCACTGACACTAAATGTCATTGAAAATAGAGGATAATAAGCTTCCCTAAGTTGTCTAATTCAGTTTTCTTTGTGAAGAGAAGCGAGGCCAGTTCATCCGCAAACAATGCGTAAAAGGCGGAGTGGTTGCGGCCGGAGTGAGACCACCACCTTAAAGCTCAGATGCCCTGTAGGAGGCGTTGTCCGACACATTTGTTTAGAAAGAGTGAATAACTATACAGAGTGCATGATATTATACTATGGGGCAACATGAAGCCATCCTGTGAGCCTAACACCTCATAAAAGCGCATGACTTATACTATTGTTATCAAGGGCTTGTCGGCAATGATCCGCGCTTGGTATCACTAACTCAGGTTTTATCAAGGCGGAATCATTCCACAATGGCACATTTCCATTTTGCTTCGATATGATCGTGCAAAAGCCATTGTGGCCTGTAGCAAGTGAAGTGCTGTGCAGTTAAGTACGTGTAGGAAGAGCCAATTTTGTGCAAGAAGGATAGAAAAAGAAGAGAGCGTTGTGCAGAGCTATCAAAAGGCTGAAAGCAAAACAAAAATAGTGTCAGGCACGCAGATCTAATAGTTTCATTGCCTCCATGTTCAAAATTACGCTCCAAGTTTCCCTTCCCCCCTCAGCTCCCAAAACACTCTGAGAATCAAGACCTCTTGCACAACGTTTATCTACAGAAAATTATGTCATAGCAAAGAAAAATTTACTTTCAATAAAAACAACTGCAACACGTTTCTCAGTAATCAAGATTATGTTGCCTTGTTAACCATTTGAAGCACAAATTTTTAAAACACCATAAAGTTTACCCATCTATCTTTCCGTGCGGTACGAGGGGACTTGCAAAGATTTGTCTAACGCTTCAAGTGCTTTCACCCACTTTTTGTACTAGGAAGCAGGTGGAAAGTTACACTGAGGGTGCGTCATCAGCATGTAAGCTCGAAAAAAAATTGGCAGCATATCCACGGAGTGAATGATGGAGAGTGGGGCGAAGCATTCGTCCGTACATTCGTTCTTGCTTCCGTCCGTCCATGCGTCCGTCTGTGTGACCGTCCATGCGTCCATTCGCCTGACCATTCGTGCGTTTGTTCGTGTATTCGTCCCTGCGTTCGTTCATGCGTCCATCTGTGCATCTGTCTGTGTGTCCATTCGTCCATTTATTCAACACTCCAAGTACCACCATCTCCCATCTTTTCATCATATATTCCTCACATAGAAGCACTGCCATCCAGCGGACATTCCAAGGACTAAACGAGAGTGGGCACACGTACACTTTCCTCCGGCTTGCGCTTTGGGTGTATTTCCCACTTTTAACCACGTCGAGTTCATGGTATATACTAGTTCACTGTACTCGTGGCAATGTGGCTCAACGCTCGCTAAACCTTTCTAAAACCAAGAAGGTTACGCCCAGCGAGTGTAACGTAGAAGACTTTTCCTGTCAGATAGTGCTCAATGTACATGCCAATGACTGCTAATGGGAAATGAGAGGCAGGAGAATTCGGCTTTTACTTTCTTACGGCTTGCGCTGCGTATCTACTTCCCACCTTTACCCACCTCAAGTTCATGGTATATACTAGTTCATTGTATTCATGGCACTGCGGCTCAACGCTGGCTAAATCTCTCTAAAACTATGGAGGTTACACCCAGCGAGTATAACGTAGCAACCCTTTCTTGTCAGACAGTGCTCAATGTACATGCCAATGGCTGCTAATGGGGATCGCAGCGTGCGCGTTAGCGAAAAGCCGAATGCTCTTGTCTTTGATTCTCGATTAGCAGCCATTGGCATATACATTGATCACTATTTTTTATTGTTCAACAACGCACAGAAGAAATCTCTAACCGGCACCACATTGGAGGTCAAAATATTATACTTGTTATACACTACAATGGCTAAAAGGGATGATCAGGTGCCACTATAAAGAGCTTCGCCCCTAAAAGTTTTTTTCTTTCGAATGCGTGACATACTTTCACTCTAGTAGTGTAGGTGATTGCGCGGGCATCCCGCAGTAAACGTGGTAACTATGCAGCTTACGATGCTGAAATCAACCGATGCCCTTTCTATTCGTGGCGCAGTCATTTCGGTTCATGGCATAAATTTAGAATATAGAGAGAACCATTCTTAGCTGATTTTGGGAATCAATTGTCAATTCAAGGCAGCAAGTTGAGTTGTTTCATTTGCCAAACTGGTTTTCGGGAGCCTTCATTACCAATCGATAGTCTTCTCTGTTTATGCTGAAAAAGTGCTGCATGTCCCCTTTAACCAATTAAGGACCACAAAAGATGTACTGGTCTGATTTTATTGACATTTTGCCAAAATATTTAAAAGCAATAGACAACAACACGTGTACACTTTGAAGAATTTTATGAGATTTTTTCAGAAGTGATTACATTGTACTTTGATAAGTACGGCGGCCGTTCGAGATAGCAATACGAAAGCTGTTCAGATGCAAGAATGGAGAGTACACTCGGTCCTTGTCAAATGAATACCGAATTCATCGTGGCCTATACAGCTTATTGCAGTGCCGACGCTTTATAGAACGCGCAACATCAAGCTTCTTGCAACACTATTTCAGTGTATTGTGGTATGCCAGCACTGTTTTGCAGGCTTTGTGGAAATGTTGGTATATATATATATAGAATTTATTAGTGAGCTCAGCACACGCTAAACATCTTTCGACACTTCTGTTAGGTAAAACGACGCAAAGTGAGTGTCTTCTTATTATACAATTAGAGGAAGTAGTCGTCACGTAAATGGTCTGCTGAAACAAAGAGTGCATTTGCAGAATCCATGTCTATTGTCTGCAACTAATTCTATCAGATGGGTAAATTCAAGCCTGTACCAATTTGTCACAGTGATGAAATATATCTGTAGTTATTCGTAACAAGGTCGTAGAATTCAGCCCGTTCCATGCTGTTGTTACTGCTGCTTAGAAGAGTTTGCAGTGGCACTGCATTTTTTTATTTCAAATGTATGATCACCACGCCACAGAACATAAAAACTACTGTGCGGTCGTTCGCCAGCATAGTAACTATGACATTTATCTTTTGTCCTAACGACGCAGAATATTTTGCAATATCCAAATAGAAACTATACTCCCAACGTTTCTCTGGTTTCATACTTTTTATTGTTGACGTGCATCACCCTTTGTACTGTTTTCATTTTCCTCCGAAGTGTCTATTATGGCCAGAAGTGACATTGAAACCTCAACGGGCTCACGCATAATCACAGAGGTATTTGTCCCAGCCTCTTAAGTATCAGATAACTAAAAATAAACCACATCATTGCAAGCGAAACAGCTGGTTCATTTTCTGATGCACCGCACAACGTTAGGTACGTGTGTATTCCCACCAAGTCTCCTTGTACTAAAAGAAGTACACCTACATTTGATTACACCTTCGAGCAATCCTATGCCTTATATACACTTCTTGAGCGGTGCAGAGATTATTTAAAGTGAAAGCAGGTGTGAGATCACAACTCAGGTCTCGCGCAGAACCGTAGTTGTCCGCAACCGCTGCTGCCACCACCGCCGGTGTGCGTAACCACATTTCGTGAAATTAGAAAAAAAAGGCAGATCCAACGTACAGTGGGAATCGATAACATGCGAAGCACGAAAAAGTAATGTTGATATGTAACTTCAAAATCAGCATAACGTTACGATGTGGAAGTAAATGATAGCGTACATGTCTTTCGCGTCATGATTATCCTGTTTGATTGTGTCATTTACCTTCGTCAGCTATTTATGTCACGTGATATCAAATTTAGTATAAGAGAAGCTAGTGAAATGGCCACGAGCACGCTATGAGTGGGGTATGTTGCCATGTTCTTAGATGTCGCGCGTGTCAGGATTATCATGTTTGCACCAATCAAAGAATTTGTCATTCAGTGACGTCACGTAGCACCGAATTTGGTATATGGGGAGCTAGCAAAAGAGCCGCGAGCGCATCATGAAGGGCCCAATGTACTCCAATGTAGCGTTGACGTTCGCGCACGCTAGGCACGTTGACGCTACGTTAGCAAAACGCGAGCACTTTATAGTCTGACGGCAGGCGCGGCCAGCGTCCATTGGCACGGCCCGACGGCAACCGGTGTGAAATGCGAAATGCTGCATTTCGCGTCGATACGTTACTGGACGCCGGATGCACTGAAACGTACATGCGTAAAAGCAACGCAGCACGGTGCGTGCCGGCGAGTATATATATGGCAGGACCGGCGCCTTGCGTGGCAACGCCGGCGTGACGTGACGAATTCAACACCGGCGAGCATGCACACCGCGTCACGTCAAAATGTATTGGCACCTTGACTGTGGCACGTAGTCGTGTTCTCACGCGACACACATCTTATGATTAGCATGTTTGCAGCAGTCACATACCTTTGTAATCCATTCACGTACTGTAATACCAAATTTGGTATATGTGACGCTATCGAAACGGCCGCGAGCGCATCATGAACGTGGCATGTAGTCATATGGTGTACATGGCACGCATGTCATGATTTCCATGTTAGGGTCTGCCGCTTGTGTTTTTTATGCAATCATGTCTTACCATACAAGTTTTGCAGCATGCTATGTGAACGAAACCACCGCAAGAGCTGCAGGACCATGAAATGTAAATCATGACATTCATGACATAGATGTCATACGTTTCGTGCTATGAGTAGTCAAATATGGTCTTCTTTAGTGTTGCTATGCCATACCAAGTTTCGTATCCAATCATTGTCGAAACGGCCAGGAGAGCTGAATGTTGTAGGCGGCCATATAGATAGATAGATAGATAGATAGATAGATAGATAGATAGATATATAGATAGATGGATAGATAGATAGATAGATAGATAGATAGATAGATACCCTCAAAGCTGGCTAGGTTCGCTAAGGAACGTTTCGCATTTAAAAAAACCTACTAGTAATGACACAGTGGGGCTGTTATCCGGGACCGGTGGCTGCAAGCTCAGTATTCAACCACTGAGCTACACCAATACTGGGGAATTGTTGGCAACCTTGCCTTAGGCAGGCCTAATGTCGGGAAAGCAATCACGTTAATACCACCTATAAAGCGTTTCAAAATAACGAAAGAACAAACAGCCATAGGACAATGCAAATAGCGTATCGAGTGGGTCGTCCCGTGCTCGAACCCATTTAAAAATTTGTTCTTGTTCAGCTAATAACTGTGGCGCATACCCACTTTAGGCATAATTGCTCATAATCGTCAGCCACTGCATGAACAATTGGCGCAAAATTTCTCTGTAGGCTGCAGCTTCAGGACGGGCAAGCACGTTAGAGTCTTCCTTTATTTCCCTTACCTCTTCCCTCTTTACGCCGGTTCAACAGTAACGTTGTTTCACTCACTCACTCACAGTAGAGTGACTTGTTGGGCGAGTTGGTTCACTCTTAACGAGCTTATGGCGCAAAAAAAACGAGGTCAATGAGCTTATGGCGCTTGTCCTTCTTTCATTTATTATTTTCGCACGATAAACTCACAATAATTTAGGGGATATCACGCTTCTCAGAAGAAGGACGACAAACAGCATAGCGAATGCCGGCCTTCTACCCTAAACTTTTAATAATAATGCCGAAGGGGGCATCAAGCAAGTGTGCTTGCAGTCGTTACTCAATGAGGTTTTAGAAAAGGTTCTGATAGGCTGCTTTTCTAGCTATCGCTGTGATTGTGCTGTGCCTTCCGCGCACGCCTTACTATAGCACAAGCAATCTACTTTATCAGCCCATAAGTTCTGAAACCTGAAAGAAATTTGGAAGAAAGCAGCAGACCATGTGCGTTTGACAGAATATCGTTTTTCTAAAGTTCAACGACAGATAGAACATAAAAGTATTAAAGGGTAATAATGCCTACTTAGCATTATCTTGCTGGAAACCTTTGCCTCCAAAATTCTATTGAGTGAAATCAGAATATAGTATTATGTATTTTTATTCCAGAATAAGAAAGTGTACTCTGTAAAATACAGTGATCCATAATAGGTTTACTTATTAAAGACACTGTACAATCACCACCTTCATACTATTTAAAATGAAGGGAAGAAGCTGTTTGTCTGGCTCTTCACCTGGCTTGCTTTTCTAGCTGGCGAGTTAAATTCCATAATTTTGCTTTTCTTGGCTAAATAGTCCAACATGACGCAGGGAAAGCGACTCGCAGGGTCTTCTATTTATTGATCTAATACGACAGGACTGCAAAGCCTATCTTCTCTTTGTCAGTCGATGTCTCGATCTTCGACCGCGCTCATCTGAAACTTCCCTATCCAACGCGGTATAGGACATGTCTAAAGATCGGACACCTTGCAAGCTTTCAGACCCCAGCGTTGCCTGTTACTCCCTCAATTGTCTGCCCATCATTAACGAAGTGACGATGTCATCCGACGGCATCGTTGGGTGACGTCAAGATAGCGTCAAAAATCTCTGCAATATATGGAGTCGCATTGACGTAATATGATGATGTCATCACGTGTTGATCATTAATGCATCAGTCGTGTTACCACCGACACCTCAGGGCGCTGACTTATTTTCTTGATTTTTGAAACAATTGAGGCTTTGTTCTTATTAGAAAAGCAAGGTCAATTAATTGGGTCAGTTTACTTTACGGAATTTCTTTATACTTAATATGCATTTCAGCACGTCCCGTTTGATATAAATTTGTTTCACTTGTTAAGCGGCCGCGTTTAACAAGCAAGGTGTTTGCGGTAATTGTTATATAGCCTAATATAAAAAAATGTGCCAGATCCCAACGTTTTGTTGTCGGTATAATACGGAAGTGATACCTGCACTTGCAGAAAGAGTTCAGTGTTTATTCTGCATTGTTTCACCACAAGGGTGAAGGAGTGAATGCGACAGCAACAAATTTCAATATAACGCGAAGATCAGCAAGCAGCTCAAAGCTTGAGGCGCGCACCTCGAACAGAAAGCACACACGAAATTATCATACACAGAACGAGCGCGGACTAAGAAAGCTCACGGCTCGACACTTAGAGCAGGCATTTTAAACAGAAACAAAGACGCACAAAATGAGCACACGAGTACACCTAGGAGAAGCGCGAACAATTGTCAAAATTTTCGCATCTTCGTGTGTGAGCAGCGTGCTTCTTTCACAAACACACCGATGGCAGTTGGTGAAGTGACCCTCGCACTCTCCTGGATCACGAGTCTGACAAGCGCGCACGCAGGAGAGTAACCAAGCTCCGTGAATACGGTGCTCATCGAAACAAAAGCATGGCCCCCAAGATGGCGGGCGCGTGGCGGCTTTTTCTTCGGACGGCGTGCACGGAGAGAACGTGTTTGCAGGGGTGGGTGTTGCCCGCTCTTTTCTCCGCACTGCGGTGCTCCTTGGTATGGTTGAAAAAGTGCCGCACTGTTGACAAAGGTTGCATGCGGCAAAAAAAAATGTTTAGCGCTTTTTTAGAACTTCGCACTCATTTTGCCATGTGGGGCCTTGGTGTTCGAGAGGGAAAGTCAATGATTGGGCGTATATATTTTCAAATGGGTTTTGTTTTTGCCGCAAATTTGCGCTGCCCATTCTAGAGCACCTAATATTCCGATGCTTCTGCAAGAGATTTGTATGTGCTGGAAACTTGGTTTACTTCGAAGTTTGCAAGCTGTATTATATGGAGGGCACTGGCGAAGAAAAAAAAAACGACTTCCCATCAACAAGCGAAGTCAGAAGAGGGCCGCGTTCTACACTCACAGGCTACGCTCGAATAAAATGGTTGCTTCTTATTCCCTTTCATGAAACAAGCTCTGGCTTTCTTTGTAATGCGGCTTCAAGAATTCTCCCGTCGAGCCAAAAAAGCAGGGTAAATGGATGAGGGTGCTGGTGGTTACCATGCCTCCAGACTATGTCTAGATTGAACATCGCCGATTATGCTACGACCACCGGCTGGTTACAGGCACGTTTGGGTCACTTATGGTCGCCCATTTACACTGCGAATTTTGCGGTATTCAGTACAAACGTTGGGCAATGTAAGAACGAATATCAAGGTGTTTTGCTTGCATAAGAAGTACGCAACACGCGTTCAGAGTTTGATGTACTTGGTATCAAGCACTGCGGTGTTACATGCCAGTGACAATTTGCACTTTTTCACATTTTATTAGGCTACCTTGGCGAATACTTAGTTTTAGTTAGAAAGACGTAGTTATGCTACATGTGCGACGCTTCGATTTGAATGCAGTTGACAATACAGTAAACGAACACGGCACTGATATCGTCATTGTGCTGCCAAAACATATTCAAAATTCAGATGACTAAAAAGAAGTCAATGAAAACTCGGGCACTTTCACTGTGAAAAACGTGGGTAGATCGGCTAATTGAAGCCTTCAGTATTATTGCGGCAAAATTACTTCTCACGTACCTAACTTCAGTGCCATGACCAGGGCACTCAGTTTTGCACAGCGTAATCCTGCTTTGGTTTACCACCTCATACACATCCGTGCGTGATACCATGGAAAAATTTGAGTCAGCATAAGAGAGCTATACGGTTCGACCGGAATAATTAGCCAAGTAATTGCCCATAAAATCTCCAGAAAGAAGGAATGCTAGAATGAGTATATATTTCTAAAATGGACGTATTCATTGCCAAAACAATATGGACCATAAAGAAAAAAAGTCATTTTGCCGCATAATAATTGATACCTTCATGCATTACCTCTCAGGTTAGCGCGAAACCAAGCGCACGGTGGAATCCCGTACGCTCTACTGATGCCGCGGCGTCCTCTCGCGGGAGCCGAGCAAGTGAGGCGGTACTCATTTATTTTCATGAACTCTGTAATTTTCACGGCTAAAAATAAACATGCCACGCGCCCACCATCTCGCAGGCCATGCGCGAGAGGCGACAAGCGTTATAGCAGACTGAACGTGAGCCCTTGATAGCACCTCGCTACTGATGACGAAAACGCGCTGAGTGTTGAAGCTCTGAGGACCACTAATTAATACATGGCGTATGTAAACAGCTAGCCATTAACTCACCTGACAACGTCCGTTCTGTCGCCTAATCGTTAGCACCGTGCGCAGTTGATCGGTAAAGTGCTAGTTCGACGCCCCATGGCAGAACCTTTCCTTCTAGTTTTTTGTATTTGCGATTTGTCACTATAGGAAGGAAGGAAAATAGAGGGAAAAGAAAGGCAAGGAGGTATATTGCAAAGGTATATGCATGACGGAAACACATTAGAGAAGCAGTAATAGACCTCGACATAAAACACTTCTGTGTTAAAAAGTAGAGTTAAAGGTTGCTTTATTAGGTGATGAGTGCACCTGAACTATATGGTTCAATCGGAGAGTTTTAATTAGAAGAAAATGATTTATCGGTCCTCCAGAACTCATTACTGTAACCTATCCTCAACATGAAGCAGCGGTGTCTTTTTATGAGCTGCTAATAGACAATTACACGTAAGTAATGCACGTGACTGTTGCCCGAGCAATAAACATTTGATGCACGGGCAACGCAGGTAAGGCGACGGTGAGGTGAAGCTGTAACAAGCTATCAAAAATACGCCGACACGAACGCAGCTATTGTGCGAGTAGCCACAGCAAGATAGTTTCGATGAAGCTACAAGTGCCGACTGTCACAATAAACCACTAAAAAAACGAGTGCAATTGCCGTGTTCTCGTGGAAGCAGTTGCAGGGACTTCCCCTGGCCCTAACTTATGACTGTTAGGTCCGTTATGCTTAGATTAAGCATAGCGTGATGCGTCGTCTGAATAAAACTGTAATGTCGTGCCTAGAGCAGCTAGATATTTTACTGCAATAGCGTTACAGCACACTTAAAGAAATGCTTTCCATTAGGAAATTAACAACTTCTTTGCTTGTTTATCAACGCGATAACAGCATTTTAAGACGTTTTAGTGCACGATAGCTTCATCACTCATTCATGAAAAGATTAGGTTGTTTGCGCAACAACTCGGAAATGACAATTTACTGCGTAGGTCGGGAAATTTGTAGTATCAAATTTTGTTATATCGTGTTTGAACTGCTTTTTCGTAGGAGACGGCGTTATCCCAAAGTAACATATTGTAATATGTAACTTCTCTGAGTAAGGAAGATTCTCAGTCGTCGAAAAAAGAGCACTTGTTCGGGGATCAATCCCAGATGAATTTCTCAGTGATTAAGAAGCTTTCTTACTGAGAAATTCATAAAGATACCCTTGTGGTTTTCTGGTACATACGGGTGGTTCACCGTTTCTTCCACCTGGAAAAGACTCGAACAACACTATAACGTTCTGACTTATTTGCCGCGACACTAAAGCCAAAATTTTGAGCCCCCTTCTAATTAGAAAATAGGGGCAAATGTATAGATCAGCGACCTGCTAATTCTGTTTCTTTTTCCCTTTTTTTGTCTTTCTTTTTTCTTTTAGTTCTTCTGTTTTTTTTTCTTTCTTACTGTCTTTCTTTCTTTGTTATTTATTTCTCTCTTTATTTCTCTCTTTATTTGTTATTTCCGCCTGAGGTATTATATCCTTCATTCTGGGAATGAGAGCCTAACCCCAAGCCTAACAGCACAACACATCTGTTGCTACCGGGAGCATCGACGTTTTGGCCTGCACTAATGTAATCCAACAACAAAATGTGGCACCTCGAAATTACAAGGAACCTCGACAGAAGAACAGAGTGCCACGTTGCAAAGTAGCTGATCTCCGACAAGCTTATGACTGAGTGCACAAATGATCTGAAACGGCGTTTTGAAACCGGAATATATGAGCGCCGCGCCTTCTAGGAGCTCTTTCGTATAAACTCATATACATATACACTATCCAGCTCCAGAGTTTTTGTAAAATGTGCCGCCAACACCTCTCCTTATTTTGTAATTCACATATTTTGCTTATACTTCCCTTGCTAAGTGCAGTGAAATGAAAGTCAGTAATTCCTTCGATAAATATATTTGAGTAGCCCATATTATTTACGTCGTAAACACGACTACACTGATTAGAGGCAGTTGATGCCTAAGTACATGTAGGAGCACATCGATACGGGCCCAGACGCTAACATTCATATTTCGCTTACGAATGTGGGCATTTATGACCATCACGGCCAGAAGAGGTTCTTGCAAATTGAAAATTTAGAAGTCGTAATGAAACAGATCAAGCGTATGCGTAATGTTTGCGCCTAAAAGAGTAAAAATGCCTTCACCTCTCAGAAGTGTTGAATAATCATGCAAGCTTATTTATTATCATTGTTTTTTTTTCTTAGAACGTAGTATCACGCTTGTCTAGCGAATGTGCGTGAAGTAGCTATAGAGTGGGCAATAGCATATTCCACCCCTTGCGCTACAGGGTGCAAAGCACAAGCAGAAAATAGTACTTACTATAGATAACGACACCAAGCGATGGCAGTACCATTGACCTGTTTCCCATGCTTTTAATTGCGGCAATGCTGAAACGCGTGAATATGTAAACCTATATTTAGAACTTTTAGGCAACGTTCGAGTTAAGTGATGGCGCATGCTTTGCGTTCTCAGATGAGATATCGCCTAAATATCCAAGTGCAATAAAGCGCATTAAAGCGCAATAAAGAAAGAGTTGGTTTCTAAAGACGCTTTGCCAGAATTTCGCACTACAAATCTTGTATTGATAGAGCAACTAATTTTTATGCACAACTGCCCTAGTCAAACTATCTAGTCTAAGGACAAACTAGTGTGCCAGTGAAATTACTTCAAACTACCTGTGTTGTACGAAACGGCGTTCCAAGAAATGAAGTTCTAGAAAGTAGTTCCCTTTTGCGGGAACAAAATAACGACATTGTTCCATAATGGATCGGTGGAACTGTTACGGCAACGCGCTACGTTTATGTGTGCAAGGTAGAGTGAAGAGCGTTCCTTTAATAACATTTCTTGGCATTGAACGCACGCAGCACATAATGTTGAACAAGACGGATTGGCAACTGCATGAGGTGCAACAGTCTACCATTCACATGTCACAGGAGTATGCTGAATCTTAGTGTTAAAGTTAAGGTACCCTCCGGTAGCACACAAATGTGCGCAGCGCCGAGACTGGCCATGTGTGGGATGAACATTTGATAAAGTTTTCTATTATTATGATTCCTTAAGACAGCAATCAAGAGGCGTTATGGAGTGTAGGAGTGTTGACACACCTTGGAGAATTTGTACTTCACATTCCAGAATGATCGTACCAAATTGTAAAGCTGCCAGGAAAGGGCACACTGTTTTTATTTTGGCGAATTTTCTGGTCAACATACTTATAAGTAGTGCGCGCGCTGGTGTGTGTGTTATAGCAGTTCCGCAACGCGTCTATGTGTCTTTGTCGGCGTAGTCGAGGCACCTTCGTGTAGTTCCATCGTGTCTTCGAAAAGTGCCAATAATTGTCATAAAAGGGGTCACTTGCGCTCAAAACAAAGGCACCAGTCACAGTGCTTCAGGAACAGAAAGTGAGAAAAGCATCAATCTGCTAACCACCGTAATCCAGCGTAGTGATATTTCCCTGCGCATGGATGGTCTCAGGCCCCAACATAAGGGTGGCAAAGTTACGTTTTGAAAGTATGTCTTTTAAAAGTGAGCGCCCTAGCCATGTGTAGTGTACGCTCTGGACATTTATATATGTTTTATGGTCACGCACTCTTATACTGCTAATGTTTGACCTAGTCCCTGTGAGTATTTTTGCTCATCGCGTGTATTTAGGCTGATTGATGGCTCAATCCACCCTGCAGCGCATATATCTCGTGCAAGCTTCCGGTATGCACCACGTGAGCAGCCATCAGCAAGTCTGTCTTTTGACATCCGGGTGCGTGGCGAGTAGGAAAGAAAACTACATTGTAATGTGCATTGCTTTTGCCATCCCGAAAAGGTCTTTAAAAGATCTTGTTCTATGATAAATCGTGGTCCTCAGAAAGCACTCGAAGAGATGTTCCCTGGTCAAACCAGCTCGTGTCATCCTCAATAGGTACCAAGGTCTTCAAGAAATGTGCGAGAAGAATTGTACCATTTGTGCACGACATCAGGACATCAAGTGTTGTCAGGGAGGTGGGTGCCACAGTGGTGTCTGTCTGGTGCCTGCGACGGTTGCGTTTGGCCATTAATCTAAGTAGCATGGCAGTTACCTCCGTAGCTCTCGGTCTATAATTTTATTGTAATTGATTTATAACAGTCACCACATCAATAACAACTGTTATGCAATGAACAATACACGTACATACAGCGGTACATTCTTGTTGCACCCACTGGGCCTGCCCCTTTCTCTAGTATCTCTATTCACATCGTTCTTATTAATGTACAACATAGCAGAATTCTCAAGCTCTTGATAAAGTGGCCCTTCAACATTGAAAACGAGTTGCTAACGACAAATTCAAAGCTTGTCATTTGGAATCAAGCCCCGAGATGAAACCTTTGCTAAGTACGAAGGGACTCGACTCTTGGACATTATTTCATGTACTCGAGCTGCAATATTAAATGAGAACTTATTCAATACCTAAACGTATTGTTCATTTCGCAGTGGTTCTCGCTGCATGAAACCCATGTATATTGGTGGAAATGTGGCAATTTTTGTTTGAATAAAACTTTAACGACGCTTCAACTTCGTATTCAAGAGCAGAATTAGATAAAGTAATCGAGCTCCATGTGTGTCGCGTCATCCGTTCCTAGCGTGTCTTCGGCTCTCGGTGGATGCTTGAACCATGCCGCAAAGGAGGTAACGTTTGGTGGCGTATAACATTCGCCATTGCAAACTATTTTATAATGCAAGTTAAGTAGCTAAGTGCCCGCTTTGCCAAATTTCTTTTTGAGAATTAGGCAATAGTTCCAGTATGCATCACTAAGGCAAACGAGAACCTACGGCGCGGTTGACTTTGTCTAGACGCTTTGTAATGAGTGGGCCTTTAAAAATCCCCCTTATTGCGCAATTCTGATGTTTTGACGCCTGGTGTGATTATATGCTCCTCCCACGCAACATTATATGCGTTGAGACGACTCGTCTAATTACGTGATATTTTATATTTTTTCTGAAGCAGTTTCAAGCAATTGCCTAACTGTTTTGTAGAACGCCTGCTTGCTTCGCAAATGGTTTGGAGGCAATTCACACTCTAACTGGTTTTTAATACTTATTTGTTTCTAGTTATGCCGATTTTTTACTTTTTCGCAACCCTATTTCTTTGTTCACAATATACCACGCCGATGCCTACACGAGCAATTTACCATACAAGCTATTGAACGCTATTGTGTTAATATCTGAAGTGCGGTATTCTGACTGCGCATTTGAACACTGACGCACAAAGTGCCGTATTTTTGCACTTGTAATAGACCAGCACTAAAGTGGCAGTTAGAAATATTTGTACCATGGCTCGTTACCTGTAAAAAATAAGTCTAAGATTGTTTTTTCACGCTCTTTTTATCTATATATAACCTGCCACCACCAATGTTAAATTTGTAAAATATACGTAGTGCAAATGAAATATATATTTCACCAAATTTGTACTCGACATTATCCAGCACTATATTTTATAAAAAAATTAAATTTGACGTTTATGCAACAGCGCATTCAATTTACGAAATGTAAATCATACGAGTTCCTTTTGCATTTAGGGAACTTCTAACGAAGGCTCGTTCCAGAATGAGGAGAAAACGAGGAACGAGGTGGCGTTCCAGTTTGATACGAGCGCGTACAACACTTCAAATTACGAAAAATTTAACCCAGCGCCTTGATGCACGAGCCGAATATTAATTCTTGTACGTATACTAGAGGCGCCAGCTGTGTCTAGCCGGAACTTAAACATGAGCCGATAGATTCTATGACGACACGAGAAACGCGTGTCACTGACTAAAGCTCGAAGTTGGTAGGGGTCCTTTTAGTGTTCTTTTTGTTTGTGTGATTGGGCTTGTTTATTATATAACGTTTAATATTTCTCACCACGTAGCTGGGTCACTACTTGCAATGAACAATGTATAGGTCCGACTGCAGACCGTTCGATAACGCTGTTTCTAAACAACATTGTACTATGTTTTAGTGCTTCTCTGCTTACAAAAGATATCCACGAAATAAAAAAAACACCACATCACACGTCCGCATGCGCGCATATGCATATCATGATTACAGTGCTCTCTAGTTTTGCGCAAGTACACGACCACATGACTTGGCTGGGTGTGCCGCATCAAGAACGCAGAGGAAGTAGTGTTGACTGTGCGATGACGTACATTTTGCTAGCGGAAACAAAAACAATAACACTGCGCCTGCATCGTTGTCAAGATCCAGTGTGAGAGAAGTGTGTTCTTTGTACGTGGTATGTTATGGAACACTGCCATCCCAGTGCGCAAAGTTGTGCATGTCAAGTGACCTTTTATTGCTACAAATATAACAGCAACAACAGCAACAACAGCAACAACCGCAAATATAAATGTAATATTATAATTATAATAATAATAGTATCTGGGGTCTTATGCCTTAAAAGCACGATATGCTTATGAGAGGCACCATAGCGAAGACATCTGGCAAATTCGACCATATGGAGTTTCTTTAACAGTGCATGAGCCGGTACCATTTCACTTCGACCGAAATGCGACCACCCTGGCCTGCATCAAACCCATGACATTCGGGTCGTAATAAACCGCGAAACGCGGCCAATGAATGGATATAAATTCAAATATTATGCGATCAGGTGTTTTGCAAGTTGATCAACAGTGTTCTTATAGAACTTTCCGCCCAGCTTCGTTGCATCACAACCAGCCAAGTATACATGCATGCCTAATAAGTCAATTAAAAAGAACATTAAAATTGTGTGATGCACTTCGATTCTGGGATATGCGTTTGGTCGTGAAGTCCTGCATAATTTGGAAAATATTTAAACTCTGGCTGGACATAGCTGTAGCACCCTATATATTGTTATCTGGAATTAAAGAATCTCCGGGAATGCTCTCGTTGGGGTTGGCTGAACTGTGTTCGGAATTTGTTGCTATATATGTGGAACTTTGTTTTCTAGAAAACCTACGGACATGCATGCTCAGAAAAAGCTTTAGTTGTAGCATATGCGCTGTGCAGCACAGACTAAATTACACGGTCAAAGGGGGGTGGGGGGATTTTTACTACTGGTGCCATATCGCAGACCTACTGGTGCCATGTCGCAGACCTTATGTTCGCCAATCGCAATAAATATCGACTATCTTTGTTCGAAAATGAGCGTAACTAATATTAAAGCTCTTAAAATATTATTATGCTTCATTTTATTTCTTCTGGTAGGTGAAGTGCTTCGATTTAACTTGACGTTTTATGCTCCATTGCGGCTATTCTCAGAATGTCTTGAATTTCTAAGACAGCGTGAGAGTAAGAAAGTTATACGTACCAACAACTAAAATAAAAGCAGCAGATATGTTCTTCAAGGGTAGTGCCATAGTTATCGCTTGGACTCGACGTGCTAGCGAGTTGGCAGTGGCTGACGTATCAGTTTAATTCTCATCGTCGTGGTCATTGTGAACAGGGGGATGCTGCTTTTAACCTAAAAAATGCCGATGTGCGCGTGTGCCACTTGCGTGTTTCTTACAATCTCCATTTTTTCACCAGGATATTTGGAGCGTTGCCGATGACGAGGCGAAAACGTTCGTTGAATTGTTCCCATCTTGATAGCACTGCAAGGACAACCATTGCGCTGAAGTTCAATAAAGGTGACGTTGAATTTGTTGCTTCAAAGAAGCTTCGGCATATAAATATGACAATTTCGGGAAATACTATATTTGTGAAAACGCAGTCTATTGTCGCATTCAATAAAATACAATGGGGTGGCGTGCACAATGCAGCGAAATAGGAGCCTTTGTTTTCGGACAATTATTTGATTTGTAAAAAAGGCAGAATAATGGGTGCCCAAAGATGTCACGCACCTGTTTCGAAGAAACTGGTGAATGAAATGATTTTCGACTCGAGCCTACTTACTTTACGGCACGTTGCATGCCCGTGCAACAATAGTTTGCAGTATATGCAGTGTTCTGTGGTTCTATTTTTTAATTACTTGACATCCTATTGGTCCTGCAAGCCTCTCAGTTAGTTCAAACGGTTGATGAAGTACCTTGGCAAAAGCGTGTTTGCTCAGACCTATTTATGTGGAGTTCTTTGTGTAGACAGTGTAAGCAATATGAATGGTTGTGCGAGGAAATGACCATGATAAATTCAAATAATGACCCTGTAGCGTCTCCTTTCTAGCAGCTAGCAAGTCGGCCAGCTCTGCTTTTAAAGAAACGAAAATAAAAACGGCGCAGAGCTGTGGCAGGCACTAGATGCACTGCAGCAGAATAGCACTAACTGTAGTTCCAGCCAGTGTAGCAGAGTGCCAGTCACTGTAGCTTTTACAATTCCGCTAGCAACCATGGACTGTGGAAAAGCTGGTTCAAAGGCTGCACTGCGAAAAGCGCTCGCCGTCCACCTGGAGTCTAATAAGTGACTAAGAGACCACCGTGCGCTCTGTAGCTTATTAGCCACCACCTTGAGCTTTTATTAGCGTTAGATTCATGTCCTTAGGCTTCGGCAGCAAAGAATTGCTGAATGCTTAGTGTGGCACTCCCTGAATTTTGGATGACCTATGTTTTGTGTTTGTGAGTTTTCGAATATCATGCATACCTGGTGCTAATTGACCTTGCGGCAGTGGCAGTGCATGGTATTTGGCGCTACTATACGTTTTGCGCTTTTTGTTACCGGACAGACTTAAAAATGCTTTTGAACTCCCGTGGCGCAGTCCCGAAAGCCAGTGTTTCTTCTTTCGCTACCGGTCCTTGACACGCCAGGCACTTTGACTGGCGATCGGAGACAGGCTTCAGCAAGTCGTCTACAGACAAAGCTAACTGTGGTCTAACCAGGCAAGATGGCGAACCTATGCGCTACTCTGCTCCCATAGGAATCATATACAGTGACTCTAGCTGGCACGTTAGTTCATGCCTCCATTTTTTAAGTCCACTAAATCTAAGCTTTCAATATATTGGGTTAAATACCCATAGAATGTAGTTTGGTTACTAAATCATCATGCGGAACAGCATCAAACGCTTTATAAAAGTCCAAAAGTACCGCATGAATTTGACCTCGCATACTTACCACATTTAAAACGTCATCCGTTAACTCAGCTAACTGTGTTATTTCGGATAAACCAGCCATAAAACAATCTTCATTTCCAACAAATAAATTATTATTCTAAAAAAGCGTCATAAATACTTTTTAAATTATGTTCAAGCAATTTACAAACTGTGGTTGTGAAAGAAACTTATATGTAAATATTTATTTCTAAAGGGGACGCAGATTGTGAATCAGAATTGTTCTTCCTGAAAGCCAGTTATAAGGTATCACACAGCCACTTGACGACTTTTTGTAAGTTGTAGCTAAGTGCTCTGCCAGCCAGATTGCATACCAGTTGAGAAAAACGTTCGATATATCAACCAGACCTGGTGTTCTATTTATAGCCTAAACTAGCACAAGATTCAAAATGCCGTTATTGTTTAAAATTACTTCGATAATCAGGTTACACAGCAGGCATAATTTTAAATATGCATGCGATGCTTTCAAACTAAAAACAGACTGGATGAACGCGTTCAATTCATTGGCAATAGTAAAAGATTCGTCAATGCTTATGTCAGACGTTCTGATCTTCGTGATGCCACTTTTGTCTTTAGATAATATTACCAGAATTTTCTTGGTTATTCTGACATGAAAAAAGCCAAGGTACAAGAAAAGAACTAGGCCCGAATTTAGTAAGCTTTCTCATGGCTACGCATTTTCTTAGCCAAGAACTCTTATCTAGAGGGATTACTATAGCGTTGGTACGAATTTAACTTATTCGGCACTTAAGAGGGCGATGAAAACACACGATAACTGATGAATCGACAAGGAAAGAAAGAAGTGTGTGCCGATAATATCAAGGTAGCACGCAAAGCGTTTAGCATCGAGAGTATACGATGATAGCCAATCATTTGCTGCCTCTAAGTTTCAGTTCCGCGAGCGTCTGCTACAGCGCTTACGGGACGCCGCGTACGTTGTTTTAGACGTTTTTGTGTGCTGTGCAAAGCCGAGCACTCGCATTTCATCAACGACTGCAGTTAAAAAAGAAACTGCTCGATGGCCTTAAGCCATCGAGCAATCCATGCGCTATCTAGCCAAGTATACAAGTAAAAAACACCCCAGGTGCACAACATCAATGAAACCACGCATAAATCGATGCATGCTATGTTCGAAAATGTGCCTCAAATTTCTTCCCCTGTTTAACACGACCAGTTACCCTACATTTTAATGAAGCTGCGCCTCTACTCAACTAATCTGGTGTAATCGAGCATGGAATAGTGGTGAACGTAGGAGTGTTTTGTACCTAGACGTAAAAGATTGCCTTTCTTAGAATATTCTTATTACAAGACACAGAAGCAACTTTTGTATCTGCGGACGGGTTGTGCAGAAATAGAGAAAAGGAGTAATCAAATGAAGTTGTGACCGGAATTTCGCTGGTTCCATGCACCGCAGAATTTTCATAAAGCCGGTATGCAAGAACGTGCATACGCTTACGCTTAGATATGTGTCCACGTAAAATGAGAGATACTCGTCGGGAGATGTTACAGTGCTAATGCTTTTCACAAAACACGGCGCAGTCATTTCTTCCAGCGATGTTTGAGTGAGCAATCAAAGCAAGCGACGTGTATACGAGTCTTGAAGTCGAGAGACGTTACCACACGTACGAAAAGAACAAAAAAATTGAAAGAGAGACTCTTGTTTAGTCTTCGTGAAAGCTTGAAATCGATAGATAATTAAGACAATTTTCTGGCCCAGCAGACATCGAGGAAAGTTTCCGCAAAGCAGCTTCGGATGCTTGGAGAGCGTAAAAAAGTGGAGTACGTGTTTTTTGAGATCGTAGCCACACAGAAAGCGAGATGCAGTGTGACTGTTCTTAGATGTGAAAATCAATGCTAATTAGGAGAGCTGTGAGCTAATGAGCCAAATATTCCTTAAATCAGTTTAATGGTAACAGACTGAGTATTCATCTAGTGAAAGTGACACTAGTAGCAGTAAAATCATAATAGTTGATTAGCGTTGTCACAGGCCGGTATATTTTTATTTTTTGTTTGTATTTGAAAAACTATGAGAAGGTAGAGTACGTTAGAGTCGACTATACCATCATAACAGTAATGTACAAGATAAATAGTGCACGGTTACACAGCCACACGTGGTGATTTCTATGTTCTCCTAAACTTGGCCAAATGCATTCTAATTATTTCTTTCACTTTTGACCAAGTTTCACCGGATATTTATGCATTAGGCGTCATTCGAAGCATTGACGATAATTTAGCGATAGGGTGAAATCAAGCACTGCTGCAGTGGGCGAATATTTACAGCGCATAGCTACAATGTAGGAGGTACTGGGTTCGATATACAGGATCACCGAGCGCCTTTTAATAAAGAGGTTGCCCAGCCTGAGGCTAAGCGCGGCGGCGGGTACTAATTTCTTGAGAAGGTGGCTTTCGCGTTCTATTCTTTCACTCCCCTTTTGACCCGAAAATGCTGTGTCATGCCCCTTCATAAATGACAAAATTCAGGGTTCATAATTTCCCCCTTGATCATCTCTTATCGCAAAAGTGCCTAGTGCTGAAATAGCAATGCCATACCTTGTATATTACTTTTCACGTGTTTGGATATTTGACCAGCTATCAGTCATCACGGTCTTTTGAAGAAAATATGAAGATGCAGGGAGCTAATTGCTTGTGGCCAAGTTGACTGTCTTTGTCGTGACACATTTTTGTGCTAATTTGGTGGGCATCATTACCTGCAGCACGACTAAAGAGCGCGAACAGTTAGAGAGACACAAACAGAGCGATTAGTTTGTGCCTTCTTTCCCGCTATCTGTCATGATGCGCGCTTCAGTGTAATGTCGCCGTCAATAGTTAAAATGAACTATAACAGTTATTCAAGTTCTGCTGAGAAGGTTCCCTATTGTCCAGAACAGCACAGAACAATGGCAATTTAATTTGCGTCATAGAGTGATATTCTGCTTTCGGTTACTACAATAGATTTTTAAACCGAAGTTTATTGTTTATTAACAACAGTTACAGTGTAGATGCATGGTGCATGGACAAAAATTGTGTAGCCAGCTTGACTAGGTTTGCGACCTTATTAGTGATTGCCAACCGGTAACACATTATGTATAAATATCACACACGTATAAAACGAGGAGTGAGATGCTTGTTTATTCTGATTAAAATTGATGTGTTTAAATCGACATATTCGTCCAACGCAATGTGTACAAGATATGCCATGTATAGTAGCTATGGTCGAAACTAATCTTCGCTGGTTGGTTCCACTTTACCCAATTTTTCGCTCATGACTGTACGTTGGCAAATGACAACTTCTTCGAATGCAAAACTTTTGTGTAAGGTCATATTTTTTATGCAGTAAAAACCAACTTGAATTGTACGTGGCTTAAAAAAAGAACTAGAAACAAATTCAGCCAAATCATTACCAAACTTACTCATCAAAGATCAACAGATTCTCATTTAAAAGATACATACATACATACATACATACATACATACATACATACATACATACATACATACATACATACATACGTACATACATACATACATACATACATACATACATACATACATACATACATACATACATACATACACTGAGTTGTAAATATTAGAATGAATGGCTATGAAACTACAATCCTAATACACTCATCTTGAATATACAGAAAGTAACTTACGAGAGAACTACAGCAGCACTGTTATTTCTGAACTCAGTGTTTCTCGAACCATTGCGGAGAAGCTTGATGCATAGTTTCTGCTGCTGCCCATGACAAGCAGTTTTCTTAAAAAAACACAAGAACGAAGCCCTTGACAATGTCATGCTAAAGAAAACGGCTGTGCATAAGTACTTCGTACAAGTCTGCAACAATAATGTGTTTACATACATTTCTTGGCTCATTCACAACAAACTAAGAAAGCATAATAAGACACTTGGGCTGAAAGTCCACACAGCGCAAAGAAATTCTAGACAATACATGAACAAGGCAATTCTACATTACTAAGCTCCTTGTTGCAAACAGTGCTTATATTTACAGATATTGACGCCATTTAGTTTCCCAAAAACACTCCCCAAAAAGACTTCAAAGCTTGCACATCAACACAGTCCCCATACAGCTATCTGTTGGTATGCTTGGAGAAAGTTCAGTTCACTGGTTGGCAAAGACTGTACACTAATTATGTGAGGTGGTGCTTCAGTGTACTGCATGTATGTCTTGCTGCCTGCCTCAACTGCGATGTTTCTCAGCACATATGTGTAAAATTAAAACTAATACTATGTTACTGCAAAGTAAATATGTGTCGTTTGCATGAAACAGTGACCACAATAAAAGGACATGGGAACATTTACTTTCACACAGTTGAAAATTTAAATACATTTCCAAACTTTTATTTTGAATCTACATGCCGACAGCCACTGCCTTTGAAATTGATAAATTTCACATTTTTGTTCAAGGTATGGCATTTCGTACTTACTAAAATAAGTACTTCAAAGAGGTGCAAGTGAAAACACTTTAGAGATTGCTACTATTTTCCAAGAGTAAGCATAAATATCAATTGCAATAGCAGGAGTAAAAACACAGTAATAAGAGTGACAGTGAAAATATTAATTGCTTCAAATGAAAACAGAAAAAAGTTAATGCGAGAAACAGCACATGAAACATGAAAACCTTGAAACATGAAACATGAGAAGTGATTGTTGTGCAGAAAAAAAAAGCCCAGGCCCAACCACACCACGCTGACTCCTTGCAAACATACAAAGTCCCAAGCCCACAAAAGTGCAGACGCAATCTTCAGTGCATATGAAAAGTTGTGAAACATTTTCATATGAAATAGGCATGCTGTAGACGCAGCAGAACAATAAACTTGTGGAGAAAGAGAAAGTGTTCTCATTAGTACTAATGTATTTTTATTGCGCCTGAAAAAAGGCAATGCTGGCAAAACTCTGATGTGATGCTTTTAGCCGAAGTAGCGACAGTGTTTGCAAACAATCTGATCTGTTAACATTTTTATGTAAATAACTAGACGAGTATGGAGAAACTTTTCAAAAGTAATATGCACCGACTCTTCTGCGTGACTCTTGTCCACACCTTCTAAAAAGTTCAGTAGCAGTTAACCTTCCATGTATGGCTCAATAATAAACTGCAGATTGTCAAGGATTTTTGTTCGACGAAGTTACTTCACTGATATGTTTGGGAAGGTGACCATAGTGGAAGGCTTTAGGAATTTGTCCAGGAAGAATTTTTCATGTGCACATAAATGATAAGTCTAAACACAAGAGCCCAAAGCATTAACAAATTCAGCGAATAGAATGTGTTTGAGCCTTAAGAAGTATTTTTGTGCCGTCGTGTGTGTGAATTCAGTACTCAAGGCATGAGTGCGGAGATACTCAGGGTGTGCCACACGCAATTTTGCTACTCTCACCGCTCCCTACAAAAAGAGAAGTACTTATCACAAGGAAGTGGCCGGGGACAGCTGATTTGACAGATGAAGAGTTAGCTCTCGACGCCCTCACGCGGAGCACACTGTCATTGTAAAGAAACAGCTATATTGTACTCGCACCAGCTGCTTAGGCCGTAAAAAGAGCGAGTGAGCGAGTGCCTCTCGACTGGCCGTGTTCTACCATACATTCGTTTCTATTGTTCTCTTAACAACTGATCAGGTAATCATGCATGTACCAAAACACATACTGCCAAACCATCCAATATTACTGTCTTTATTCATTAGTCGGCATTACTTGAAAGAGGACTGTGACAAATTTTAAATATTTAGAGATACTTTCTCTAAGAAAGAATATTGGTTTCAAAAAATAGTGCTGTGTTGCCTGAAGAAAAATGGCATATATTTTCAACACGTCCACTTTAAAAGTCATTTTCGGTTTAGATATCAAGTGGGGGACTTCTATGTGACATGAAAAGGCAGTGTGATGTTGCGGATTCTCTACAAATCGCTATGTACTTATGGTACATTAGCGATCTTCTCGTGGGACATATAAACGATGAGTACATTGTCCTACTGACCATGATAGTAATTTATGTGATTTTGGCTGCATAAAAGACTCTGTTTGCAAACTTCGAGCAACCATGTTGTCTTGCCGCGGTAATTTCTACTCCATTACTTGCTGATACTGGGCAATAAGAACTTTACAATCAAAGTAACTTTTTTATGCATGCTGGCAAAATATTGCGCGGTAAGTGGTAATACTTGCATACTGAGGAAAGGAAAAATGTTCCTTTTGTCAAACGTCCAAATTGCCTCGCTACAACTTTAAAGCACACTAAAGCAGAAAACAATTTTCGGGTATGAGTAAAGTAAAATTTCACAATCCGGGAAATACCATATTGAGGCTAATTACTCCACAACAGAGAAGGAATCTCTTGCCGTGTTATGAACGGTTTTCAAATTTCGCCCGTATTTAAATGACCACCCCTTCAAAGTAATTAGCCACCACCACTCACTCTGCTGGTTAACAAGTCTAAAAGAACCTACCGGGTGATTAGCGCGTTGGAGTCTCAGGCGGCAAGAATTTTATATGGTAGTCGTGCATAAGTAAGGCAAGCGGCATATGAACGGTGACTAGTCTGTCCCGTTCACCATTTAAGCGCAACCCTACCTGAAGAGGGGGAAACGACATTTCTCGGTGT
The DNA here is from genome assembly GCF_043290135.1 of Rhipicephalus microplus. Taxonomy (NCBI): domain Eukaryota; kingdom Metazoa; phylum Arthropoda; class Arachnida; order Ixodida; family Ixodidae; genus Rhipicephalus; species Rhipicephalus microplus. The sequence continues at coordinate 192,377,133 of NC_134702.1, forward strand.
CCTCGACACGACCGCGATTGCGCAGCAGCACGTGACGATGCTGAGTTTCTTGGCCTAATCAACTACTTGAATGGCAGATCTCAGAAGGCGCCAAGAGTTTTCGCAAGTGTTGTCATCGTTTGGTTTACAGGACGGAGTGCTCTACAAAAGAAACTTTTCGCCGACAGGATCCGCCTATCTTCTCATGATCCCAGCAGCCCTTCGTACGGAAGTACTCAAAGCATGCCACAACGACGTTAGCTGTGGCCGTTTAGGTTACACGAGAACGTTGGCCACAATACAGCAAACGTATTACTGGCTGAGGCTAACCACAGCCGTGAATCACCACGTTCGTACCTGTCTCGACTGCCAGCCACGCAAGTCACCACCGACTAAAGCAGCTGGCCTCCTGCAACCCGTGCAGGTGCCAACAGCCCCATTCTACTAGATCGGCATGGACATTTTGGGCCCACTACCTACTTCTAGTGCTAGGAACCGCTGGGTTATCGTCGCGACGGATTATCTGACCCGTTATGCCAAGACAAAGGCTATCCAGAGAGGTACAGCAGCGGAGGTGACAAGATCTTTCATCAAGAACATTGTACTGAGGCATGGTGCACCAACCGTCGGGATCACAGACAGAAGAGCAGCATTTAGGGCAGCTCTTTTGAATAGCGTCCTCATGCTGAGTAGGACAGTGCATCGTAAGACCACCGCCTACCTCCCACAAACGAACGGGCTGACCGAGCGTGGAAACAAAACCATTTAAGTCATGCTTTCAATGTACGTAAACATTGAACACAAAAATTGGGATGAAATCTTGCTATACATAACGTTTGCATACAACATGGCCAAGCAAAAAATGACCCGCCTGACCCCGTTCAGCCTCGTTTATGGACGAGAAGTACGAACTATGTTAGATGCGATGATACCGCACGAAGGTGACGACATCGACCCATACACCAACACGTTTACGGAACCCGCGGAAGAAGCTAGGCAACTTGCACGTTTACGGATCTGCCAGCAGCAAGAGTACGATGCAGGCCGCTACAATGCTCAACGCAGAACAGTCGTCTATCAAACTGGAGACAAAGTATGGGTTTAGACACCAGTACGGAAACGAGGACTTTCCGAAAAGCTTTTAAGGAAATACTTTGGGCCATACCGAATGCTGCGACAACTGAGTGAGGTCACTTACGAAGTTGTTCTCGACAGTTCGTGCAGTACCAATCGCACCATTCAGAACTCGTTCACGTAGTGTGCATGAAGCCTTACGTCAGCGAGTGATTGCGTGACACTTTTATTTAAAAAAAACTGCATGATTGACTTCGCATCGGGTCGATGCTCTTTGAGAGGGAGGAAAATGACCCGTGTCTGCGTGTGAACGACAACGATGATGTGTGGATTTAGCGGACATAAGGTAGTGGGCCCCTGGCTTGACTCGAGAACAAAAAAGACAATCTTGCGGCTCAGCTGTTGGGAACATGCTGCTTTCGCTTCCTCAAGGCGTACTTGTGCTTTGTTCGCATTGTACTGTGACAATATGTAGCGCCACATGACACTTGATAAGTGAGAAAACGTGTGAAAAGAAAATGTGGGTGGAGATGCCCCCTTGAGCTTCTCACACAAAACCACATGACATCGTGAAATATACACGCATGTACTGGGTCTCACGTAGGCATTAATTCCTAAAACTTAAGTACACTGTCATCTGTCGGTATGATAGACCTGAAGATACTAAGTTTCAAAAATATTCTTCAAGCAAATGTGGCGAAGATACGATACATTTGCAAACTTTGAAAGTGAAATATAAAAATAAACTTCAACACTTCTTTTCTCCGCTGATAATGAACTAGTGACGTAAGAGGTCTCTGTGTGCAGCACGTCAGTCTCTGCTGAGGCATTGGTTCTCTTTAGTGCGCCTTTGGGATAATATTTCCGACTGCTGTGGCGACACGATAGTCACTGCAAAGACTGCTTTGAAACAATACTTGATTGTAAATGGCTTCATATGTTGATTTTCAGTAAAACATCAGACGTTCTATGAAGCTGTTAACTGACGTTCTAGTACTATCACCTAATTCAACTGGGCCTCGTCATTGACGTGTGTTATACTCGACATAACAGCGGTCACGAGCTCTTTTTGGGGCATGGCGTAGCGTTATCATGACCCATTTCTTGTGGCCATATTAGGGGCTATCATGATATTTCTGCTGCAGAATCATGCGAAGACTTGCAATGAATATAGGTTAGATGTTCAAGACCTGTACTACCCTAAAATGAGGTTACTTTGTGACGGATACTGCATGTTTTGCTTCCTTTGAGAGATAATTATCAACATAAATGAGAATGAATAAAGACAAATCGTTTTTAAAACATTCCATTGTATGATTCAGCGTTCTACTAATCTGCAATTTTAAAAAAATGGCTATAATGAGGTTAAAAGTGATCACACTATTACCCCATTGTGTGGGGCAACTTTGTAAGAACGTGGTTTTTGACTGAATGTGATCGGGCAAAAAAGGCTAGCAAAAAGCTACATAATCAAAAGTTTATTTCAGTTATCTGTTCCGGTTTCTGCCGTAGCAGTATCACAATTGTATGAAAACCTATTCATACTTGTACCTCTTCAATTCAGATCTTTTACCTGGAAGATACCCCGTTCGCTACTGGCTTAGTGTAATCAATTGTGTACAGAATTCTTTCTTTTGAGTGCGAAATTGCGTCTTCACAGTCCGGCCATCTCTAGTTTTTTTTTGGTCCTCCCTATCGTGCTGATAGTGTGCCCTTCAAGTTTGGTGCTGTCACTCTTCCAGGGTAAAGTGTTCGTTGAAAAATTAGTATGCCGAAGTTATCCTTCTTGAAGGTTTTTTTTTTATCTGGAACCCACACTGTGGAATCCAAAACGTTGTTAGTAATGGGCGCAAGGCCCACCACTAGACTAATTAGCGTTTCAATCGATGTGTCGTGCGAGTTGCATCACGTCTCTCGCCTCGCTTCGGCAAAAGAAGAAAGCTGGCGATTGTATGCGTTGTGTTTAACGGCGACTTCACTGAGTTTTAATTTTGTAACAGCGTTGTATTGCTCTGACTTCATTTGTGCGGACTTCTGCAGACTACACAATGCAGAAAATTGCAGTAAACGTTACCGCCGCCGTGCCACAGTGCACCACGCATGCGATGCCACTGTCGCGGGCTTTAGCAGCGCCAATGTCACCTCTCTTTCTTTTTTGTTGTAGTTGTTATTTCGACCCCATGGGGTTAAATATTCACCCTAATCCTGGCTACTTCGTGGCCAGCTGCTTTTCTGTGTTTGGCCAGCTTGCTGGACGAAACCTTTTTGCTTAGGATGTGTACATCTACGCTCCAGTCTATGCTAAAGCTTCTCTCGCCAAGGTAATTTTACCACACATGGTTTTAGTTGTTCCGTACACGATATCTCCATAAAATATTCGTTCAACATATATAATTGCTACTCTTTATGCGCCAAAACATATATGACTTTGAGGCACGCTGTGCGATGGATATCATGACTAATTGTGACCACTTGGAGTCTTTCAATGGGCTCATATGTCTTGTTTCCGGGGGTTCTATGTATTTTGCCCTCACTTCAATGCAGCCACCTTGGTCGGAGATCTACCTCATGCTAGGCTATCGCGGTAGTTTGCTTGACCAATGATCAAGTACATACATACTGGAGACAGGGCGTACATATGGCATCGGAAACAAATTTGATGCCGCAGCTACCACTTTCTCTGTTTGTTTGTTTTTACTACAGAAGTGCGCAGTGCGGTATCGTCGCCCCATGGATATATCAGCCGGTACTAATTTAGCGCAAAATCCAGCACACAACCTGTAACGATCACGAGGGAGTGGCATACTATACTATATGCATAGTACACTATACTATATGCATATACGCAGTCCGCTTTGAAGAGGTTCTTTCTCTCCATATTTAAGAGCCATTTATCTGAGAGTAGCCTTTGGACAAAGTTTTTTTAGATGCGGAAGCATCTTATACTTGCGCCTTGTAGTGCGCCGTCCGCGTCGTCCGCACCGCTTCTCGAACATTCGACCGCTGACGCCCGCGCATGCGCCGTCGCGCCGTCGCCCACCATCTGTGCCGCGCGCGCTTCTCCTTCGAGAACATTCGACAGCTGACAGTGCATGCGCCGTCGCGCTGTATATATACTCAAGGTCGGCGCTCGCTCGCTCAGTTGCCGCTCGTCCGTTGGTTTGTACGGCGCGTCGACGTCCGAAGTCGCCGTGAAATAAATGCCAACGAATCCACAAACACAATGATCGACGTCCCTTCGACCAGCGCCGCCCTTTCGCATACGTGTGTACGTGTTCAATCATTTAACAACCCCTCCTACAACCACGTTAACCAATTTAGCCATCGACCCAAGTAAGTCGCAATTTAACACCCCATTTCACAACCACCCTACTGAAACGTTCCGTAAGATGCGGAGACCTCACATACGGAATTATTGGAATATGGAAGACGTATGATGCGGACTCCGCATAAGACGTATGATGCAGACTCCGCACCTTATGGAAAGACGTATCATGCGGAAATTACTGAAATGTGTGCTTGTTACGTCTGAATATAGTGCAAAGCAATATAATGTGTAAATTGAATACACGTCCACATCTTGAGTACATGCAATACTGTGTACAAATCCCAATATTTCTTAAACGTGCATGATGAGGGATTGAATCATCGGCATCTTTTTAATTGTCGTGATGCGGAAGCAAAATTACCTTTTAAATAACATACATTACAAAACTACTAAATTAGCATGCTAGCGATCATAAATGGTGGTTACATTGCAACACATTAATGCAGTGTTCTATGCAAGACTTAAAGAACTTATAAAGTTATTATTATCAATAGAGAAGCATTGATATACACATCAGCCCTGCTACAATCAATATGTTTTTTATTTGTCTGTATGCTCCAGCTGTGAATAGTGACATTGCAGTGTTGATCGTACACAAATGAGGTGACTGCACCGCAATTTCACGAGCTCCACCTAAGCCACAGGATGGTGGCACAATGTAACAGCAATTTTAAAACGAAATCTTTAAACATAAATAATAATCAGGCACTGTGTTTATCTCATGAATGCCTTGTGGAGATCGGCGAAATGCTGCTTGAGGCTCCGGCACCACTGTAAGTTTCGGTCACTGCGATAGAACTTATGTGTTCTTCATAGGCACCTGAAAATGAAAATAATTGGCACAAATAATGTCAGAGACACATGTTAGCACAATAGTTTACATGCACAAGAAATATAACACATAGAATGAAACTGAATATTTAAGGCACACAATCCTTCATGTTATGCATATGTGAATAATAGAAGGAATGAGTGTATAAATTAGTTCTGCCACATCAAAAAAACAACATGCTTATCACAGTGAAAATAACTAGGTTGTCATGATTTTCAATGGTAGAGATAATCGATTAATATGTCCTTATGAAATTATGATTTAAACGCTTCCTGCACAGTAAAACTTTAGGAACTGCAAGTGAAAGCTCTCAATGTTCATTTAATAGTGTGTGCATGTACATCTGCTGCCTTTATACTATACAGTTTGTGCACAAAATTGGCATTTTGAACAATTTTGAGAGTTAAACCTATGCAACTTATGAAGGTTAAAATCACCATGAAAGCAAGCAGGACCAGGCAGGTGCCATTAAAAATCTGTGCAAGCCAGATAACTATAACCGAACTGCACACATATAGGGGAGCAAGAGTAACAGAAATTCGGCTGCTGACCCGCATGTCACGGTATCAAACCCCGGCTCCATTTCCGATGGAGGCAGAAATGCTGTAGGCACGTGTGCTCAGATTTGGGTGTACGTTAAAGAACCCCAAGTGGTCGAAGTTTCCAGTACCCTCCACTACGGCGTCTCTCATAATCATATAGTTGTTTTCGGACGTGAAACCCCACATATAAATCAAGAATAACAGAAATAAACTGCCAACAGAAAAGTTGGGTGCATGTGCTATCTGTAAGTGCTTACACCTTACTACATACAGCATGCTCATTCCATTTTAAATACCGATATTGAAAATAACTGCTCTATTAGGAATGTAAAAGGTAAGGTAGAACTGAACGACTCTACAAAAAGTGACCCTATTATGACATCACGTTTTCTTATAACAAAATTGACTAAGACTCTCAAATATCATTATGCAAGGAAAAAAATCTTCAAAAGAACAATCAAGTTTGAAGTCATAACTATTTATATGGCTACTATGACTATAACCAAGAAATCGACCTCAACATGGCTAATGTTAGTTTTAATGCCTATGTTCACTAGACAATGAACTATACCACAAAAAGCACAGCGTTCAGGCAAAGCACCACACAAAAAAAGAAAGCAGTCCTTTTTGTTATTACCTACAATGCCTTTAAATTGGTATTTTTACCTCTACTTTCCGCTTTTTATCTAAGTAACTGGTGTGAAACAAGTTAGCTGAAAATGCACTGTGCCTCCAAAACCTGTTGGTTGAATCTGAATATTTAAAAAATGGTGAAGCTTGCACTAAATTAGGCTCCACAAGCCTTGGAACAGTGAGACTACATGACTCTTGAGACTACTTTAGTTACTTGTGTTTTGTTTCTGGGCCTAAGCATAAAGACAAGGGCTTAACTGAATTGCTGCTTTCGAAATTGCCCGAGCGTCAAAGGATGCTCAGCCATTTGTTGTGTTTCGCACTGGGCTATTCTACACCAAACATACAAACCATACTGCCTGGCGACTATCACTGATGTATAGTTTAAAAAATGATGGTAATTTACTCTTCTGAAAATAGTTATTTGCAGAAATGTTTTGAAGAGAAAAGAGTAGTGGCCACGTGGGTACCTTCAGAATTTCGCAGAATGTCGTGCGGGTGTTATTTGTGAGAAACATTTCAAAGTACCGCTTTTTCTTGCCATATCAAATTTGATCTACATATTAAGTAAAGATGCTTCTTAAAGAATTTGAAGTCAAGTAACATTAGTGCAATTTTTCCGCTACATAGGCTTTGAAGAATTCAGCCAAACTGTTTATCGTTTGCATTTCTTGTATGGCAATACTGCATTTTGTATGAATATTTGAGCCACAAATACTCACTGCACAGAAGTTATATTTTACGAAAAAAATAATGTTAGGTCAAGATTACAAATATCACTATATAATCGTTTTTGTTTACATTGAGATGCAATTTGAGCTGTGTGTTTGTCTAATTGAAAATTACTTTTATATGTAAGTTGAAAGCAAATAAACAGTTCTTGTTACATGGCAAGTGTTATCATTACAATTTTTGTTTAAATGAGGAAAATGATTTTTGAAGTCTCCTATTGAGGGCCGTGGGGAACTTCGGAACGGAAGCTGTCATACATCAAATGCAGAAAACAGCCATCATAAGAAACCTTCAAAAATTCATTTCTACTCCAAGACAAAGTGTAATCATACAACTTGCCATATAAAGAGAACTGCTTCCTTGCTTTTGATGTGGCGAAAAAATTGCACTAATATTACTGAGATTCATGCATTACACACAATCACCTTTACTTAATACCAAGACCGAATTTGGTGTAAAAGAGGCAGTATTTTTGAAACACTTTACTTTTTACAAACAACACCCAGACGACATCCTGGGAAGTCCAGAAGGCACCAACGTGGCCTAATATTTTGTTCTCTGCGATATACTTTAGCATTTTGCTGTTTTCAGAAAAATACAGTAAACGAGCACAATATTTTTTTTTCAAAACACATTCAGGACGGTTGGCAAAATGGCTGGGATGTTTGATGCGTAATTGCCTCACTGCCAGCATTTATTCTTCCGAAGCTCAAGCTATCACCTCACTGTTACTGCCTCCCTCACATACAATGCCTGCATAGGAAAGAAAAAGAAAGGCAGCTTCGACAAAGTTCACAAGGCAAGATATTTTCATGTTGGATAAATTCATTACGATAAACAGCAGCAAAGTAACATTCATTTTGAGTAGTCCAAGACACAAGCTATATACCAGCATACTAAGAGCCAAGCACAAACTTTTCAATTGAACGTGTGTGGTGATAGACAGGAAGCACTTATTGCAAGACTGATCAGTCTGTAATTAAGTAAATGAAGTACAATGCACTGTTTAATCCAATACCACATAGGCATCTTTGCTATAGCAAAGCCATGTGTCATTGATTCATGCACTAGATGGGACAATGCAAATGTAACAAAAAGGTGAAAAAAACAAAGAAAAAAATGAAGAAAAGGGGGGATGCAAAGTAGGAGCAGTGTAGCACTACTTTTACTTTGCATTCCCCTTTTCTTTCTTCTTTTTTCTTCTTTTCTATCATTTATCTTTTTTTTGCTTCCCTTACCCCCAACCTCCGACAGGAGAACACTTTGTATCAGCGCAACCTAACTTGACAATAAGCAAGGGCTGCACTCTTCTGCGTTATAGGTTTTTTTTTCAGACAAACATTTCCAACAGGCACACACGCCTATACCAAAAGATGATTTCATTACTGACCCCATTTAAACTAACACCCCAAGGATGACAAGGTGACTTCTAAAAAATAGGTCCTCCTATCGCAACATCGGCCAGCCTGTCTGAAGCACTTCTACTGTTCACCCTGATTACCCCACTAGATGTTTCCATCTGTCGACTCACATCTTCATTTTGGATAACACTAAGACGAGCTTACATTGATGAATATGCACGAAAGTTTAGTGATGTATCATGTATCAGATTAAGCAACTCTGTTAAAAAATTATTGATAGCTTGCTTCCAGGCTTTTTATACTGTAGCCTGAAACTTCGTAATATCTTCTATGCACATGAACCAGATTGACAACGTAATGCACAACATGCTTAAGAATACTCCGAGGAACAAGATAACGACAAAACGACCAGCCACCCAAAATTTTCGCTGTACATGTTTATAAAACGTTCATGTACCCCAAACGAGGTGCTTATGATACAAGCCGAAAAAACCTACAAGTATGGCCTTGGAGTCTTCTGGCAGTAGACGTGTTGCATTTTTTTCTGTAGAGGGCTTTACACCCATGAGTGAGGAACAAAACTCCTGTATAATGAAGAATGTTGCCAGCTATCAGTTATAGAAAAGCCTAATGCAGCTAATCTTCTCCGACACATCTGTACATTTAGAGAGGTGACGTAGCTTCTGTGATTGTGGCAATAACTCCAACAGGACACGTGCGAAAATTGGCTCTACTTGGCTAGACAAATGTCCAAACATGCCTGCCCGACTCCCTCTAGCCATCCTGGCTGAATCTGACACATGATTTCTTAACTGCTGGCTGGACAAAAACAAAACCACTGAAGCACTCACAATACACAGCGTGAAGTTCCTCTGGAGTGGTCAACTTCGTCTTCTGCGATGAAAGAGCAGCACAGTGTACTGATAAGGCACTCCTTGCAATGGTTTTCAATGCCACACAGTGACCTTGCTGTTCCTGTCGAAGAGAGCTTCGGGAGCTTGGAGGGTGCTTGCTCTTTTCTGGGGGCTGCTGCCGCTCCTCGTTTTCTGCTCAAGGTCAACCTGCATAAAGTTGTAGACGAGGCTTTAAGAGTGGTATATAATGATATACAAATTTTCGCTGAACACACATTTCCTCGTGGCACACTGAGGAATTTCTTATAAAACTTAAGGCCTCGTATATGCAAACATTTACAATCGATTCGAAGATGCACTCGACTCTAGAGAAGCAAGTTTGTTATGTAGTGTATATAAAGAAAGGTCATTCAGCACAACCACAACTACAGTTGCACACGAAAACGACATTTTACACGATCCTGTTTATTTACATGGTCCATTTTATTTACACGGTCCATTTTACATGGTCCTGTTTTACACGATCTGGTCTGCATGAACACTACGGCGTCTCTCATAATCATAGAGTGGTTTTGGGACGTTAAACCCCACATATCAATCAATCAATGGTCTGCATGAACTCTTGAACCGGGCACCATATAGGTTGAAAGACACACACAGACTTTGAGACAAACCTAGTTTCCCGTGGAGCATCCTCTTGCACTATAACAACACAAGTCAATCTAGTTAGTTGGTCAGAACGAGGTGAAAACAGCTCGCACTTGGAAAGCACGGGCAGAAGGAATGATGCCTGCACCCTGTGCTTTCTGTACGTTCTCATTGAGGGTGCGGTTTTCACCTTATCCTTATGCAATTTCGCATTTATAACATTGTTCGCTGCATAATCTTTGTGGCGTTAAAGTGTGTGATACCGTCATGTGTATCCCATGTAATTTATAAAAATAGAATACAAGATAGCTTGATTCAAAAATAACAAAGTGCATCCAGCGCCATGTCCTGTAGCCATTCTTTAGGCAAGTGGCAGAATGATTTATTCTTCAAACCATATCTTACTTGTAACCACTACAAAAGCTAACTTGTACACTGGCACATTCTGTTTGCGTCTTCAGATTATAAGGTACCTTTTTTACACCAGAAAATCTTCAAGAAGAATAGAAGTGTTGTAATTGTGAAGAAAGAAAAGTAGAAGGAAAAAAAAAGATATTGATTGATTTGTGGGGTTACTTGTCCCAAAACCACCATATGATTATGAGAGACGCCGTAGTGGAGGGCTCCGGAAATTTTGACCACCTGGGGTTCTTTAACGTGCGCCCAAATCTGAGTACACGGGCCTACAACCTTTGTGCCTCCATCGGAAATACAGCCGCCACAGCCGGGATTCGAACCCGCGATCTGCGGATCAGCAGCCGAGTACCTTAGCCACTAGACCACCGTGGCGGGGCAGGAAAAAAAAAGATAACCTGCCCTGTACAGGGACCGAGCCTGCGAACTTCGAATAACATGTCCGATGCTCTATCAACTGAGCTACCATAGCGGCTATCCCTCTTCCATTTTGTACGGTATATATGTGCATTTATACATGAAAGAGTCAGTCAGCGCTGCCTGTTACCATTATGGCGAGTGTGGGACACCTTTTTTTTGCCTACTGGCAATTACATTACGATTGCAATTACGTAACGATTACTTCCAATATCCCTATACTTCTTTGGCAGCATTATGCATCTGTCCGTTCTCAGAAAATCTGCTAGTCACAGGAGGAGGCAATAGTTCGCCCTCCCACCTAAATGCATGTACTTGAACACATGCACAACTGATCAAAAAAAAACAAGTCACACACCGCTAAGATTACTGAGATTCACTGTTTCAGATTCATGAGTAAAGGAATGAACTATAAATTTAAGGGATTGTTGTCTTTGTTGAACACATTATATTGAAAACTAGCAGAAAATGATGCCAAACAAACAATAGGGGATGTTATGAAAAGTAACTTTAACAAAATTGTGAAAAGAAAAGTGAACAAAAACGTAACTTGGCAACGTTTTTTGACAATTGAATTGACATTACTTTTTATAACATCCCTTTATTTTACTGGGTAATGTTGTCGGGTAATTCTCATTATTAGAGTGGTGAGTAGGCTGAGAAAGTATATGGCATTGATACTTCTTTTGAACACCTAAAAGTTTGAGGAACTTAAAAGAGTGGAAGCTACTTTGAGTAGACCAGAATATTTAGTTGGAGCGAAAAAAAACGTACACACATTTTTACCAGGCTTTTTAACCTATTTTGAGACATAAAAGTGTATGCTGCCAGTAATGTTAAGTACCATTACTTTTGTCACACTATGCACTGTAGCAGATGTAGTTAGAGTGGTGATAGTGAAGGATTAATCAAGCACGCCACCAACTGCGTTCACATCAATGGTCGCGTATTTTAAAAATAAACCTGCTGTATAGTAAAAAAATTTTTAGAGCATTTATGATTTTATCCAAATCAAGTTAAACCGACTGGGTAAGCCAACCATTTGCATAAAATCAAAAGGCATAAAGTCATTCATGTATTATAACTATGTGAACAATTTCAGCAACGCAGGGCAAAGTGACAACAGTTCTATTAAAAACCCCTCTTATTATAACATGCATGAAAAGCACCACACCAGAATATTTTATAGTGCATGTAATATCGAGACTACTAGACTGTCTATTGACCTTTTAGAAGAAGGGTATCTCCTTCACGTTCAAGGGGCAACCACTTAGCCTTTTCCTGAGCTTTTCTGTGCATATTTCCTGAATTTCAGATATCATTAGGATTGATTTAGAGTGAACAGATTTTGCTTACGCATTGAAACCTATTTCTGTATGTAACTGCAATTATGGGTGCCAGACCACCTCCAAATAATTTTTAACATTTAACTTTTTTTTAACTGCAGCAGCTATGGGTGCCCAAAAAGTAGCTAGAAACAATACCTTTAGCTCTTTGAGCCTTTTGAAAGTGTTCAGCTTCTCAGTGCTCACCTTACAACATTTTTTTTTAAATACGTGTTTGTGTGCCCACTGCTCTTGCTCCTTGTACAGTGAGGAGGAGCACATGGCAAGAAGAGACAAGAAAGAAGCATAGCGAAAAAAAGCGAAATAAGCGAGGACCTCTTTTGTATCGTACAATGTGTGTAACATTACTATTGAGACAACATATAGACAAATTATCACGGCTATGCATCCATTGTAGAGTCGTACACAGCTGCAACACCACGACTAAATTTCAACTTTGTGTTGGTTTAGGATCCCTTTATAGTGGCAAGCTAATGATATCTGCATTTGTTTGGCACATATTAAGATGCAGTGAAATGCGATATGGTAATCTCATTTAGAATGCACGTCATGTGGCTTCATTGTATATGTGGCCACAAGTAACTCTGGCTGCAAAGCAATATGGCAGAGCCTAAACAGACGTCACCGACCACTCCAATCTGAACTTGCCTTTGCTACTTTCCCATTATCATCCCAGCAAAAAATGAATGATTGAATCTGCTACAGATATGTGCTAGCTTATGCTAAGCACCAAGTATGAAGAATGTTTTGTCATTATTGAGATCAGTTATTTGTTCAAGAACACTTGCTGTCAAGCACAATAAAATTGCTGTCGAAGCATCAAGACTCAAATATAAAGCAAAAAGAAGTGTCTCTTTAAAAATTACAGGCCACAAGGTGCAAGATAAATATTTGACACACTTGGGATGTAAGGCACGCACAAGAGGTGCTGCCATATTATACTTTTCCTTGTGTTGAAACCTGCTTGTTTTACTCACCCAACACATCTGTAAAGATGCCGTGAAAACACCAAGGAGCTGATGCAGCAAGGTTGAACACATGTCCAGGGATTCCACCATTCCTAAGCAGCCCTACAGCCTCCACAGTCCTGCAACCATTTGTAAGATAAATATAGTTCTACCCAAAGTTCTTGGTTTACAGACACACATGCAAGACGCATAACCACTCTACAGGAAGTTTGCATGATAATGCGCTGGGTAGCAAAACGGATGCCATTATCAAGTATCCAGGCCTGCCACTTCTTTCTTTCCCTTCTTAATTATTCAATCCATGGTTAATAAATGTTCCCCCAATGTGAAGTGTACTCGCAGTCCGGTGAAGAATTGCAATGTATTTCAAACACAGTCCAATTCATGGCAAGTAAGCATGCAATAGCAATTTGTCAGCTGTTCGAGAAAAGAGCATGAAGTTTAGCTAAAACCCATGTTTTTTATAAACACCATTCAATTTGATATAAAAGTGGTGAGCATTATGTGAAGGAACATGGATTCATGTTTAATCAATGATTTCTTATAATGTACTGATATGAATGCAACTAACTGAATATGAATTGATAATTTTTGCTTGAGAATTTAGAGTTATGAACACTATCGCACTTGCCAGCTGCATCTTGTCCAAAACAGTGGCAAGATAGGCTAGTTTCTGTAGGTGAGCAGTAATGAGCAGTGCAAAGTAACAACAAGAAACACCAGTAACAACAGTAAGGGGCAAGCACAGACTCCCAACTGTACAATTTATTGCACAAAAGTTCGCCTGAATATCAGTCCGACAACTCGTGCAAATGAAGGTCCAGTTAGGAATGAACAAGTTACGAAATCAACAATGCCTGCTTTCACTAACAGGACCCTCATTCACATAAAGTATGCAGCGATAGGCCCCTACCAAGGTACGTCACAGCATGATGTCACTGGCACATGTAAAAGGTGTGGCTGGAAAAACACTCCCGCTGGTGGCTCAGCCCGGTACAGTCGTGCGGTGTTTGGGGCAAGTTTTAATTTTTCGAAGCTTACACTTCACGTTACAATGTCGACATTAGCTGTAGTATGTGTCAGCAAACGTCTAGCTGTGTGGTAAACTGTGTGGTAAAATATTTGCCACGCTGTCTGTTTATCTTGAAGAAGTGAACTCACGTAATGGCCTGTGCGAGGAACAGCGGCATAGTCTTCAAAAATGTGCACTGTTGATTGCGGCATGTAGTGTGCATTGAAAGGTATTGAGAATATCGATTCAACTGAGAATATTGTGTGTGGTGTGTGCAGTGTACATAACAATGTGTCTTGTTGCCAAGACGTTAGCACTCAGGGCAGGGACCGGTCGATGAAAAAACTTGATTCGACATTTTAGTCAAGGTAAATATGCACTTGACGCGACCATCTGCGAGTGGGTACATCTCGGTGTTTGCGCTGTGTGCAGAAAAAAATTGCATGGTCACCGGGCTGGAAGACCCCTTGTTTGTGCTGAAACAGCCAAACACCTGATGAGTTAGATGAGTAATATTAATGCATCAAAACTACAAGTGCTTGCATCAGCAACTACACAACAGCGTGATAACCGCACCCCTGCCACACAGCAGCGAAACATATTTTGAACATGCTGGCAGTGTATTATTTTATATAAAGCAACTCAGGCAGATTACAAAATCTCACATTGTGCATGCAAGTTTTCTTCAAAGTCAGGCGTACAATGTAGGTGCTGGCCGGTACATTATTAGTTACAAGCAAAAGCGTCTTGCAGGTACACATGCAGATTGCACGAACACCTCTCTCTCTCTCACACTAGGCACACACATTACATCTTTCAACAAGCACACGCCACTGTTTCGGGGCATAATAACGCTCTACCGTGAACGTATGCTAATCAACCCACTTAGGCGGTTGGCTAGGTGAATCGAGCCAAGTTACAAATTGTATCGCCCACGAACGTAAACAAAATGCTGCTTTGCATCAAATGGCACTGCAGGCTTCGTTTAATCAAGAACGTAGCAAGCGCCATGTGCGTCTTCCTCACTACATTGCACATATGAAAAAATCGATCACCATACACATGCATGTTGCCGCAGTTGTCTCGAATTAGCTCCAGTAGGGCCGCGCCAATGCGCCATGGCTCTGCTGGCGTTAGGGTTGTCAAAGCGAATCGGCAACCGCACTCGCAAAGGCGCGTAAGGTTGCTGTTTCACGACGCCTCGTTCGAGTGCAGCAACACACACTTGCACTGAGTGGCATACTTGGTCTACATAAAAAAATGTCCTCCTTACTTTTAGTTTCTTTCACCCTGTCCTGAGGGAAGCAACCACAGGCGTCAGCCGTCACCTCGGAGTCCTTCGAGCGCCCGCCCAACCCGCCGATTCCTTGGACGACTCGCACTTGATCCGCACTCGAACAACCGCGGGAATAGGGCGCAATCTCAGCACATCTTACGAACGAGGAACGGCCCTTCCTTGCGTAAATTTAACATTTCGTGCTCCCGTGTGTAGCAGCGCGAACACATGAGAGATGCAACGAAACGGTATGCCTACGTTAACAAAGAAGACAAACAACATGTGGCTTTAGCTGTGAATGGAATTGACTTGGATATCTGTGTGAGAAAAATAAAAAAAAACATCTGTCGCTGCTATAAACTGAAAAAAAGTACGTTATCTAGCAAACTAACTTTAAAAGTGATAAACGGTTATTCAAAAAACAAGTTACAACTTATGAATATTTTCAAAGGTCCGTTTTGTTTTTGTTCTAGCAGACGACAGCCTCCTACTGCTCTTACGACTAACGTATTGCGGTTTCACGTTCGGTGCGTGTCGCCGACGCAAAGCTCTACAGTAGTGATATCAGAGTTATCAACTCTCAATGAATCATAGAATGGCTACAAAGCAGTAACATTTTGACATAGTGCAGTACGCAATCTTTCAAGGTATGACATTTCTTTGCTCTGAAGCAAATCGAAGCAAGCCGGCCGGCGCAATCAGCTGACATCGCCGCTACGCGAGGCATGGTCGTACGCAATAGCGTCACGCCCCGCGCTCGATTTGTCATCAAGCGATAGAGCTACTAAGTGGAATACAGCTAGATGCAGGGATTAATGGCGTATCATTCTAATTCCCTGTGGTGGCCGACTCAATCGCAAGAGAGCCCCGGGAAGCAACCTTCAACTGCTCAAGCTTGTGTGTGGGTGTAAAAATACTTCTTTTCATCCGCGGCGGGGCAGCAATCTATAGTTGAAAGACATGCGAAAAGCATGTGACGTTTATACAATCACAAAACATATGCACACAACAATAGATACGATCGCATATCGTACATAAATATGCCAACACATAGCGTGTAAAAAGCAAGTTTATATACATAACTTAAACTCACGCGACACTTTTGCACGAATAGCTTAGCAAGCTAACGCCCCCAGTTCACGTACACGAGCTCGACTGAGTGGCGCAGGTTCGAGTCCCGCCAAGTCAAATTTTTTTGTTTTTTTTAACGTTTTTATTGTACTGCTATCTTTTCTAATGCCTTAGGTTCTAAAACAAAATAAAAGCAATATTGCGTTCAAGTACGTATGTGGGACTGTGTTTTTTGCGCAACAGTTATTAGTATTTTTATTTTCATTATTAATTGTTTAATTTATTTTATAGTATAACAAAAGTAAGAACTAAGGAAAACATTGGATCTGCTTGATTGTGAAGGGACTCGAGAAGTGAGATAACTCAAACCAAAAAATTTATTTGAGATAAAACTGAGCATTTCACAGCCGTACCAGTTTCTTCAAGGGTAGGCCCTAGGTATGCGCGAGACTTGCTATATGACTCATCTCAAGCTGTGGCAGTTGAGGGAAGGCAATATCACCGAGAAGCAGTTCCAAAATATAATTTGGTTGATGTTTTTTGATTCCTCCAAAATAAGGGCTGCACAATTGTGATCGAGCCAAACCAAGAATTGCGGGCACGAAGTCATGAGACAGAAAATGAATAACGTTGATTGTTTGAAAAATTGCCTTTATTAAAAGGAAGAGTTATGGAGTGCTACGTAGCTTAACTCGCAGTAGGAATTATATATATACATATAGATAGTTTAAAATGGACAATGTTGCACACACAGATATTGGTTAAATTTCTTTGCAGCACAGTTGAAGCATCTATGTAGAACTGAAGCATCAAGAGAAGCTCATGCGTCCTCACTTTATTGCGCTTTACATAGCTTGTATGCGTCCAAGCAGCCATGATTTGATATATTTTAAAGCATTTGTTTAACCTATAATATTCTTATTCATTAAAGCTGGCCCATATGTTGTGTCTTATGTAGCACTACAATTAAAGCGTAATCTGCATGGTGGTCTGAAACAATGCTTTTGAAAATCTCAAAACAACCCAGCTCTATACACGACCATCCGAGCATCAATGACAAGCACCATTATATGTCCGTACATATCAGTTGTGCTCTCATACCTAATTATTTTTCTGACCACTCCCTCTGCCCCTACCTCGTTTCTGTCGTGAAGCTGTGGCAAGTTGTGTATAGGTGTATTTATAGTGTAGGAGCACATACTATCAATAAAAATTATTTTTAGGCTACATGCAATTAGTTTTCATAGATTTTCATTTCTTTTGTCGGTGCTCAGGAGAGCTAAGCTTAAGGTCGATATTTTAAAATGACATTTCTCTTTGCCAATGTTAATGAGAACAGTTTCATTAATATTGACAAGTTCTTTCACATTGAATTTAGTTCTCATTATTATTGTTTCTACCAAAAAGCAAGCCCTTGAAGTTATGCTTTTTTGCTTGATTTGTTTTCGTGTGACAGCATGAAAGTAAATTGACAGTTATTGTCATTCCTTGTGAATGACACATTTTCCGTTTGACAGACTTTAGCACCTGGTCATCTGCAGAAGTTGTATTCATTCTGGAAAAGGGCGAACAGCGGTGACTGACAACACAGACTAGCCTGCGTTATTCTTTTGTACTATATATGTCACTGTGAATTCATTTAAAACTTTATAGAGCTCGGATTTCCTGCTGAAAATGTGACAACAACTGTAGAGTTTCCACACTTTTGCAACAATCCACATGCCTTTCATACACTAATGCACATTTTCGTAAGCACCTTACAAAATCTGTATATTTCCGTAAGACCTTACATTCTGCATTTCCTTATGAAAGCTTCTGTACACTCCATACACTTTCCTTATCCTTCCATATCTTCCATAATGAACTCTCCGTATGCTCCATAAGTTTCCTTATCTTTCCGTATACTCCATAAAAAGCTTTCCGTATACGCCATACAATTTCCTTATCCTTCCGTATACTCCATAAGAAGCTTTCCGTAAATGCCATACAACTTCCGTATATTTCCATAAAACTCCTTATGTTTTCCGTATGTAGCATAAGGAAATGTTACGGAGTCCATATATTTTCCGTAAGATTTCATACGGAACGTTTCAGTAGGGCACGTTAACCAATTTAGCCATCGACCCAAGTAAGTCGCACTTTAACACCCCGTTAACCAATTATATGCTCCGCATCCTCCTCAGTGTTCCCCCGAGGGAAGCTGCGGGCAATTTTTTTATCCTCGATGCAATATTACTGACCCAATGGCTTTTGGAGCTGTTCGTTTCAAAATTAAGCAAGGCAGCGGCACACGTGCATGCTCTCCCTGCGGCCAGTCGTGTGGGCGTGAGCGGCTGAGTTGTGTCGGGACTCTCCACCAGGTGCTCATTTTCAGTGCGACATTTATCCAGCGCTGCTATGCTAGGAAACCAAGGCAGGTTCCAAAAAACGCGTGAAATTTCAGAGGCTTACTTAATGCGAAAAGAACAACATAGGCAACCATATCAGCACATCCTTCATAGCAGTTGGAGATACCATTTTAAATTGAAAAGAGGAGCCTTGCAGTGAGCCACATGTGCCAGTGCTGAGATCAGGTTTGCATAAATTCTTTCATCTTGTGTTGTCTATCTGGTGGTAAGTCATCCGCTTGTGTAGTATTTGTTGCCGTGTGTCCAAGAATAATCAAGATAAGAAAGTTTGTGCGCTTGTGTGTCTTGTTGATCGGTTATAAATTAATACAGCAATAGGCCATAGCTGCAGAGTAGTTCACTCGGCTTGCGAACCTGCAAATCATGTTTGGGAATCAAGAAAGACCTTGTGTTTATTTGTAACTTAGTCAAACAAGCTTGTTTTATTCAACTTTCATCAAAATCTCTTCCTAAATAGTTGGGACTGTGGCACATTTTGTTTGCACAGTGACTGTTGAAGTATTTCTCCATTTTTTACATAATGACAATAGCGCATTTGATCTTCATAGCAAAACAAAATAACAGTAGTCATTTTTTTCTGGTTTAGCTTGTATAGATGTTATATTGCAGTGAATAAAACCTATTTTGTGGTGTTCATTTCTATTCACTTATGCAGGTGTCTGAAAAAGCTCAGCGTTTCGTCAAGACGAGGCTGTTGAAGTTGGTTGACCTAAATGGAGGTTAGGAAAGGCTCTTCACAGATGTGCTCAAAGTGCTGCAGCGTGGTCGGGGCTGCCTCTCAAAGCAGGAACTTGCGGTTGTCTTTGATGGTTGGCGTCCTGCCAAATCGCTGTTTTCAGAGCCCTGGGCAGCCCACCATCATTACCTCATTTTTTGCTGCAGCCTCGAAATCATCACTCCACCCTTGCTGCCCTTTGGCAGGCCTATGCTCATGGAGCATTGCTGGGCTCGCCTCCTAGTTTGGGCTGTATTTCAGAACAGCAGTAACTTGAAAAAATGAACTGAAAAATAAATGGTTTGATTCGGAATATTTAGAAATATAATTATAAAAGATATGTTCTTGTAGTCTCATTTACAGATTGCTTGTGTGCAGTATATTTGCATCGAGCAGTTATTTTAGGTAATGTTTTAGCTATAGTACTTGATAGAACAGCCTGGGTTACAATTTCTCGCAAGACTCAGAAGTAATGTGTGCAGAAATCGAACAAGTAACTAGACTTGTGCAGTGGTGACCTCTTTGACGTCAAGACCAGCAAGTCTTCTTCGTTAAACCACCTTACCCTCCCATCCTAATTTTGACTTGCCCCAATTTAAGGGGCTAGGTGGATGGATAGTTAGATAGATAGATAGATAGATAAGATAGATAGACCGACAGACAGAGAGATAGATAGACCAACAGATAGATAGATAGATAGATAGATAGATAGATAGATAGATAGATAGATAGATAGACAGATAGATAGGTAGATAGATAGATAGACGCTGAGAGTGCTTGTACTACGCAAAGAAATACTTCGCATTTAATAGCTTGACGCTACCACAAACCATGAAGCGGCCTTTATGCACTAAGTGGCTAATACCGCGCGCTGCCTAGGGAGAGGTCGTCTGTTCAATTTCACACGTAAAATATTTCAGGAGCTTGCTCCTTTTGCTCACGTCTTGTTCTTCGGCGGTGGCTAGCGTGTCAGCCAGTGTCGCCAGTTTGTACACTTCTGCGGTCGTGCTCAAGATTTTTTCCTGCAGTATTGACAATTCTCACTACATGGTACGCCGCGATCCAAGGTGTCGAGTTTCGATTGGAGTGACACAGTGTTCTAGGTGAATCTAGTTTTGATGACCCACACACTCGTCTCACAGAGTAAAGAAAACATTAGAATTCAATCAACCAAAGGAAGAAGCAGGATTTCGAACAGGCTACTCAACAATTGACCACATTCATACTATCAATCAGGTAATAGAGAAATGCTCAGAGTATAACCAACCACTATACATAGCCTTCATAGATTACGAGAAGGCGTTTGATTCAGTAGAAATATCAGCCGTCATGCAAACACTGCGGAATCAGGGGTAGATGAAGTATATATAAACATTCTGGAAGAAATCTACAGGGGATCAACTGCTAACGTAGTGCTTCATAAAGAAAGCAACAGAATACCAATCAAGAAGGGTGTAAGGCAGGGAGACACAATTTCCCCAATGCTATTTACCGCGTGCTTACAGGAGGTTTTCAGAAGCCTAGAATGGGAACAGTTAGGGATAAGAGTCAATGGAGAATACCTTAGTAACCTGCGCTTCGCCGATGACATTGCATTGCTGAGTAACTCGGGGGACGAATTGCAACTCATGATTACGGAGTTAGACAAGGAGAGCAGAAAGGTGGGTCTTAAAATTATTCTGCAGAAAACGAAAGTAATGTACAACAACCTCGGCAAGGAGCAGCGGTTCAAGATAGGTAATAGTGCACTTGAAGTTGTAAAAGACTATGTCTACTTAGGGCAGGTAATAACCGCAGAGCCGAACCACGAGATTGAAGTAACTAGAAGAATAAGAATGGGGTGGAGCACAATCAGCAAGCACTCTCAAATTATGACAGGTAGATTGCCACTATCCCTCAAGAGGAAGGTATATAACAGCTGTATCTTGCCGGTACTTAGCTACGGAGCAGAAACCTGGAGACTTACAAAGAGGGCTCAGCTTAAGTTGAGGACGACGCAGCGGCCTTAGGAAAGAAAAGTGGTTAGTGTAACCTCAAGAGACAAGAAGAGAGCAGAGTGGATTACGGAACAAACGGGGGTTAAGGATATCATGGCTGAAATCAAGAAGAAGAAATGGACATGGGCCGGCCATGTAGCGCGTAGACAGGATAGCTGCTTGTCGTTAAGAGTAACTAACTGGATTCCAAGAGAAGGCAAGCGGGTTAGGGGGAGACAGAAGGTTAGGTGGGTAGATGAGATTAAGAAGTTTGCGGGTTTAAATTGGCAGCAGCAAGCACAGGACCGGGTTAACTGGCGGAACATGGGAGAGGCCTTTGTCCTGCAGTGGACGTAGTCAGGCTGATGATGATGATGATGATGACACTCGCCTCCTCGAAGTGCCCTTGAAAAAAGGGGAACTGAACAGAAAAGTGGCATCGCAACTGCCTCTCTCTCAGAAGGTCTCCTCAAGAACACCACGTGGGAAATCGGTAGCGGAAGATGGAAAAAAATGTGAAACAGAGGAAGAGTGGAAGATACTCCAAAGCGTACCTTGCCACCTGTTACGTCTGGCCCGCAAGTTGTTTCACCAAACGGTCGCCAGAGGTATTGCAGGGAAAAGCTGCAAAGTCGAGGTGATTCCCTTCTGCTACGTCGTTGTAGCAACGCCAATCACGAGGTCCATTTTCAGAATTGGTCTTTGGACGTGATGAGTGAGAGTCTGGTACCTACGAACAGTTCGGAAGCTTAAGTGGTAAACTACAGCACAAAGATGCAGCCTCCAAGTGAAACTCTTCTTGAGCTCATAGCTCGGTACTGGTCAAGTTGTTGTTGGTCGTAGCAGAGAGGAGGAAAAGCGTCCAGCCACAAGCAGTAATGAGCTTGAATCCCCACCCTATCCGAAATTGCTGCTGCAACCAGAGTGCCTATTCCGCGCCACAGTAGCTTTTGCAAGCAGTCTATGGATACAGATAACTTCAGCTTTTCTGGTCATGCCTCTCGAGCTCTAAGAGTGTTGATGGTCGCCACCTATTGATCACCTAATCGGTTTCCACCTAAGCCACAGATTGGTCGTAGTTCGCAGGCAGCCAGGAATGGCGATACAGCTGCTGAGATTCCTTAGCATGTCGACACCAAGCAGCCTCGTTCTTCTGAGAGGCCTGTGAGGCAACAGATGAAGTTACGATAGTTTTAGCGTGGGCTGGCCTCAACGCTTTGCGAAGCGGTCGCAGCCAACATGGAACTGAGTGCGGACATTACTGGCAAGGTGGCAGCTTGTACCTTGTATCTCGACGCCATCAAGGCGTTAGTCGTGAAGCAGATTTTTGCGATAATGTGCTGCAGCTGTGCGACGCTGTCGGATGATCCCAGGGTTGATATTTAGGGATTGGAATTGGCGCAGAACTGAAATCAATTCTAGCAAATGCAATCATGTCATTTATTATTCTAGCCAAATCAGTAGTCAAGTAAAATCCGAGTGGTAATATGAGCGCTCAATACTACTGATGAATAAATATACCTCTTCAATAGGTGAATCCAAAAGTTTAAAAATAGAGAGAAGATAGCCCTGACGCCAACTCGACATCGCAATTACGAAAACGGTTGGAAACCTATACAATTCAGCACAAGGTAACCAGTAACATCCAAGCTGGATAATTCGTTTGGGGAGACAGGGCTGGTTTCACAAAGAATACCGACTGTGGTCTTCATGGGGGCAGATTGCATGATCAAGTATGCGTGAACAGCCTTCCTGAGAAACTCGGCTTTGGTCAGATTTATGGAAACAGGATCCTGAACATGTGAAGCGCCAACGACGTTCCCACGTAAGTGGAAGGCACGTAATATCGCGTCGTGAACTGGTACTGTGGCGTCAATAAAGCAATGTATAGCCACCGTAGAGGCCTGGACGGCGTTCTCAGGCTGCGCATGGAGCAGCGACATGTTGCCTGGTAACTAGGCTATGTGCGTAGTTGCAGTGCACTGCAGTAGAAGTAGTCAGGCTGATGATGGTGATGATGAAGTCTTTGGGCAATGATTATGAAAACTAACAAAATTTCCTTGGTTCATATAAAGTAGGCTCGACTACCCCGCATTTAAATATTCCGTTAAAACCCGCGACCCCTCTCCAGAACCAAAGACTAAGTACCTAGGTATTACCCTGAGTAATAACCTGGCTTAGGCACCTTACTTAACCAATGTTGCAAAGTCGCTAACCACGCTTTAAGCTACCCTAAGCGATAAGTAACGCATGTATATATTTCCTCCAGGTAAATCGCTATTACTCGGCGACAAATTTCTGTGGCAATGAAGGCAAAGTTATTGGTGCGGAGCAAACTGCTGTGTGTTTCTTCGACAGGGTAATACCCGATGAACTTGTTTCAGTTTTGGTTTTGGCGTGAGAGTACATATTTCTGGCAGTTAATTTTTTTGCATTAGCTTCTTCGTTGATTGCGTTCAACCACAATTGCCGGCGTGCAGGCACACTGGCATTTTGTTTCCTAAGCTTAATTTGTCTGTGTCATTCTGTGTCTTCCAGAAAGGACGTGAATGTTTTCAGCGCTGGAGTTTTTAGGAAATGCATGGATACCTAAACTCATCTAGAGCTGAAAACTGACGCGCGTATCGTGCTTCATAGCGTTGGCCTGGTATACAAAATAGCAGGTTGCACATCTTTCTGCGCTAAGTGAAATTCAGTTTGGATAGCCTTGAGTTACGTCAGCATCAAAAGACACCAGTGGTACACCATGTACGTGCTCTACGGCTGAAAAGACATATAGCGGCGAACTCGCCTCGCTGCAGAACCCTTGAATCCTGTGCTCAATCCCAACAACTGCTAGTTCCGGTCTCCTTCGGTAAAGCCGTATGGTCAAGAGGTGATTTCTCATGATAATGCATGGCGCAACTATGTATACCTGAGGAGAGCAATCCTATGTTGCACTTGTAAAATTACTTGCTTAGAACAGGAAGGTGTGTAAGCCCAAGCAATTCTATAAAATATTGTACCATTTGAAAATCTACACAATTAGCGCTGGTTTAAAAGTTCTGAAATAAATTGTCACTTATCGCTTCGCCAGCAGTAATTGGTTCTTGGCGTCATAAGCCACATTTCCTTAGGTAACTTTGCCCAATGACAACATTCTGAGCCATATTTAACCTGGTGATTACACCATTCTTCTTCCCTAGACACCAAAATACAGATTTTCGTGGCTGCGGCTAATATATAAACACACTATTCCTGAACCAGCAAAAAACCCCTGGTACACACAGGACTACTTCGGCCTGTTGCAAACAGTTTTGAATCTGGACATGACAAGTCAAGAGGAATCAATTGTGCCACGTGATAAATTGAAGCACCCAAGAGAGGGTGCTTTGTTATATATTGCCTGTATAACTAGCTGGATAAAATTTAAAATTCGCTGAAAATATAATGCCCACACATGCACACCAGTCACACGAATTATTCTCTATTACTGCGTCCCGTTTTTGAGAGATGCGTGAAAGAGTTACAAATGCTGAGACTGTGGTGACAGTGCTTATGCGCATCAGATCTCCGCGGTATCTAGCACTGCCGCCCAAAATTGTAAAGTTTTGCTTTTACGCGACCTTATTGGTCACATGAGTGTATGTTCTATATGTATTCTGGTTGGACGGAATTAAAGTTGATGTTATCTCACCCACATAGGAAGCGGTGCAGTTCCCTTCTCGGCTCCTGCGGCCAGCCCCGATGTGCATGACACTTTGCTAGGCTGGAACACGAGAGTGAGAAGCCATTTCTGGAAGTCACTTTAATCTCACAGCTCATTAACAAATATTCTTCCAGCAGTGTGAGTTCATCTATATATAAGTGCTATTAAGAAAGGTTGTTCACAGCCTCTTGGGCTGTAATCAAAAATTTGCTGCTATTTCTTGCGAGTGAAACAAGATATGCGGTGCACCACTCAGCACTACTTGCTGTCCTCATCTGCCGTTTTATATATGAAGCACACGTGCCAGCCTGAAGTGACAATCAATAGAATAATTGATAGGCTGAAAACTAACGTAATAAATAATTGGTCGGTGCTGCATACAACCAGTATCATGCAAGTGGATAGTGCACATCATAGCTTGTTAGGGGGCGTTTCTGGTACCTTGACACAAATCTTGTGTCTTTGTTTGCATGCCCTCTTTTTTAAAATGGCGGAGCATACTTTTAAGCTTTGGCCATCGAAGGTAATATATATATATATATATATATATATATATATATTTATATATATATATATATATATATATCACTCACCAACAATCGCCATCATATTAGCGGGTGCACAACACGTTCGCTAAAGTTGCTCTACAGCAGTCAATGCACTGACACAACTGTCACGTACAGCAGCTGCTAGAGTGAGATCCCAGAGTATTTAGGATGCTTTTGAGCGCGCCTTTTTATTGCACAATTATGCTCTCAGGTCTCTTCTTCAAGACGCACCACATGAGCGCAGTCACGCGGCCACTTTTGTAGAGTCCCGATGCATATGACTTTGTCCAGAAGTTCTAAAAAGCACGAACCACCAGTTGTTGGCTGCAGCATATACCCCTTGACCTGGATTCATGTCATTACAATAGAATTGAAGTCAGTGGTGAAGAGGAAGCCAAAGAATGTCATCACCAGCAACATTGGCCAGGTTATCAACCCCGTACCCAGAACAAGATCCCAGCATATCCAAGGAGTGAATGATGATTAGTGTAGCGAAGCATTCATTTGTCTGTTTGTTCGTTCTTGCTTCTGTCCGGCCGTCTGTGCGTCCACCTGTGCGACCATCCGTGCAACCGCCCGTGCTTCCATCCAATCATGCATCGGTCAGTGCGTCTGTCAATCCGATCGTCCGCACGTGTTTTTCTCTGTCTGTCTGTCTGTCTGTCTGTCTGTCTGTCTGTCTGTGCATCGGCCGTCAGTGCGTCCTTCCATCCGTCCGTTCGTCCGTGCGTCATCTGTCCATCTAGTGAACACTTCAAATACCGTCATTTCTCATATCTTCATCATATATTCATCAAATAGAAGTACCACCACCGAGCGGACATTTCAAGGACTAAACGAGTGGTGGCTACATACTACTGCTACTACATACATCGGGGACGCACAATGCGCGGCGCAAAGAAATTCGCCTCTAAAACGGTGCTTGTATTAGTTAACCTACTGTATTAGTTCAGGTCATCACACCATGGGATGTTTTTTCGTCAACCAGGACTGAATCTTGGCCTTCACGACGACGTCGAGGGCAACCTTCCGAGCTGAACACTACGGTACGAAGTATTGTTCATGATAAATACATTCCGTGGCTGAAATTTTGGTGAAAGTTGTTCTTTGAAGCCCCTCCTAAACTGCGGGCCATACTTTTCATTGTGGTAGTCACCGATAACACACTTTTTCTCGAGGAAAACGACAAATGCCTCATCCACAAAGTCATTTTTCTTTCAGAATGGAAAGCAATCTACAGACCATCTTCGCCACTCGGTGCGTGACGTGAAATTGTGAGAACCTTGCGAAAGCATCTTCGTGTGATGACACAGTGCTGTTCTCCCACAACTTTTCCTTGGTGTGTCCAACATTCCCTCAAGTCGCGTCGAGGTAGTATATAGTCCTACAAGATGAAAAGAGGTATGTGTCAGGTATCTGCTTTGAAACAGTGGGGTGAGTTGCGACAGAATAAATTTGTGGTGCGCATCTAACGTGATTCTACCAGGCAGGCAGATGTTTGCAGTTCTAGGGCTGTACTGGAAAACACAAAAATGAAAAAAAAACTTTGCTAAAGGTTCCGACTCGTATGAATCAAAGAATATTTTTATTCAGAACATTTCATACTTCATTAGAACATGCCAAAAGGCATGTGTGCCTTTGCATGCATGACCATATTGATAGCCAAATACAAAAAAGAGCCAGAGATGCGGAAGCAAGCCACGAAAAACAGTAAATATTTTACTTCTGTTGTAATATTGAGCAAGTTCTCTTTTTACTGAAGCAAAACAAACACTGAAAATTGTAGTGCTAATATTTTGTGAGTTTTTTTTTATTTCTGGTACTTGATTGTCACTCGCAAGCCATAAAACATACAAATCAGGATGAACAGCAACATGTATGAGAACGGGTGAATTAGAATAAATTTTTAGCAGTACGAGGACTTCTATCGTTGTTCCCTCTTCCTACTGTTTTAACTCTGTGAACTTTTACACGTGCCACTTTCTTGCAGTTTGCATCATTGACATTTATAGCTCTTGTCAACAAATCAAAGCACTAACTACAAAGCGTTTCTCCTTTCGCATTTCGTGAAAGGTCCGCAGATATTTCCGCCACCATACGATGTTGTCGTCTCTTTCAAGCAGTGCACAATTAGGTTTTCTCTTTTGTAATGCAAATTTGATGTCATTCAGAAGCTTCTGAATCGTTCTAACACTTGGTTACTTCGGCAGCCTCATGTCAGTTTCACCAATTACCTCGTTGTGGTTCAGTTGGGGACTCGCTGTGAATGTAGTGCTGATCTACTTTGCGGCGAAGAGAAGGCAGAGTAAAACTATTGTACTGCTGCCTTGTTGTCTTTGGAGCAACTGTTGCTAGTGAATTAGCCACAAAACGACGCATTTAACGCTTTGGGGACTTCAAGCTATCCTTTAAAGCATCTCTGGTGAGCAGTGCGCCGGTAAGCTGGCTAAATGAACAAAACGTGGAAGTGACAATGAGTTCTCGCTGCGTCACTCTCAATTTGACGTACACGTTGCCAACCAACTGCTTTCTTTTTTTGTCAGCTTTTTGTACTCAAGCTTCTTAAATATCATGTACGCCAAGAGACTTAGTGAGTAACCTGAGAAAAGAGGAACTGGTGACGTGGAGGCCATTTTTTTCTGAAGGAAGACAGTGAAGGAAAACAACCGATTCCACCGCTCTGGAGAACGCAGCCACTAAACAAAGCCACGAAAATTCGAAAGAACGCTGTTTCAAATCATATCACTAATAGTTTTCTAGCACTATCACTCGCAGTTATTAATATAACTCGACATAATTTGACGAGTAGGTTAGTCACCCAAAACAAATTTTTACTATTTTCAGCTGTGCAGCAATACTTAATAAACGGTGTAATTCACTTCTTTAGCCTTGGTCACATTGCCACAGAAAGTTGTCTGTGAGTACAGCTTACAAAACAGTGATTCTATCTACATTAAAGTATGCTAATTCTGTATGGGATCCTGATGAACGTGTCCTAAATGATCTAATGAATTCAAAACTGCGCCAATAGATTTATATATCAGTATTTATACACCAAAAGCGCGATTATACTAAAGCAAACAGCAGATCTACCTGGTCTTCATTTCAGGCGCAAAGTGGCAAGAATTTCACTCTGTCAAGTTTTTTTTTGTTTCAGTAAATGTTCTCCCATCAATACAGCTCATCGCATCACTCAGTGCATCAGCCATGATAAAGCTGTGCACTCTGTCTTTACCAAGCCGCTACACATCTACAATCATTTTTTATTAAGAATCTCATCGTTTGAAATCCCGGCTGCGGCGGCTGCATTTCCGATGGAGGTGGAAATGTAGGCCCGTGTGCTTAGATTTGGGTGCACGTTAAAGAACCCCAGGTGGTCGAAATTTCCGGAGCCCTGCACTATGGCGTCAATCATAATCATATAGTGGTTTTGGGACGTTAAACCCCACATTTCAATCAATCAAGAATCTCATCGTCTGGAACAATCTTCTCAGACATCGTCGTTCACGTCACCCCCGTTAATTCCCAGAAATCCGCTAAGTCATACTTTGTAAATGTTAGAATACCTTGTGGATTTCTCCAATCTCTCATGTAAAACACGGTTTACAGTGTCCTTGAGGCATTTTCTGTAAATACAAAGAGAAGTGTCACACTGTGTTCATTACCGATAAAGTTTTCAAGTAGCATGCAGAACCTTTATGCACGAAGGATGTCTAAATTTTTTAATGGAGGCCTCAGAATGCCGATAAGGGCTCTGCGAACTTATGGCATCGGCTGATAATAGATTGAGTTGTAGACCTCATTCTAATTACAATGTAGATATAATCAAATCTGGCCATAAAGATAATAATAAAAATTTTCTGAAAATTGCATCGTGCGCATGTGTGCTCGCGAAAGCAAAGAAAGTTAATTTTTCTGGCCAAGTTCAATGAGGTAGTGGCAAAAACGTAATTGGATGCATCTTCCACGAATTCAAAGTACTAAGACATCATTACCACAAAGTAAAAAAAAATGTTATTGCTGAGGCAGAGAATTCATCAGGACTAAATTTTTAGAAACGCTTGTCGTCTTGAATATAAGTTAGACTTAAAGGAGCTGTACCGAAAGATTCCAAACTTGAATAACTTATGAGAGTCTAAGAATTTTTAGAGAGACAATATGCCCTGTCATTTTATGACGAGGTATCAATTCTGAACGCGTAATTCAAGGCACTCTCAGAATAGTCTCTCAAGTTTACTCACGTTCAATGGCACCGGTGTCTGTTTCTTTAGGTGAGCGGAATTTCTACAGTTTATTGTCTATTTCTGACTTCAGTCAATTTTTCTAGGGTAAATTTATTTGCACTCTTGTTGAGGGTAGTAGCGTTAGGGCAGTTTTCAGGTTCAACAATGACTTTTTGATCATATTGACAACAGCTCCAGTACCGCCGACCATGTCGACACCGATACGTTTACAAGAGTTAGACAGATATTACCTGCGATTGAAGTGACTCGCCAGCTTTCAGTGAATTCCGGCATAACGTCTTTATATGCTACTTCTCAGAGAGATCACGTGGGCTGGCAGTAGCTGCGTCCCATGACTCAACCACTGTGGTGCATTATCTCCTGTCATTCAAGGCTTTATAAGCGTAATATTGCCAGCATCTGCTTCGGTAACGCTTTTTGTAAATGCTGTCACCATCGTGTAGCCCCGAGTTTCGGCAAGCAGATAAAACACCTCAAAGAGGCAGGCTTTTCGCAAGTTGTACTGGTTCCCATTGAAAAAGTTACTTCGAAAAAATTGCAATCCCGCAAGTGCACTAATGCCACTTCATGGTAATGAAGACGTAGATGCGATATGGCATGTTAAAAACGTGTCTCATAACTTCATTAAGGTAAGCGATGAGATGTAAAGGTGATCTTTCCTGCACCTTAGAAACCTCCAAATTTTACAAAATCGGATATTCTTGCTTCAGGAATGCATCAGCCTGTACCCTCAAGTACTAAAGTGAATATGCCGAATGCGGGTGGGCGTGGTCGATGGCGTTCCCATTTCATGAGAAAAGACGTACCATAGGCCAAACTAAGCAGTTCCCAAATGGCAAGCTCATGCAATACGAAGATGTTAAGAATGACAGAGTGTATCCTGGCATTATTTGGTAGAGATTGCAAGTGCTTGAGCATAATTTTCACGCATGCTTTGTGATTTACAACGGTAGAAATAAGTGGAACAGATTGACAACTTAGAATATTGAAGATTGTGACCGTTGCTTGACGGTGGCCTCTCTATCATTACCCCGAAAATAATGGTGATATCTCAAGGTAACTTCGCAACAACAAAATCTAACCGCTCTGCCTTCATAGATGGCACCAGTATTTTCTTGGAATCAACATTCTTGAAAGATTTGCCTTGCGTGTGTACGCCTCTCTAGATATATTTCTTTTATCATTCTCTGAGCGCCTTCTATTTAAAATTATGTAGTACCAACTCTACCAAATGTTTACTTTCAAACCGATGCTAAAATTTCAAGTTTGATGAGGCATCTATGCTCTGGAACAACTTTCTGCGGCAATGAAGATAGACTATGAAACCAAAGTGGGTGTTTGCCATCGCTGAGGAATGTAGCCCCCCAAATGCGTCTGGTTTTTTACGTTATGACACTGAAAACAACAATATTTTATTTTTTACAAGATGCTGCTCATTAGGAGACGCTGTGCGAATTAAGGCGATAATATTATTTGTTTAGATTCATAAAAAGTCATTCCGCGATTTTGCACGTCTGAAGACGAAGCAGCTTTAGAGGCACTTTACAGTCCACAAGGCGTCTTTATCTTTATAGTTGAGTGCTCGTCGCCCTCCAGCTATTTCGACAACTCGCCGAAGGAGCCTGGGTTAAATTTACCCATAAACACCTTTGTAAGCAGACGTAGCAAATTGAATGCAGAGGTATTATTTGAACACGCCTGGCATTCGAAAAGCGAGTGGTGGTGGTGGCGGTGCTGAAAAACTTTTACAGAAATTATTTACACTTGAGAGAGAAGTACGACCTCAAGGGGCGACCCTTTACAAGCTCTAGAGGGAGTCTCTAGTGCGTGACCACCGAAGCTTCTGCGTCGGCACGCGGCCTGGCCACGAGGGCTCTTTGCCCTGCCAAGGCGAAGCAGCCGAGCAGGACAGCCTGCCATCTCTCTCGTATTGGGGGTGTAGGGGAATTAATTGGGGGACCACCGGGTTAAAAGCGCATGCAATAGGATGGAAAGGTGGGCTAGTTGGTAATTCATGATTGTTCAGCGAACTTGAAGCGTGGGGGTAAACACAGACAAAAAGCAAAGAGGAGGCACACAGCACGAGCTCTCAGGCGCTCGTGCTGTGTGCCTCCTCTTTGCTTTGTGTCTGTGTTTACCCCCACGCTCCCATTTCGCTGAACAATCATAGAAGCGCATGCCCACACCATGTGAAAAGTGTCCACAAGCGGATGGGCACAGTGTGGGCATTCCCCGGAGAAGGCCAGATTGAAGTGCTTAAGTATAGCCGGGCACAATACTGTGTTGGTGTAAAGGCGCAAGAGCCAGCGCTCGCCCGACTTAGTCAGGCCCGGCACTGGGGGCGGAAATCGGAGCCTCTTCGATTTGTAAATCGCTATAATTTCGCGAAAGGACGGTACCAGATTAGGTTCTGTATCATCAGGCGATGAAGGGCGAGGTGGGTCCCGGAAATCAAGCGCGCGGGCCGAGGCATCGGCAGCCTCGTTACCACCTAGTCCTGCGTGAGCTGGAGTCCAGATGACGAAACATGTATTAGAGCGGTCCATGTAATCACAGCGCTTATAGATTCAAGCAGCGCGAACGGTGATACGACCTTTAGCAAGATTCTGACATGTGCTCCGCGAGTCGACAATAATAAGCCGAGAAACGGGTTGCGCTGCGGTGAGAGGTATGGCGAATTCCTCCGTGTGAGGGATGTCTGTGGCTCGAAATGTGAGCCCTTGTACAGGCATGTTTTGATGAACTACAGCCGCCGTGTACCACCCCCCATGGTGAGGGTCGAATGCGTCCGTATAAAAGACTCCAAAACGCGACCCATAGCGTTCCTTCAAAGCTGTAACGCACGCAGTTCGCCTGCCATCGTGAGTTCCGCTAGACATGTTTTGGGGCAGAGGCTGGATAACCAATGCTCCCCTCCAGTCCTCATGAATCATGGTCTGCTCCTCAGCATTGTAGGTGGAAAGGATATGGAGGCGGCGTAAGAGACATCTCCCAGCGTGTGACTTGGTAAGTCGCAGGTACTGGTTGTTGAGATGGGCCTCTTTGAGTTCCCCGTACGTGTTGGTCATGCCCAGCTCTGCAAGACGTTGGTTAGACGTCGTGATCGGGAGGTCCAGGGCGCGCTTGTATATTTTTCGGAAAATGCTGTCCAGCAGGTTTTCATCACATTTGCGCAAACGTAGGTAGGGTGTCGAATAAAGAATGCGACTGGTCACAAAAGCGTTGGCGAGGCGTAGAACATCGCGGCATCTGATATCCCCTCACTTGTTTGAGACTCGGTGGGCCATGAGGCCCACCTGATCCCCGACCGTACGTAATTTGCGCAGGGTGGTATCGACTTTCCGGCTCTTGTGTACAAATAGCCCTAAGACGCGAATTTCTTCGCGTTCTTGGATAGGTCCGGTGCACAGGGAAAGTACAATTTGAGCCGTGTCTTATGGTTTAGGGCGAAGATCCACATACTCCGATTTCGTGGGGAAACATTCGAGGCCGCAGCGGTGGGCGTATTCATCCACGACTGATGCTGCTTGCTGCAGGCTGGCCTCAATGGTGCCAAGAGAACCGTGTGTTTCCCACAGCGTGATATCGTCGGTATACAGAGCGTGCCGTACACCGGGGATATCTTTCAGCAGCGGGGGGAGATCAGCCATGGCGAGATTGAACAGAAGGGGAGAGTGGACCACTCCCTGTGGTGTTCTTCGAGTACCTAGAAGATACGGACCGTGCTTCTTGTCTTGAATGCGGAGACATGTCGGCTGTTTCATCAAGAACTGACGGATGTACCTGAAAGCATTACGCCCACTGTCTGCTTGGGTGAGATGGGTAAGATTTATTTCGTGGGTAACGTTATCAAAAGCTCCCTTGAGATCCATGGCGATGACTACCTTGTCGTCACTGGGATGTTTTACCAGCTAAATAACGTCACGGTGGAGTTGCAGGAGAATGTCCTGAGCAGAGCAATGCGGACGAAAGTTGTACATAGTGTCGGCAAAGGTTCGACGGGCCTCGAGGTAATCGGAAAGCTTATCCTTGACGATTGTTTCCATTAGCTTTCCCACACACGACGTTAAGGAATGGGGTCAGAGATTTTCGATACTTATTCACTTGCCCCGTTTTGGTATAAAAGTTACCAGGGCCGTTTTCCCATCAATCTGGAGTAGTTCGCATCCCTCCTAAACTCAATTGAAGTAGTCGAGGAGGTGAAGGTATACAAGGTCTGGGAGGTTGGCTAAAAGCTTAGCCTCACTAAATCTCAACCCGGCGCTGTTCCTCGCTTCGATTTGCACAGCGCCACCTTCAGATCGTGGAATGAAAAGCAACGATTCAAGTCTGCGTTCTCTGAGCCTGCATATGAGTACGCCGGTCCAATGGGGTCCTGTCGGGCGAAGAGATATTTATCCCTAAGTGCCTGCGCCAATTTATCCGCGTCACCCGCGTAGGTGTGGAGCACACGTTGAAGATGCTTTTGCGTTTTTATGCGGGTTTTGGTGGGGTCAATGAGGGCCCTGAAAAAATGCCACGTGTTGCGCTTTGACATAAGTTTAGCAACATTGTTACAGTGCTCTACCCAATTGGAGTCAGCGAGCTGGGCCGCGTACTCAGCTGCTCCTTGGGTGGGAGCGTAGGTGTACGCGGTTTGGGTCGGGGGATCACGGAGGGTGGGGACGGGGAGGCTGACCCGCCCGAGTCGCTCACCTGGGATCCCTGACGAACGTGGGTGGCCCACGATAAATCCCCCTGGCCAGCAGATTTGTGTCCTGGTGACGGCGGGTTCGGTTTGGGCGGGTCGGGTGAACCCTGCCCCACAGTAGGCCCCTTGGCTTGAGATCCGTCCGGAGTTGGGCCTCGCCGGGAAGGCCCGAGAGCAGCTATGCAAGGCTGCTGGGACGGAAGAAGGTTGATAGTAGGGGGCTGAGCCCCTTGTGGCGGTTCCCGAGAGCCCGGCGTCCGTGGCTTCCATGGGTGCCGACGTTTTTTCTTCTTGGGGCCGGCTTGACCTTCCGGTGGAGCATTGTGTGGTTTAGGAGGCGGCGCCCTTTAGTGTTCCTTACAGCGCGAGTCCCCGGTGACGTGGGGCCCAGCACACAGAGCACACTTGTGCGTGCAATCGTGAGGAGTGTGGACGCCATGCGTGAGTTGAACCACTTTTTCGCAGATGCCGCAAAGGTTTGGTTTAAGGCCGGGACAGCTGTTGGGTCGACGCCCAACGGAGCCACACCGACTTCAGGCTGGCACAGTTTTTTTGTAAGGCTGCACCGGGATAAGCAGGGCGTCATAGGAGACGCACCGGAGATTCACCTTTCCGGGAAAGGTGAGATGCACCTTATTAGAGGTGGCCAGTCGCCGGACGTGGAGGATCTCGCCGTCGGGTCAATAAGGGTTTTCACGAAGAGCAGCTTTGGTGTCGTAGCTGCGCACAGTCACCGCTCCATAACATGCGTCTTGAGTGTCCATACGCAGGTACCCCAACAAGGGCACTGGTCCGGCAGGTGAGGGAACCACAAACTTACCGATAAGTTTGTCCGCTAAATGCGGGTTCGATGTGTACACCAAGATGAGATTTTGGTCCCGCACCATCACAACGGTGACTAGCCGCTTCGCGGTCGCTCTGAGGTTGGTGACGAGCGCGCTATCGACCCCATTTTGAAGAAAACGGCTGCGAGGGACAGCTGGGTCCTGGGCTTGTGCACAACAGACGAAGTCCGTTGCTTTAGGCTTCGGCAGGGGTTGAGGCTGCCACACCGGCCTCTTGTGTCCCCGGTGCAGGCCCGTGGAGCGCGCCGCAGGCGGTGAAAATGTTGAGGAGCAGGCGCAAGCATCAGCGTCAGCAGCTGCGGCCAGGGACACCGCGTTGGCGGAGGCCACCATGTGTGCGTTGCTCGCCTGCTCTCGGTGAGCAACCACGGCAGCAAGCGCGGTGCTTTTGAAGAGTTTGGACACCTCCGGTCGGCTGTCCGAAGACGGAATGGTGGTCCACATCATGCTGTCTAGATCATATCCAGTTTGGGGGTCCGCCACGGTCGTGGCTGCGGTGTGGGGCCGGCCGCCCTTTCTACCGGGAGGCGCCATGGCCATTAGGCCGAGGGACACCGCCGGTGTCGTCGAGATGTAAGTTGCCCATGAGCGACGGTGATGGGCACATCTTTCGAACTAAGGTATTCAGAAGAAACGAATCACATTTCTATGGCGTTGGTGAGATTTTCTAGGGAGTTTGAAGACTTAGCCCGAAGTTCTGATCAAAAATTGTCGGAGCCAGTGTGCTGCACGGCCTATATGGTTGCGCGCTCGCAGCGCTCTCCAAAAAAAGCGAGTCGAGTCGGACTTCTTCGCGGAGAGCTGCATGAGCCGTAGCTCCACTGCCGTAGCCTTCCCTTCATTGCCAAAGAAAGTTGTCCCTGAGAATGGAGCTTTCGCCTTGAAAGAAAGGCGAGCAGCTGGAGAGTGCTCGCGCTGAGAGGACACGGGTTTTTATTTGGCAGCCAGGCCTTTTAGCCAGTTGAAGTTTACTAGAACTTTTGAAATTGGATATACAACAAGGCTGAAATTTAGCTACCTGCTTTTCCACAACATAGAGGGACCTATAATTGAGGACCACAGGCTGCATATGCACTAGCACACACCACGCAGTGTAGGTAGCTGTGGTGTGCAATAAAATGTTTATTTAGAACATTCAATAGTCGGATATAGCCCAAGATTAGCGTCTCACCATTCGTGTAGGCAACGCATCTCCTTCAATGAATAAATTGTGAGTGCTCGGCAACGTAGACATGGCGATGATATGGCGAAAAAGACTTTAGTAAATAGGAGCTAAGGCATCAATAAGGCATGAGCAGTCGGGCGGGTTTGACCACTGTATTACACTATAGGAATAACACTACGAAACCGCGTCTCGACTAGCTCAACATGAAGCACAAGGTTTCCAGATTGCGTGCAGTCTCAAATACAGCCCCCTTTTTTGTGAAATGGTCGATTGGCTTGTGAGATCAAACCCGACCACTTTTTTTTTCAAGTGTATTAGTCTGGCCGCAACCAAACAGCAATATCATCTCAGAATTCCAGAAGATGTGGTCCATCTTTTTAAAACTCTTCATATTTGTGTGAGGTTTGACCTTTCTGCGTGTCTTGATGTGTTCCCGAAGTTTCTGTTGGCACTTCATCTGACATTGTTTGACTTGCTCAGCGCGTGAATCCTACTTCCTGCGCCTCTTCAGGCACCATTTCAGTGAATACGCCATCAAGATATGGTAAACTCTGACCTTGATTTCTTTTTCTAGTTAAGAGCCTCGTGACCTTTCCGCTTTTGCTCCACCTTTTTCACACGGCACATTTCACATATTTTAGGGTGCTTCTTTTTTCTACCTTGAACTCCAGATGCTCGACAACCTCCTCGTTCTGCTTTTCAACCTTGGGCCGTACATCTGTACCGGCTGTCGAGTCAGTCAGCTCAAGCTTACTGTTGACGACGTGGTGGTAGCGATGTAAGGCAACTACAGCCTGGTTAGCCTTTCCCGCTTCCGTGTCTTGCAATGGCGAGGCTGCCTTGACTCGGCTTGTGTCACTTGTTCTAGCGTGGCTTGGAAGCTGGATTCACGGCTTCTTTCTCGGCCTTGCGCACACCACCGGCTGGTTTTTTATCTCGAATAGCCTCAATATTACAGCTGAGTTGCTGTCAAGGCTCATCCACAGAGTTGGCACGTTCTAGTACGGCCAAGTGCGTTCTCTCATCAGTTTATTTTTGCTTCTAAGTTTTTATTTCATTGGCTTGCAGTGGCTGGCTAACTCTCAGGCAATGTCCCCCGGGTCCCGCCATCCCCGTCTTGAAGCTTGAGTTTTTAGCGTTAAGCTCTTGACCCTGGCTTTGAATGAAATTTTGTCGTCCTCTTTGCTGGAAATAGGTACACGATAGGTATATGATGGTACACCTGGTAAAAGATCAGTAGAGTGGTCAGTACTTTTGTAAAGCCTCACGTCATTGTCATCAGTGGCAAAGACGTCTACATGCTGTGCAATACGTGCTAAACTACCGTGTCTTCTTCTTGTAAATAAAAACTTACGTGGGCATCACGTAGCTGCCTCCATGGCAATTCCAACGTGGCTTTATTCGAATAAAGTATCATCGCGTTTGATTCATGTACGACCAGAATAGGTAACACTGCATTTCTTTAGAAGAATAACAATGTCTGTGGCTTGTGCGGCAATCGCGAAAACGGCGAACAAGCTATAGAGGACGTTGATTTAAAAAGCCTAGGGCTATTGGACAGCTCAACAGAATTAGACATTCTTGCCAGCCGCTTCTCGAGGCATTACATGACAACGACAGTGCTGGATTGGTGAATCTCTGTTGGATGAGTTGGACAGACAATAAGCTCAGCGTGAGCAGCTTCAAACCAGTACTTTCCTAGGATCAAAGGGAAGGAGTTTCTAGTCAGAACTTTAACCTCAGACACTGCATAATGTGGCCCCACAGTGATGCAATACATAATGTACCAACTTGCATGACTGCAACACCACCTACAACAGATATGGGAGGTTGGACCATGGTAACAGGTTCGTAGATCTAACAACACTCCGCGAGAGCATTGTGCGCTTGTAATCACTGTCTGGAAAACATCAACAGAGCGTACAAGTAAAAAGTTGGCTTTAAAACGGCACACTGCACAAATTGTTTTTTGAGTGGCTCTGAAGCTTAAAAGTAGGCCATACAAAAGAGGCTCGTTTGCTGGCTCTATGCATAGCATCTGCAACGAGGGCAGTCAGATGCAAGAGGACCAGTATGCCGACAATGATAGCATGTGGCCTTGTTAATGTCATCTCCAGGGCGATGGACAGGTTTGCCATTTCTAGAGTTTATTGCAGAGGAGGAACTGATTTGCTCTTCCAATAGTAACGAGGAAAAGCTTCACAAGACTGCGTACTGAGCCACTTCGATTGGTGACAAATATCGGTCGTTCATATTACCAACCTGCTGCACACGTATGGAATGCACTTCTAACGTTGATGTCCTCGCTGCAATGAGCAGCTGACTTGGAACAAAATAGGCATGTTCAAAGTTAGGCCGAGTTGGGTGACGATGGCGAGAAATGCACTCGCATTTGGTGGCCGTTTTGAGCGATAATTGTTTTTAGGTGTGCGTCGCGCACATTATGTGTGCACTAATAATGCGCTGAGGAACTGTCAGGTAGACGGGACATTTTGAAATTATGCGCCGTTTCGGCAACGAGTCGTCAACGAGGCTCTCGTTGGGTGGCTGAATGTGTCTGGTGACTATGTGCTGCCACTTCAGGAGCGTAAGCTTGTCCCCAAACTGGTTCTTTAACGCAGCTTTGAAATTTCCTCACGTGTAACTGGTTTCCTGTCCCGCTTTTCCAATCTGCAGCAGAGTCACGGAGCTTGCCAAGTGCTACAACGAGGTGAGTAGACGGTGTCCATGACACCAAGCTTTGGGTACGCTCGAGTTCATCAAACCAATGGTGAGCTGAACTGCTACCGTCACCACTAAAGGTTGGCAGCAAGGCCGACGAGTTGGGCAACGTAGTGACATTTACTGGTAGCGTTGGCCTTTGTGGCAACGTAAAAAAACAGCTGGAGTACGTCACTCAGCCCTTGTATACCTAAAGCCGACGGCTCAGCTGTCGATTCAGCCACACTAGCCGATCAACGGGTCCGGGCGATTTCATGAAGGAAGAATTCAATCACGTCCACGTTCGAACAATTCGTCTTTAGTTTACGGCACAAAAGTTTATGGTATATAATGTCTACTGTGAACCAGTGTACGTCTTTCACAGTGGCCTAATTCTGCTTTATAACGTTATTACGGTCGTTGGAGCGGCAAGCAAGCTCAAAGAAGGCTTAACGCAGACAAAGACAGAGATTCGGACTCGTGGTATTAACCACGAACTCACACAAATAGAAGGGTGGATCTGGCTTTTGCCACATGAATCCTGTCGACTACGCCAATTGTGAGGACTTGGCGACGTAGACAAGGCGATGATATGGCGAAAACTACTTTAATAAACAGGAGCTACGGCATGAATGCAGGCGGCGTTCTCGTGCGCCTAGAAACAACACTATGAAACCTCGTCTGGACTAGCTCAACATGAACCACAAGGCTGCAAGAATACGTGCAGTCTCACAAAATGAAAATAATGAAGACAAAATAACTAATAAGCATTGCTGAGCCATACCCAATTTCGCAACACTTACGCGATGCCCACACCACTCTGCGACGCAACCATCGACTTCCACCTGTGAAAAGATGCGGGCAGTCGCACATTTTTGTGCAAGACTGAATTAACCCTTAAGTAATAACAAAGTGCACAATTTTTATTGATTTTAAAATAAATAAATGGCGCGAAATAACTTTATTGAGTCCACAATAGACGCGAGTTACTCAGCATCACCTGGCTACGCCCACTCGGGACGGTCAGAATAAACCTGGATGGATGGATGGATGAATATGGCTGTACCCTTTAAATCGGGCGGTGGCTCGCGCCACCGATCCGTAATAATTAATTACCACAAACTGGATTTATTTTTTTACTTTCACAAAAGTGAGGTTGAGGTTTCGTGCTTTGCTGTGAAGCGTTTAATTTTCTCTCGTGCCTTGACTTTAGCCACCAATCATATAACCTCCTTACAAGTGAATTCTACCCACTTAAAGTGTATTTTGCCCTCCCTGTCCCTAAACCGAACTGCTTTGAAAAACTCTGCGCCATCAACCTGAAATATAGGGCAAAGCCCTTTACAGAACATTATCAAGTGTTCGGCAGTTTCTTCTTCCTCTCCACACGCACTGCATACCGTGTCTACCCCTTCGCATTTTGCCCGATATGTCTTGGTTCGCAATATTCCCGTCCTGACCTCAAACAGTACAGAACTACCCCGAGTGTTATCATAGATTCTTTCCTTGGCGATTTCCTGCTTAAAAGTTCGATAGACCTCTAGTGCAGACTTCTTAATCATGCCAATTCATCACATAGTGGTTTCAGCTTCCTTCACCTTCTTCCTAAACGATAAGTTTTTTGTTTGGCTCTCTGCTCTTTTCCAAATACTTACCAGTATTTTCTCGTTCGCTTCCTCCATTTTGTATTGACATTCTTCATGTACAAGTAGCTGAATACCTTCCTAGCCCAACGCTCCTCCCCCATTTCTCTCAATCGCTTCTCAAATTTTATCTTGCTGCTAGCTTCCCGGCCCTCAAATGATGTCCATCCCATATCACCTTGTTATCCCTGATCTGCTGTTGGTGTATTCCCGTGAGCCACTAAAGCAAGCCTACTTATTCCACGTTGCTTAATATCTAATCTTGTTTGAACTTCTGATCTCATGCAGAAGACCACATTGCCGAACGTCAGACCAGGAACCATGACTCCTTTCCATATTCCTCTGACAACATCATACCTAGTGTTATTCCCCAGTGCCCTGTTTTTATTACCGCGGCATTCGTGTTAGCTTCAGTCGTCACGTATGTTTCGTGTTCCCTTAGGTACTCGGCCCCATTGCTTATCCATACGCCTAGATATTTTTATTATTCTGGTATCTCTAGCATGACCTCCTGTATTCTAAGCTCACAACCTTCATTGTCAATAAAAATCATGACTGCTGATTTTTTTTACTGAATCTGAATTCTAACCCATCTCTCTCATTACCGCAGATGTCCACCAATCTCTGCAAATCTTCCTTGTTGTCGGCCATTAGCACGATATCATCTGCGTACATCAATGCTGGTAGTGCCTGTTCAATGGGTTTTCCTTGTTTGAAGAAAGAAATGTTAAAGCCTAGTCCACTTGCTTCGAATTCGGCCTCTAATCCTCGCAGGTACATCACGAATAGTAAGGGTGTCAGGGGACACACCTGTCTAAGCCACCGTTTGAATTCTGCAGGCTTGGATACCTGTTTTTTCCACTTTATAACTATGTCGTTACCTTTAGATATATCCTTTAAAAGATTAGTGACTACATGTTCTACGCCTAGTGTGTCCAGCATTCCCCACAGTTCCTCTTGAACCACGCTGCCATACGCTCCCTTGATATCCAAAAATGCTAGCCACAGGGGCCTGTGTTCCTTTTCTGATATTTGAATGCACTGTGTCAGTGAGAACAGATTGTCTTCCAACCTCATGTGTTTCCAAAAGCCATTCTGCAGTTTCCCCAGCACTCCCTCATCCTCTATCCATGCCTGCAGTCTTTCCTTTATAATCTGCATCGCCAGCCTGTAGACCACTGATGTCACTGTTATAGGGCGGTAGTTGTTTATGTCAGCTTTGTCCCCCTTTTCTTTATAGATCATGCTCATCCTGCTGAGTTTCCTCACCTCACCGCCCTCGCACGCGCCCCCTGGACGGAGAGCTGATATTATAATTTTGCCGGACGAATCAATTGGTAAGTGTCGAAGAATTGAAACGCGGAGGTGAACGATACAATGCCCTTGCTATTTCAAAAAAGCACGCATATTCAAGCTGTGTCCACTATTTATATGTATGAAGGACTACAGGAGAGCCTGTATAAGGTTAAAGAGTCATTTAGGGTCAAACAAATAGGTTGAAATCCACATCAGGGAAAATGTGAGATAGAATTCATATCAGTTAAAAATTTAATAAACAATCAATTCTCATGAGGTGCCATGGGTCTGGACCAGGGACATATGAAGATACAAACGCGGATATCTATGAGTAGACAGATATCACAGAAAGCACTCAACTAAAACAAGCAGAACGCAGTTCTGTGCTTGTAAGAACTTTGTGATTTATTTATTTTTTCACTAACGTTTCTGTTGACTGTAGGGAAATCGACGACGCGGTAGATTGCATCTTCCATTAAAGCAAAGTCCTGGAAAAGAAAGGTCAGGGTGGTTCAAATTCCAGACCTCAAAAAAGGTGATTATACATGAACTGGAATCCTTGTTACAATAATCGCTGAGCTATCAGAAATTATTCATATAGCGGTGACACATCATACCATTTCCGCTGTAGCAGTGAAGTCTCACTTGCGACCGAAAGAAGGGAGAATATTGTGAGCGCACTAGTGTATATATAGACTTCCGATGTTTACTAATTGTGCCTTCAGCCGAAAAGTAACGTTAAACGGCATGTTTTAATTGCAGCATTACGTTTCATATAAAGTCAAGTCACCGACTAGAACCGAGAGTTTCTGTTTGTAGGTGTTTTATATTCTTTCGTCACAAATATGATATCAGTGTATAGTTCAAACTTCGTTTGTGTCGTACGTAATTTGTGTGAGCGTTACCCTATATGGTGTTAATTGATTGCATAAAGTGACACTAGGTGAATGATAAAGCTTCATGCCAAGGTCCATAAGGACTACGTTGAAGTGGCCGACCAGCATAAAGTGTTTCTTCTAGTAAGTGTTTTGTATAACCATGTCGCCATTATGATTGTTGTTTGTTCATTGCAATTTTTTGTCACATACATTTGCAACACCCCTTGATGGACAATGGCGTGGACGGAGAAGCCTCGACGCTGAAGTGCTTCGCCCGTGCAACCAAACCTGAGTAACTAGGAGAAGGGCAAGTACTAAGTAAGAAATGACATTTTCTGATAATTCGAGGCAAAGTGCATAGCTGCATGAAGTGACGTTTGTCGGTCACACAATCCCGCCAGCCGGCAAAAGTGTGAGAACTTGCTCAACGTACAGCCATTTTGAACTGGTGGCTCCGCTCAATGTTGTGGTAATTGTCGATCAAAAAGCAAGTATTTCGCACATATTCTGAGGTGCGACATGAATACTGTGGGCATCTATTGCGCGCATCTTCTCGTGTGTAAATTCTCATAATCATTATCTCCATTCGTCAGGCTCTTTTTTCTCATCTTGATAGGGTGCAATCAGCACCATCATCGTGTGTGCGCGTGTTTCGCTTCAGTTTTTCTGTTCGTTGCGGAGTCCTTGAGTGGAATAAACGCTGTCTAAACACAAACGTTATACCTTGTGGAGGTGCTGGTTGCGCCGCAGTAAGTAAGTATTTGTCGGTGAGTTCTTTCACACTGACAAAATACACAGATGCGTTATTCTAAAAATGCTAGTGTTTCTTAGGCTGTGCTGAAAATTTGACGCTATGGCCAATGGAAATGCTATTATTTGTACGAAAGTATATGGCCGTTTACCTGGGTGCTTTGATGAAAATTTTGTCTAAATAAGTTAGACTTCCGTGTGGAGGCACTGCGTGAGTTAAGGACGTCATATCGTAGTAAGTTTTCGCAAGAGGTGCTTGTACCGAACCCAGTGCCACTGGCAGGTGGCAGCAGCTAGTCGACGGGAGAGTCAACTGTCATCAGCAGCGCCGCCCAACTCGATTATCTTAAGAGCAGCAGCTTGCCTGAGCGACTAATATAGGCCGATCACCAAGTTGAAACGGGTGCTTCTCCTTCCATCACGCACGATTTTTTTTCCGTTTTGATTTACCCCTCTTTTTATTCAATATCGTATCTTTCTTATATTCTGTCCTGTATTTTTGCCGTTTCACAAGCGTTTTTTACTGGAAGATTTGAATCAACCACCAAAATCCTGTAGCAAGCACTTGCAATACACCGAGCCAGATCTGCCAGCGGAACACGAGAATTCCCAGCGGGAGATCATTCCGTATGTTGTTTACGTATACGTCACTAAGCCAGTTCCAGAAATGACCTTTTTTCCGCTTCCTATATTTCCATTGCTACTTTGTTGCCTCTGCAGAATGCCCATTTCGACTGCCTTGTCGCGGATAGTAGGGGTACCGTTTTTTTGTGGTACTCCGTATAATAAGGGTGAGCCCATGCAAATCTCTTTGGTTGCGCGTCGTGCCACTACGCATTAGATCACTGCAACAGTAGTGGCACCACCCATCAAACCCACTGAACGAGGTTTTCCCGGTACACCTTCAGACCCTACAGCCTTGAAATGCACATAAGCTAGTATTAAAAGATAAGTGAGCTACC
Organism: Rhipicephalus microplus; assembly: GCF_043290135.1. Taxonomy (NCBI): domain Eukaryota; kingdom Metazoa; phylum Arthropoda; class Arachnida; order Ixodida; family Ixodidae; genus Rhipicephalus; species Rhipicephalus microplus. The sequence continues at coordinate 192,422,128 of NC_134702.1, forward strand.
TGTGCTAATATTTGCAGTAGTAGGTCCTACACAGCTGCGAAGGCAGTAATTTTGCAGCTGTCAGCCCACGCACAATAACGGCAGTGTAGTATCTTGCACGCCTTATTTTCGCCCGTAAACATTACATGGCAGTGGAGCGATGAGAGGAACCCGCCTCGGAGCGACTTGCTCTGAATCTACCAGTGAAAAGCGTGAATACCCTCTGAATCAACCAGATAAGTTTAGAATCGTGGCCATAAGGCACAAAATCCTGGTATACCAGTGAAAAGCCCCACTTTTTCATGTCATCACTCACACTTTTTCTTCAAGCACAGTTCCATGCTAGAGGATCGGTAGAGATGCCACCACATCAGAGACAAGTATCAGGCACTCCACGTCTTGAATAGGTCCACAATCTTCACTGGTTAGCAATCTTAGGTACGCGGCGAAATCGCGCTATGTTTCCGCAGGTAACTTGCTTAGGCCTGTCGTAGATCGCTGAAGCGTGTCGCCGATCGCCAATCAATCTGTCGGGCGTGTCAAAAACGGACAATGAAATAAAATACACCTTCTATCGGGACTGTGTCACGCGAGTTCAAAAGCATTTTTGTCTGTGCAGCAACGCAAAACGTCTAAAATCGTAGCGTAAGGCCGAATAACATGTACCAATGCCACAGCATGGTTAAGAAGCCCCAGTTATGAAAGATAAGCAACAACTCACAAACACAATAAATAAGTCTTCCGAGATTCAAGAAGCGCCACACAGAGAACACAGCTTTGAATATTTTAGTATATGTTTTTTGAAAATGGTACCGAATCAACGCAAATACTCTGCTGTTGAAGCTTAAGTACACGAATCTAAAGCAAATAAAAGCACCTGTTTTTAGTCAGGGGGGGGGAAATGGGGGGAAGAGAAGCTCCTGCAATGGTTTGCCAGCAGTCATGAAGCCAGCTTTTGCCCTCCAAAGTGCTCAAAAACATGCTACTTTCTGTTGGTGCCCACTTAGACATCAAGTGAATTGAAATTGTTAGATATAAGGGTACGTTAACTATAAAGAAAAAAAGTAGTTGTTTCCGAAAAAATAATCCACATAGACTAGTAATGTTGACCTACTCTCGTGTCAAATTTGCCTTTTATTCGAGGCTTTCTGAAGAAAGCTAGTAACACAAGGACGCACTTTGAGCACAATCTGACCAGAAAAGGTTGCCATGCTGGACTCGTTGGGCATGCAAAAGAACCGCTCCTTTTTTCCACTGTTTGGTTTGAATGTGTAAATTCGGCTGTCGCTGACACGCGCATCCAGTCTATCAGCAACGGCCTTCGGCGTCTCACTCACATTTACGATCTCTGGGGCTTCAGCAGAGAAGTCGCCGACCCCTGGGTCCTCTGGGAGGATGGCGTCGAGGCCAGTATGCACCCCGCAAAAAGAACAATGTTTCGCGTTTACTGTTCCTGAAAGTGCGGTCTCTGTCAACGAGATCATCGAGTGTCTCGAAGTGACGACCGGCAGTGAAGGGGTGCTGTTCCTGCAACACCTCGACGCTTTTAAGTTCCTGGCAGCAACGAGGACAGTGGAACAAGCGACCAAGCTCATGGTGAATAAAGGTTTTGACCATCAGAAGGAAAATGTTCCAGTGGAAGTCGTCGGCCTATAAAATCTGTTCGTGAGAGTGTACATGTTGCCGCCGTACGTACCAGATGACGCGATCGTCTCTGCTTTCCTTATTGCAAAAACAGCGTGACGGCTGTACATTTTTTGGCACTGGTACATGCTGGAGACACTGGTACACGCTTGTAATCACTGGCACTTCACTGGGCGCACTGGGAAAAGGCTGTGTCGCACTGGTAGGGGCACTGGCTCTACCGCGGTGATGCTGGTGCGCACTGCGAACCTCTGGAGGCGCTGTTGTTTTCAATCACAAGCGCTGGTGAATACTGGAGCACGCACTGTTTCTACCAGCGCAATTGCAGCGCGCGTGTTATTGTAGCATGTGCCGTGGTTTGTTTGGGTGTCATTGAATATAAAACGCTTGATTCTACGGCAGGGAGAGATCCTACCCTAGCAGATACCGAGCATACGTAATTTTTGCGGCACACGTACGCATCGCAACAGCTATAATGCAACTTTTTCGCATATGCCCCCGCGTAAACCGGCCATATTCGCATCATCTGTATGTTGCTGTAACGATTCCAAGTTGCATTGTTTGTAGGCCTGGAGCTGCACGCCACTCCTAACAGAAGCAGGAAATTATTTTTGCCGCAAAGTTGCGGAAACGTAAATGAGCTCTCTCGATCGATTCGCAAGGTTTCCCAGTGGAGGCGAAAAAAGGCCGATTCCGCCACACCGCATAAATGTATGCCTGGTCATGCTTATCCTTCTACTTCTTACTTCAGGTAAGAGTTAGAATTGTTCCGAAGCTCAAATGTAGAATCTTCAACCATACCAACTCAACGCTTCGAGAGCGTTCTTATCCAGTGCCCGGCCCAGCGAACATTAAACCTGTCGTGCCAGCCACGTTATATGTTACCGGCGCTTCTTGCTTCCTGTACACACAAATTTAAAGTGTGAGAATAACTGTAAAGTATAGATAAACATCCATGAACCTAAATCAACTAACTTGTCTTGTGTCGTTGTTCGCACAAGGAGCGCTGACGATCGAACGTGGCGCTTTCAGCTACGCAGGCTACATGTCACCGAAAGCTGCCAGCCGCACTTAGCCGGTAATTCTTAGACTCAAATGTAACAACACGCAATTTTCAGTTGGTAATTTGGTACGCCTTCTTGAACTGACTCCTTGGCATACGTTTTCAGTGGCATGCACTCGTATTTCAATGGGTGTTTTTTTTTATTGTTGGTATTGATAATACTGCTTATGTCTGTACACTGGGACGCCTGCTGTATACTGCAAGCGGAGGCCCGAAAAACGGCTGTCGCTCAGCATCGCCACTCCATAAATGTATTTCTGGCATTGATTGACCTTCTACTTACTTCAGGTACAGTTTAGGTATTAGTTATAAATTTTGCAAAGCTCAAATGCAGAAACTTCATGCATCGCAACTCAGCTGCTTCGAGAGCATCCTTACCCAGTGCCCCGCCCCAGCGAGACATATATCGTGCCTACCGCGTCGGTATACATGCTGCCGGAGCTTTTTACTTTATGTAGACCGAATTATAAAGTGTAACAATGACTGTAAAGTACAGTTTAGACATCGCTGAGGCTAAATCGACCATTTATTCAAGTGTGCGGTGCCCGCACAAAGAGCGATGACGATCGATGTGTCGTGCTTTCAGCAATGTAGGCAGTCGCCGAAAGCTTCCTTCTAAGCGCAGGAGCCGGTACTTCTCTGACTCGTGTGCAAGAGCAAGCAATTTTGAGTTAGTAATTAGGTGCGCGTTAGTGAACTAACATACTGGCATACTTTTTAAGTGGATTGCATTAGTCATTTCTTCGACGATTTCTTAGTTGCAGGTGTCGATATAACTGCAAATATGTAATTTTGCACAACGGATGTGTACTGCTACATCGTCACTTGCGCAAAAAAAACACTCAATATTCACTCGTGTGCGTGGATATTTACCAAACAAGACATGTAAATCATCTGTTCTTGTTGACCAGTAGCAAGTGCTAGAAACGACTATCAAAGGAAAGAAAAAGATCAGCAGCAACAGCTGACAATCTGTGGCTGCTCCTTCAGTATATTTGAGATTTTTCAGAGTTAAGATGTAGATGCTTCAAAAAACTTCGCGCTCTTGCTAATATCTGCACGTCATTCAGTGCCCAGAAGACGGTCGTTACTGTTGAATCAATAGGCAATTGGTATTTGTAAAGAAATATTGTGACAGTCTCGACTTTGTGACTTGTACACATAAAGTTTAACGGTGCGTTTTTTGGAAAAATAGTTGTTTTACGACCCGGTAAGCACATTCTGGCGTGGCAAAGTGGGATGTGTGCTCGGTTAGAAATTCCGAGATAGCGAGCTCAAGTCCCAATAAATGACGTCTCATTTCTTCAATATTTAATATTATTGTGAATGCGCGCTCATTTATTTGTTTATTTATTTATTTATTAATAGCAAAAAGGCACCCCCGTTTTATTCCCGGGAAGCCATTTTGCGCAGAGTACTGGGACGCTGCCGCTCCAGCGTCCCAGTACCTGCGCTGGCGGGCGCGGGTACCTGTGCCATACTGGGCGCATAATCAGGCATGGCGCTGGACGCTGGTACCCAGTAGTGCTGGTTTTTGTAATAGGGTTGCATCTTTTCGGCAAAGTACGCAGTATAACATTTTTTTACTCTGCAACGACGTCAGTCTACAATTACTGGTACATGAGCGGTGAAGATAGAAATGGCAAATCCCACGCCGAACTTCACTTTTTACTATGGACACCGTGTTATGTTGAGGTACCGTGGCATGCGCCACGTCTCTGCACGTTGGCACAATAAGTGTCACATGGCTTTGGCCTGTGGAACACCTTTTTGTCATAGCTGCAGCTCGTACGGACACGCTGAGGATGAGTGCACTGAAGCCTGCAGAAAGTGTGGAGGTGATCACTCAACCAAAGAAAGTTTCAAGCACAGGTCACACGTAGACGCAGTTCAGAAGACGAATTCTCCTAGTGTCCAAGATTGCCGAAAATATGAAGGCTCAACCTCAAGATCTTCAAGTATGACCGAGAAATTCAGAACCTATGAAATACTGCGTCTTCAGAAGTAAACGACGTGAGTCAAGACACCAGACCACTGAGAAGAAGGGAGCGTGACACATGACTTCGTAGACGCACAGTCAGAAGACGCTACTCGCGTCAAGCCGGCCAGTACTCTAGACAGGGTAACTAGCGATCAGCAGCACTTTCAGACGTGACATTTAAACATACTTAGGATTTTAGCGGAAATGACCAGTGATTATTATTCTTAAGTAGGCAGCATAAAAACTCGACGTTACTGCAGCGCATAAATGGAGTTCGAAAATTGCCAAACCCCAGAATACCAGATACTCATTACCAGATGCAGCACAGAAAGCACTGCTTTGATTTCTTGAGCCGCGACAGCGACAGGCGCCGTGACAGCACACCAAACGCTAAGCTTAGAGTGTCGATGGCTTTGAAGAACATGAACACTACGCCTTCGACAACGACGAAGCAGCTAAAAAGCAGACCCCCAATGCCAAGCAAACCGGTGGACACCGAAGTACCACCGAAACCTGCACGACAGGCAGACTCATCGAGTCCTTCAAGCTCACAGCAGCCGCAGTGACTGCGCAAACCACAGAATATTTAAAAACTCAGCGTGGGGTCGTCGCCACTGCAAACGTCACCAACTGTGAACGACGAAGATACGTACATTTAGCAATTGGCCCTCCTCACTCTTACCTTTATTTTGTTTGAGCAACTTCATCGCCTTTTATTGAACCATAGCAGCAGTTTCTGTTATGTCGTTTAATGTTCACGTTTTTCGAAATTCGGTGAGGCAACAGGCAGTTCTTGACCTCACGCGGTCGCATCATGTAGACGTGCTCTTCTTGCAGGAGACAAATTTTCGTTTTAAGCTTGAATTTGTAGAGCTTTGGAAAAAGTTTCATATAGAGACCTTCTTATCATTCACAGATGCACATGCTCATGACACAGGAGTTGTGTTCATGAATGCAACGCTGAGGAAGGGTGCTCACTGTCTTGTTGACCCCAAAGGCCCCATTATAACAATTGATGTGATACTTTACTGCAGACGAGTCAGATTTGTCAACGTATATGCGTCAGTAACGAGGTCAGAAATGAACGGGTTTTATAAAGGTGTCAAACTTTTTTGTCGAGCCAATATCATACCTGTTTGTCAGAGATTTCAACTGTGTGCTTGATACCACACGGGACGTAACAATTTCGACGCCATAGATATACAGCAGTTAGCTAAATATCTCAAGATGAAGGATAGGTGGTTAACTCTACATGGAGTCGGGTTACTGATAACCCATGCTTCTGGCATTCACCACCGCTGAATTGATAGAATTTATGTGCCCGGCGATTTTTACCGAGCCTACAAGCATGTGAGACGGTCCAGCTTGCGCCAAGTCAGCAGAAACCCAGTGATCACGACCCGTAATATTGATCTTTAACGCGAGCAGAAGAACGAGAATCCACAAACCATGAAGGATGGACCAAACCATTCTTCATGATGATGAAAGCATTTTCCTCCTTTAAACTGAGCTGTTGGCTTCACTGGAAGAAGTGGGATGCATAACTCCAGCCACATGGGTCCATTTCAAATCTCACTGGCACCTCATAGCTCAGAAGGCAGAAAAAGCACGCCACGCTCACCTCACGGCCAAGATGCATGATATCATCCGACGAATTCGAATTATAGAAAGAGGTGGATCAACCATGTTCGCTATGCTCAATTATATTGAAGCACAAGATACCAAATATCAAAATATTTTAAAGCTGATGTCTCAGGCTACAAGGCTCGTAAAAAATACACTTCTCGACAGATCATATCGAAAACTTGGCACATGCACGATAAACCATCTTTGTCAATGCAAGCCCCGCTACAATTATGAGGCGCTAAGAGGATGGTACCATTCTTAATGACCCTGAAGAATTTAGAGAAATTTTCCGGGCCTACTTTGCAAAACTGTTTGCTGCTGACAACGACGCACAGGAAAACGAATTTAGATCCAAAATTTCAGCCTTTTGCAAAGGTTTGTCATTGCTGTGCTGAGAAGACGGTTTAGTATTGTGTGCAGAAACTGCTAAAGAAGAAGCATAGTACGCTTTAAAATAATGAATACGTCCACGTCAGCAGGACCAGACACAATACTCAGGAGATTTTACCAGCGTTTCTTGAAATTTTCGGGACATGCTATCGCTGATCTAGTGATTATTTCGTTATATGATGGCAAAAAACCGCAGTCTTCCTGCGAAGGAAGGGTAACTCAATGCTGAATTAGCGTATGAAGCCATCATGTCAAAAATTGTGGAAACCCATTGTCCTGCTAAACATGAACTATAAGTTAGTAGCCATGCTGCTATCATGGCAAGTGCAGCCTTTCTTGGATGAAATTGTGTCACCATTGCAATCACGTGCATTACCAGGACGTTGCGTGTTTTTAGCTTCTTACAATCATCAGAGACCACTTCGTATATGCCCAAGAAAAACATATCTAAGAATTGTTTATTTTTTTTGATCAGGTCAAAGCATTTGATAGCACTGAACATGAGTATATTTTCGGTATTTTGCGCTATTTTGGCTTCCTAGAGCAGTATGTGCGACTGGTAGAAATACTTCATAAAGATCTATCAAGCTGTCTTTATTTCGAATACGAAATGACCAGAAGCTTTTAGATTAAAAAAAGCGATGATCTATCAAGCTGCCTTTATTTCGAATATGAAATGACCAGAAGTATTGAGATTAAAAAAAGTGATACAGGCCTGTCCGTAGTCCCCGGTATTATTGATTTCGTCTCTACAGCTTTTCATTTGAAAGGTTGATTGATTGATTGATTGATATGTGGGGTTTAACGTCCCAAAACCACCATATGATTATGAGAGACGCCGTAGTGGAGGGCTCCAGAAATTTTGACCACCTGGGGTTCTTTAACGTGCACCCAAATCTGAGCACACGGGCCTGCAACATTTCCGCCTGCATCGGAAATGCAGCCGCCGCAGCCAGGATTTGAACCCGCGACCTGCGGGTCAGCAGCCGAGTACCTTAGCCACTAGACCACCGCGGCGGGGCCATTTGAAAGGTTGCAAACTGCGAGTGCATAGTGGGTTTCTCGATGCCAGACAGTGAAATCTTCAAAAAATGTCGCATCCGCCAAAGATACTTTGGTTTTTTTTTCGTAACTTGTCTTGCAAATGCACGTTTCTTGATATTTTCGCTTAGTATTTCTATCTATTTTGTGCTCTTTTAAACAGAACCAAATGTAAGCTTTTGCGCTTTGGAGTCTTCAGCGAACTATTGGAAGGAGACGTCGAATATGTTCAAGCTGCTAAGGTGTTGGGCGTTTACTTTGAAAAACGAGACGTCTCAAAAAGGACCTAGGATGACGTGCTTAATAGATTTACCAATGTTATATTGGCAGCCACTCAATTTAACCTGTCACTAACGGCAAAAGCAAAAGTAATTAAGACACAGGCATGCGCTTTTGCGTTTTACATAGCACACAATGACCTTTTATCTCGCCATGTAACAGGACCTATAACTTCCGTTGCGGAAACCTTCCTCTGAGGTGGAAAACCAGTGAAGGTTCAAAGCTAAATTTTACAGCTTGCCGCAAGCCGTGGAGGCCTGGGTCTACAGACATACCAACGTTCACAAAAGCACTGGCTGCAAAAACAGTACAGAAGTTCATCGATTACAAAAATTACCCCGGGCCCTAGTTCTTGATGTACTGGAGCCGCACACTGAAAAAGACTTTTGCGGCAATTATGTTCGGCTACGAGCAGACATTCCGCTTACAGAGCTGCCTGTAACGTAAAACTAACAATCGAATCAATTGGTTCGCGCAATCTGCATGATGTTTCGTCACAGGAAATAAGTGAAATGGTGACAAGTAGCAGCACACTGACCAAAGAAGAAGAAAAAGCATCCTGCACGAAAAAATCCAAACTCTGGCAGCGCAATCACGTACCCAACCAGGTGCGCGACATTGACTGGTTGAGAAGATGATGAAAATTGCCTACGCATGACCGGTTAGCACATTGGGGAGTCGTTCCAAATAACCACTGTCAAAACTGCGGCAAAAGTCAGATGTTCCAACATGCTATGTTTTAGTACTCGGCGGCAAAAGGCGTCTGTCAAATGGTGTGACGCCTCTTTGACTTTCGCACAGTACGCACGGAAAAACAACATGGGCTGTTTGCAAGACTGATTTTCTTAGTGACTTTGTGTGTAGTGTGGCAGCCACGTGGTTCAGCGGAAGTACGGAAAAAGCCTCAAAGAGGCGCCTATCCCGCACTCCAGAAAATAGGGCTCATTGTATAGAATTACCTCAATAGGCAGCTGAAAGCACATGGCGAGGAGGATTTTCATTGATGATTTCATACACGTTTCTTCAGAGTAAGGGAGGGACAACTGAAGTTGCCAGTTGTTCCGTACTTGTCATACACTCACTCCTGTTCGCATGCATACCTAGTATTCTGTGAATTGTTATTCACTCGATTCATTTTAATTTTTTTTCCAACTTGTAACATATGAATACACGGTCATAAGTTAGATTTTTGTGCTCATTTGTAAGATGCATGCACTATCTTTACTTGTTTTCGATGTTTCCTTTGTGTATGTACATACACGTTAAATGTACAATAAAGCTTCCCTTTCTCAATTGCCGAACGCCAACAGCTCATCATAACCCCAGTTAGATGGCTTCCGCAGCCATCATCTTACGGATGGCACGGCTTCACTCGTGAGCGAGAGTTTCTACTCCAACAATTAATTTAAACATCCTTGTTCATCGCTAACAAGCTACAGAGCACACTACATTACCTTCATAAATTCTAGGTGGACGACAATCACCAGCTTCTCCGCAGTGCATGTTTGCTAGTGGCGTAGGAAAAAAATTTGCTACTCTACTAAGTAAAGATAGCAAATGCAATCACTTCAGTGGGTCAAGGCGCTGAATGGGCAATGACTGCGCTTCCTAGGCAGAAGGTTACTGCTGCGGCACCTCGCTTGTTTAATACGCTTGATATAAGCATGTTCATGGATGTGAATAATTTTATACACTCTGACACTGCTGTAACAAAATCGATTTCCCCAATCTATGTGCAGTTTATTTGATAACAGTATTTTGTACATAAATGGTCCAACAGCTTGCAAACATCGGCCTGGAGAGCCGTCGCAATTTTACGCGACATCACTAGATAGCTCATTTCGCTAAACTTTGCTTGTCGGTGGCGTCGGTGGTGTCGGCGTAAGAATTTTTGGTTGAGAACGAAAAGCAACGTTGTCTGTGATAACAGAAATAATTTGATGTATTTTCACGAGGATTAGCCGCACGAGAACAAATAGGAAGGCGATAGTATGAGTGCATGTGGTGCTGCATGTGCGCGAGTGCAAGTGTGCATTCGTGTGTGCACATGCGTGCCAGTGTGTGCGCGCGTGCGCTGACGTCGCTGTCGCGTTCTTCTTGCACAGCAAAATGAACAAAAACTTTGTCAAAAGCTTGCAAGTAATGTACTACGACATTTACACATCCTGTATTAGAACATAAATCGACACACTACCCTTGCTATGTTCTTCCTGTTAGCCTCACACAAATAGCTCTATTTCATGCTCTGGCAGTGTAAGCTGCAAGATATGGTCGGAATTCGTTCATTGGGCCCCGAAAGTCGACCTTAGGTTAACCCTTACTACACTCATATTTGGACTGTCGGGCCAGGGCCGTCAGCCATACTTTGCATTATTTCACGCTGCCACACGGACTTTTACTTAAGGAAGCACTTATCAAAAAGTGATAGTGTGCGCACCATTTAAAAGAGTATACTGTGTGCAGCTCGTTCTGAAGCCTCTGAACCCGGATGTCAACAATCACGTTTCGCGTTTGTCGTGGCATTGAAGGCTTTCTAAGGACTTCGCTCTAATAAACAGTGCTGTGTCGCAAGAACCGTGGTCGGAAATGCACCTGCACTGTTGCGATACGGTGAAAATGAAGTACTAGGGAAACCCACAAAAAATGAGAAAGTATGACTTGACGACCTCAAGCATAGCAAACTTATTATAATAACGTGAATATAGCGAACGTAAAAATACAAGGCTGCATCAGAGAAATTTTATGTACAATTATTTCTCTCCACCCTTTATCCACGTTTATTTTTTTGGTCCCATTAGGAATAAATGAGGCAGCTCGAAACAGTGGCAACTCATTTTAAAACAAGAAATAATTTTCCGGCGTGATGAGGTACTGAGTCGGTAGTGCATAGGCCCGCACTATTAGCTTCCTGGTGAGAAGCGTCCTCCTCGTCATGTGGAGTAGGTCCGTCACTGCTGAAGTCAAAGCGCAGCCTTTTGCATGCGTGCCTGTTGATTCATCATTGCCATCTTGTGGAGTCGCTGCCTGCACCGGCGATAATATTGGCGTATTTTCAGCGGTCGTGTGAGACACTGCTGATGCGGTTGAACCCTTTGGCGCCCGTCACTTCCGAGAAGTCGGCAGCGGAGCCAGTCGCTTTTGCAGAGATTCCCTGGCTTTTCGGTGCATAGAGAGATATTTCGGGCACCCCGGAAAAATTGCAGGCACAGCATCCAAAGTGAGCGTAGCTTTTTTTGGTGCGTGCAACAGGACCTCTTCTTTGTTTTCTCCAAGATGTGTGGCAGAGATTGCTTCTTCCGCGAAATGCTTCACGCACATATGGTCAGTATAGGCTCCAAGGCTCCGTCAGCTCTCGGAAATGCCCACGGCCACTTATTCACGTGTTCTGGTTTGCGCAGATCCTTGAAATGCGACACACGCTCTATTCAAGTCCAATATTCCGACTGGCAATTCAGGAAAAACTCTTGCCCAATTCGAGCAGCAGCCATTGACAAGGCTGCTGATGCGTACTCAGAGTCACATGCAGCGTCTAGGTATACTTGAACTGCAGAAGGATCAAAATGTGGGCCAGTTGGTAATTCATTTTCTTCGTTCAGTTAAGTGCATCACCGGAGTAGTATATAAGATACCCCTTTCTTGTGGACGTATGTACATTGGCCAGACCGGCCGATGTGTGAACGTGCGTCTCAAGGAACACAGAAGCTCGTTGAAAAATACACCTTACTCCCATTTAGCGTCACATTGCGTTTCGTGCAAGTGCCAACCCCTGTTTGAGAATACAATTATTCTGTTCCGGCATCCTCATCAAACTACGCGCGAAATTTCTGAAGCCTATCACATTTCCAGGAATACGGACCAATGTATAAGTCATCCTTCCTTCTCACTACTTGACTGTGAATTCAGCTACCTAGATAACCCTTAGACAAGTGCCTTGATTACACGCTTCGCATGCTGCCCTCGATTTCGTCATAATCTGTTTTGACATGCGCATTTTGTGTTTATATATGTCCTTCCGATGTGGAAAATAAATCAGTTGATAGTTGAGCGCTCGTGTTGTGTGGTTCCTCGCTTCGTCCTTTGTGTTTTTCTCTGCGCTCCCAGTTCGCTGAACGAAGAAAATACTTGAACTGAGCAGAAAGTGCGAATCAGCTGAACAATCACACTGGTGTGGCTCACAGGAACAGGGCAACGTGTTTCTGAGTCACAAAATTCTTTTCACACGAAGCTCTAAAGAAGATGTTCTTTCTCGCGGAAATTTCAGAATGAGCGCCGTGCGAATACCTGGTGGCTCGTACAGTAGCGCCATTTACAGTAGTGCCATCTACGTACAGTAACACAAAGAAAATAGATTATTCGGCAACAACACAACGCACTTTCATTGAGAACAAAATTAATAATATTTATTGCTGGAACCTATAAAGCAAGACTTAACAGCATATATTAGAGATCGCACAACTTCTACCTGTAAATGTCAAACTTCCTCGAAAAAATACACTGCAGGAAACGTCCTCCTAATTTTAATCAATATGAACTCCTAAGGCGTGGAGTTTCATTTATAGGAGTTTCATTTATAGCGTATTCATCCACGACTGATGCTGCTTGCTGCAGGCTGGCCTCAATGCTGCCAAGAGAACCGTGTGTTTCCCACAGCGTGATATCGTCGGTATACAGAGCGTGCCGTACACCGGGGATATCTTTCAGCAGCGGGGGGAGATCAGCCATGGCGAGATTGAACAGAAGGGGAGAGTGGACCACTCCCTGTGGTGTTCTTCGAGTACCTAGAAGATACGGACCGTGCTTCTTGTCTTGAATGCGGAGACATGTCGGCTGTTTCATCAAGAACTGACGGATGTACCTGAAAGCATTACGCCCACTGTCTGCTTGGGTGAGATGGGTAAGATTTATTTCGTGGGTAACGTTATCAAAAGCTCCCTTGAGATCCATGGCGATGACTACCTTGTCGTCACTGGGATGTTTTACCAGCTAAATAACGTCACGGTGGAGTTGCAGGAGAATGTCCTGAGCAGAGCAATGTGGACGAAAGTTGTACATAGTGTCGGCAAAGGTTCGACGGGCCTCGAGGTAATCGGAAAGCTTATCCTTGACGATTGTTTCCATTAGCTTTCCCACACACGACGTTAAGGAATGGGGTCAGAGATTTTCGATACTTATTCATTTGCCCCGTTTTGATATAAAAGTTACCAGGGCCGTTTTCCCATCAATCTGGAGTAGTTCGCATCCCTCCTAAACTCAATTGAAGTAGTCGAGGAGGTGAAGGTATACAAGGTCTGGGAGGTTGGCTAAAAGCTTAGCCTCACTAAATCTCAACCCGGCGCTGTTCCTCGCTTCGATTTGCACAGGGCCACCTTCAGATCGTGGAATGAAAAGCAACGATTCAAGTCTGCGTTCTCTGAGCCTGCATATGAGTACGCCGGTCCAATGGGGTCCTGTCGGGCGAAGAGATATTTATCCCTAAGTGCCTGCGCCAATTTATCCGCGTCACCCGCGTAGGTGTGGAGCACACGTTGAAGATGCTTTTGCGTTTTTATGCGGGTTTTGGTGGGGTCAATGAGGGCCCTGAAAAAATGCCACGTGTTGCGGTTTGACATAAGTTTAGCAACATTGTTACAGTGCTCTACCCAATTGGAGTCAGCGAGCTGGGCCGCGTACTCAGCTGCTCCTTGGGTGGGAGCGTAGGTGTACGCGGTTTGGGTCGGGGGATCACGGAGGGTGGGGACGGGGAGGCTGACCCGCCCGAGTCGCTCACCTGGGATCCCTGACGAACGTGGGTGGCCCACGATAAATCCCCCTGGCCAGCAGATTTGTGTCCTGGTGACGGCGGGTTCGGTTTGGGCGGGTCGGGTGAACCCTGCCCCACAGTAGGCCCCTTGGCTTGAGATCCATCCGGAGTTGGGCCTCGCCGGGAAGGCCCGAGAGCACCTATGCAAGGCTGCTGGGACGGAAGAAGGTTGATAGTAGGGGGCTGAGCCCCTTGTGGCGGTTCCCGAGAGCCCGGCGTCCGTGGCTTCCATGGGTGCCAACGTTTTTTCTTCTTGGGGCCGGCTTGACCTTCCGGTGGAGCATTGTGTGGTTTAGGAGGCGGCGCCCTTTAGTGTTCCTTACAGCGCGAGTCCCCGGTGACGTGGGGCCCAGCACACAGAGCACACTTGTGCGTGCAATCGTGAGGAGTGTGGACGCCATGCGTGAGTTGAACCACTTTTTCGCAGATGCCGCAAAGGTTTGGTTTAGGGCCGGGACAGCTGTTGGGTCGACGCCCAACGGAGCCACACCGACTTCAGGCTGGCACAGTTTTTTTGTAAGGCTGCACTGGGATAAGCAGGGCGTCATAGGAGACGCACTGGAGATTCACCTTTCCGGGAAAGGTGAGATGCACCTTATTAGAGGTGGCCAGTCGCCGGACGTGGAGGATCTCGCCGTCGGGTCAATAAGGGTTTTCACGAAGAGCAGCTTTGGTGTCGTAGCTGCGCACAGTCACCGCTCCATAACATGCGTCTTGAGTGTCCATACGCAGGTACCCCAACAAGGGCACTGGTCCGGCAGGTGAGGGAACCACAAACTTACCGATAAGTTTGTCCGCTAAATGCGGGTTCGATGTGTACACCAAGATGAGATTTTGGTCCCGCACCATCACAACGGTGACTAGCCGCTTCGCGGTCACTCTGAGGTTGGTGACGAGCGCGCTATCGACCCCATTTTGAAGAAAACGGCTGCGAGGGACAGCTGGGTCCTGGGCTTGTGCACAACAGACGAAGTCCGTTGCTTTAGGCTTCGGCAGGGGTTGAGGCTGCCACACCGGCCTCTTGTGTCCCCGGTGCAGGCCCGTGGAGCGCGCCGCAGGCGGTGAAAATGTTGAGGAGCAGGCGCAAGCATTAGCGTCAGCAGCTGCGGCCAGGGACACCGCGTTGGCGGAGGCCACCATGTGTGCGTTGCTCGCCTGCTCTCGGTGAGCAACCACGGCAGCAAGCGCGGTGCTTTTGAAGAGTTTGGACACCTCCGGTCGGCTGTCCGAAGACGGAATGGTGGTCCACATCATGCTGTCTAGATCATATCCAGTTTGGGGGTCCGCCACGGTCGTGGCTGCGGTGTGGGGCCGGCCACCCTTTCTACCGGGAGGCGCCATGGCCATTAGGCGGAGGGACACCGCCGGTGTCGTCGAGATGTAAGTTGCCCATGAGCGACGGTGATGGGCACATCTTTCGAACTAAGGTATTCAGAAGAAACGAATCACATTTCTATGGCGTTGGTGAGATTTTCTAGGGAGTTTGAAGACTTAGCCCGAAGTTCTGATCAAAAATTGTCGGAGCCAGTGTGCTGCACGGCCTATATGGTTGCGCGCTCGCAGCGCTCTCCAAAAAAAGCGAGTCGAGTCGGACTTCTTCGCGGAGAGCTGCATGAGCCGTAGCTCCACTGCCGTAGCCTTCCCTTCATTGCCAAAGAAAGTTGTCCCTGAGAATGGAGCTTTCGCTTGAAAGAAAGGCGAGCAGCTGGAGAGTGCTCGCGCTGAGAGGACACGGGTTTTTATTTGGCAGCCAGGCCTTTTAGCCTGTTGAAGTTTACTAGAACTTTTGAAATTGGATATACAACAAGGCTGAAATTTAGCTACCTGCTTTTCCACAACACAGAGGGACCTATAATTGAGGACCACAGGCTGCATATGCACTAGCACACACCACGCAGTGTAGGTAGCTGTGGTGTGCAATAAAATGTTTATTTAGAACATTCAATAGTCGGATATAGCCCAAGATTAGCGTCTCACCATTCGTGTAGGCAACGCATCTCCTTCAATGAATAAATTGTGAGTGCTCGGCAACGTAGACATGGCGATGATATGGCGAAAAAGACTTTAGTAAATAGGAGCTAAGGCATCAATAAGGCATGAGCAGTCGGGCGGGTTTGACCACTGTATTACACTATAGGAATAACACTACGAAACCGCGTCTCGACTAGCTAAACATGAAGCACAAGGTTTCCAGATTGCGTGCAGTCTCAAATACAGCCCCCTTTTTTGTGAAATGGTCGATTGGCTTGTGAGATCAAACCCGACCACTTTTTTTTTCAAGTGTATTAGTCTGGCCGCAACCAAACAGCAATATCATCTCAGAATTCCAGAAGATGTGGTCCATCTTTTTAAAACTCTTCATATTTGTGTGAGGTTTGACCTTTCTGCGTGTCTTGATGTGTTCCCGAAGTTTCTGTTGGCACTTCATCTGACATTGTTTGACTTGCTCAGCGCGTGAATCCTACTTCCTGCGCCTCTTCAGGCACCATTTCAGTGAATACGCCATCAAGATATGGTAAACTCTGACCTTGATTTCTTTTTTCTAGTCAAGAGCCTCATGACCTTTCCGCTTTTGCTCCACCTCTTTCACACGGCACATTTCATATATTTTAGGGTGCTTCTTTTTTCTACCTTGAACTCCAGATGCTCGACAACCTCCTCGTCCTGCTTTTCAAACTTGGGCCCTATATCTGTACCGGCTGTCGAGTCAGTCAGCTCAAGCTTACTGTTGACGACGTGGTGGTAGCGATGTAAGGCAACTACAGCCTGGTTAGCCTTTCCCGCTTCCGTGTCTTGCAATGGCGAGGCTGCCTTGACTCGGCTTGTGTCACTTGTTCTAGCGTGGCTTGGAAGCTGGATTCACGGCTTCTTTCTCGGCCTTGCGCACACCACCGGCTGGTTTTTTATCTCGAATAGCCTCAATATTACAGCTGAGTTGCTGTCAAGGCTCATCCACAGAGTTGGCACGTTCTAGTACGGCCAAGTGCGTTCTCTCATCAGTTTATTTTTGCTTCTAAGTTTTTATTTCATTGGCTTGCAGTGGCTGGCTAACTCTCAGGCAATGTCCCCCGGGTCCCGCCATCCCCGTCTTGAAGCTTGAGTTTTTAGCGTTAAGCTCTTGACCCTGGCTTTGAATGAAAATTTGTCGTCCTCTTTGCTTGAAATAGGTACACGATAGGTATATGATGGTACACCTGGTAAAAGATCAGTAGAGTGGTCAGTACTTTTGTAAAGCCTCACGTCATTGTCATCAGTGGCAAAGACGTCTACATGCTGTGCAATACGTGCTAAACTACCGTGTCTTCTTCTTGTAAATAAAAACTTACGTGGGCATCACGTAGCTGCCTCCATGGCAATTCCAACGTGACTTTATTCGAGTAAAGTATCATCGCGTTTGATTCATGTTCGACCAGAATAGGTAACACTGCATTTCTTTAGAAGAATAACAATGTCTGTGGCTTGTGCGGCAATCGCGAAAACGGCGAACAAGCTATAGAGGACGTTGATTTAAAAAGCCTAGGGCTATTGGACAGCACAACAGAATTAGACATTCTTGCCAGCCGCTTCTCGAGGCATTACATGACAACGACAGTGCTGGATTGGTGAATCTCTGTTGGATGAGTTGGCCAGACAATAAGCTCAGCGTGAGCAGCTTCAAACCAGTACTTTCCTAGGATCAAAGGGAAGGAGTTTCTAGTCAGAACTTTAACCTCAGACACTGCATAATGTGGCCCCACAGTGATGCAATACATAATGTACCAACTTGCATGACTGCAACACCACCTACAACAGATATGGGAGGTTGGACCATGGTAACAGGTTCGTAGATCTAACAACACTCCGCGAGAGCATTGTGCGCTTGTAATCACTGTCTGGAAAACATCAACAGAGCGTACAAGTAAAAAGTTGGCTTTAAAACGGCACACTGCACAAATTGTTTTTTGAGTGGCTCTGAAGCTTAAAAGTAGGCCATACAAAAGAGGCTCGTTTGCTGGCTCTATGCATAGCATCTGCAACGAGGGCAGTCAGATGCAAGAGGACCAGTATGCCGACAATGATAGCATGTGGCCTTGTTAATGTCATCTCCAGGGCGATGGACAGGTTTGCCATTTCTAGAGTTTATTGCAGTGGAGGAACTGATTTGCTCTTCCAATAGTAACGAGGAAAAGCTTCACAAGACTGCGTACTGAGCCACTTCGATTGGTGACAAATATCGGTCGTTCATATTACCAACCTGCTGCACACGTATGGAATGCACTTCTAACGTTGATGTCCTCGCTGCAATGAGCAGCTGACTTGGAACAAAATAGGCATGTTCAAAGTTAGGCCGAGTTGGGTGACGATGGCGAGAAATGCACTCGCATTTGGTGGCCGTTTTGAGCGATAATTGTTTTTAGGTGTGCGTCGCGCACATTATGTGTGCACCAATAATGCGCTGAGGAACTGTCAGGTAGACGGGACATTTTGAAATTATGCGCAGTTTCGACAACGAGTCGTCAACGAGGCTCTCGTTGGGTGGCTGAATGTGTCTGGTGACTATGTGCTGCCACTTCAGGAGCGTAAGCTTGTCCCCAAACTGGTTCTTTAACGCAGCTTTGAAATTTCCTCACGTGTAACTGGTTTCCTGTCCCGCTTTTCCAATCTGCAGCAGAGTCACGGAGCTTGCCAAGTGCTACAACGAGGTGAGTAGACGGTGTCCATGACACCAAGCCTTGGGTACGCTCGAGTTCATATAACCAATGGTGAGCTGAACTGCTACCGTCACCACTAAAGGTTGGCAGCAAGGCCGACGAGTTGGGCAACGTAGTGACATTTACTGGTAGCGTTGGCCTTTGTGGCAACGTAAAAAAACAGCTGGAGTACGTCACTCAGCCCTTGTATACCTAAAGCCGACGGCTCAGCTGTCGATTCAGCCACACTAGCCGATCAACGGGTCCGGGCGATTTCATGAAGGAAGAATTCAATCACGTCCACGTTCGAACAATTCGTCTTTAGTTTACGGCACAAAAGTTTATGGTATATAATGTCTACTGTGAACCAGTGTACGTCTTTCACAGTGGCCTAATTCTGCTTTATAACGTTATTACGGTCGTTGGAGCGGCAAGCAAGCTCAAAGAAGGCTTAACGCAGACAAAGACAGAGATTCGGACTCGTGGTATTAACCACGAACTCACACAAATAGAAGGGTGGATCTGGCTTTTGCCACATGAATCCTGTCGACTACGCCAAATGTGAGGACTTGGCGACGTAGACAAGGCGATGATATGGCGAAAACTACTTTAATAAACAGGAGCTACGGCATGGATGCAGGCGGCGTTCTCGTGCGCCTAGAAACAACACTATGAAACCTCGTCTGGACTAGCTCAACATGAACCACAAGGCTGCAAGAATACGTGCAGTCTCACAAAATGAAAATAATGAAGACAAAATAACTAATAAGCATTGCTGAGCCATACCCAATTTCGCAACACTTACGCGATGCCCACACCACTCTGCTACGCAACCATCGACTTCCACCTGTGAAAAGATGCGGGCAGTCGCACATTTTTGTGCAAGACTGAATTAACCCTTAAGTAATAACAAAGTGCACAATTTTTATTGATTTTAAAACAAATAAATGGCGCGAAATAACTTTATTGAGTCCACAGTAGACGCGAGTTACTCAGCATCACCTGGCTACGCCCACTCGGGACGGTCAGAATAAACCTGGATGGATGGATAGATGAATATGGCTGTACCCTTTAAATCGGGCGGTGGCTCGCGCCACCGAGCCGTAATAATTAATTACCACAAACTGGATTTATTTTTTTACTTTCACAAACGTGAGGTTGAGGTTTCGTACTTTGCTGTGAAGCGTTTAATTTTCTCTCGTGCCTTGACTTTAGCCACCAATCATATAACCTCCTTACAAGTTAATTCTACCCACTTAAAGTCTATTTTGCCCTCCCTGTCCCTAAACCGAACTGCTTTGAAAAACTCTGCGCCATCAACCTGAAATATAGGGCAAAGCCCTTTACAGAACATTATCAAGTGTTCGGCAGTTTCTTCTTCCTCTCCACACGCACTGCATACCGTGTCTACCCCTTCGCATTTTGCCCGATATGTCTTGGTTCGCAATATTCCCGTCCTGACCTCAAACAGTAGAGAACTACCCCGAGTGTTATCATATATTCTTTCCTTGGCGATTTCCTGCTTAAAAGTTCGATAGACCTCTAGTGCAGACTTCTTAATCATGCCAATTCATCACATAGTGGTTTCAGCTTCCTTCACCTTCTTCCTAAACGATAAGTTTTTTCTTTGGCTCTCTGCTCTTTTCCAAATACTTACCAGTATTTTCTCGTTCGCTTCCTCCATTTTGTATTGACATTCTTCATGTACAAGTAGCTGAATACCTTCCTAGCCCAACGCTCCTCCCCCATTTCTCTCAATCGCTTCTCAAATTTTATCTTGCTGCTAGCTTCCCGGCCCTCAAATGATGTCCATCCTATATCACCTTGTTATCCCTGATCTGCTGTTGGTGTATTCCCGTGAGCCCCTAAAGCAAGCCTACTTATTCCACGTTGCTTAATATCTAATCTTGTTTGAACTTCTGATCTCATGCAGAAGACCACATTGCCGAACGTCAGACCAGGAACCATGACTCCTTTCCATATTCCTCTGACAACATCATACCTAGTGTTATTCCCCAGTGCCCTGTTTTTATTACCGCTGCATTCGTGTTAGCTTCAGTCGTCACGTATGTTTCGTGTTCCCTTAGGTACTCGGCCCCATTGCTTATCCATACGCCTAGATATTTTTATTATTCTGGTATCTCTAGCATGACCTCCTGTATTCTAAGCTCACAACCTTCATTGTCAATAAAAATCATGACTGCTGATTTTTTTTACTGAATCTGAATTCTAACCCATCTCTCTCATTACCGCAGATGTCCACCAATCTCTGCAAATCTTCCTTGTTGTCGGCCATTAGCACGATATCATCTGCGTACATCAATGCTGGTAGTGCCTGTTCAATGGGTTTTCCTTGTTTGAAGAAAGAAATGTTAAAGCCTAGTCCACTTGCTTCGAATTTGGCCTCTAATCCTCGCAGGTACATCACGAATAGTAAGGGTGTCAGGGGACACACCTGTCTAAGCCACCGTTTGACTTCTGCAGGCTTGGATACCTGTTTTTTCCACTTTATAACTATGTCGTTACCTTTAGATATATCCTTTAAAAGATTAGTGACTACATGTTCTACGCCTAGTGTGTCCAGCATTACCCACAGTTCCTCTTGAACCACGCTACCGTACGCTCCCTTGATATCCAAAAATGCTAGCCACAGGGGCCTGTGTTCCTTTTCTGATATTTGAATGCACTGTGTCAGTGAGAACAGATTGTCTTCCAACCTCCTGTGTTTCCAAAAGCCATTCTGCAGTTTCCCCAGCACTCCCTCATCCTCTATCCATGCCTGCAGTCTTTCCTTTATAATCTGCATCGCCAGCCTGTAGACCACTGATGTCACTGTTATAGGGCGGTAGTTGTTTATGTCAGCTTTGTCCCCCTTTTCTTTATAGATCATGCTCATCCTGCTGAGTTTCCTCACCTCACCGCCCTCGCACGCGCCCCCTGGACGGAGAGCTGATATTATAATTTTGCCGGACGAATCAATTGGTAAGTGTCGAAGAATTGAAACGCGGAGGTGAACGATACAATGCCCTTGCTATGTCAAAAAAGCACGCATATTCAAGCTGTGTCCACTATTTATATGTATGAAGGACTACTGGAGAGCCTGTATAAGGTTAAAGAGTCATTTAGGGTCAAACCAATAGGTTGAAATCCACATCAGGGAAAATGTGAGATAGAATTCACATCAGTTAAAAATTTAATAAACAATCGATTCTCATGAGGTGCCATGGGTCTGGACCAGGGACATATGAAGATACAAACGCGGATATCTATGAGTAGACAGATATCACAGAAAGCACTCAACTAAAACAAGCAGAACGCAATTCTGTGCTTGTAAGAACTTTGTGATTTATTTATTTTTTCACTAACGTTTCTGTTGACTGTAGGGAAATCGACGACGCGGTAGATTGCATCTTCCATTAAAGCAAAGTCCTGGAAAAGAAAGTGCAGGGTGGTTCAAATTCCAGACCTCAAAAAAGGTGATTATACATGAACTGGAATCATTGTTACAATAATCGCTGAGCTATCAGAAATTATTCATATAGCGGTGACACATCATACCATTTCCGCTGTAGCAGTGAAGTCTCACTTGCGACCGAAAGAAGGGAGAATATTGTGAGCGCACTAGTGTATATATAGACTTCCGATGTTTACTAATTGTGCCTTCAGCCGAAAAGTAACGTTAAACGGCATGTTTTAATTGCAGCATTACGTTTCATATAAAGTCAAGTCACCGACTAGAACCGAGAGTTTCTGTTTGTAGGTGTTTTATATTCTTTCGTCACAAATATGATATCAGTGTATAGTTCAAACTTCGTTTGTGTCGTACGTAATTTGTGTGAGCGTTACCCTATATAGTGTTAATTGATTGCATAAAGTGACACTAGGTGAATGATAAAGCTTCATGCCAAGGTCCATAAGGACTACGTTGAAGTGGCCGACTAGCATAAAGTGTTTCTTCTAGTAAGTGTTTTGTATAACCATGTCGCAATTATGATTGTTGTTTGTTCATTGCAATTTTTTGTCACATACATTTGCAACACCCCTTGATGGACAATGGCGTGGACGGAGAAGCCTCGACGCTGAAGTGCTTCGCCCGTGCAACCAAACCTGAGTAACTAGGAGAAGGGCAAGTACTAAGTAAGAAATGACATTTTCTGATAATTAGAGGCAAAGTGCATAGCTGCATGAAGTGAGGTTTGTCGGTCACACAATCCCGCCAGCCGGCAAAAGTGTGAGAACTTGCTCAACGTACAGCCATTTTGAACTGGTGGCTCCGCTCAATGTTGTGGTAATTGTCGATCAAAAAGCAAGTATTTCGCACATATTCTGAGGTGCGACATGAATACTGTGGGCATCTATTGCGCGCATCTTCTCGTGTGTAAATTCTCATAATCATTATCTCCATTCGTCAGGCTTTTTTTTCTCATCTTGATAGGGTGCAATCAGCACCATCATCGTGTGTGCGCGTGTTTCGCTTCAGTTTTTCTGTTCGTTGCGGAGTCCTTGAGTGGAATAAACGCTGTCTAAACACAAACGTTATACCTTGTGGAGGTGCTGGTTGCGCCGCAGTAAGTAAGTATTAGTCGGTGAGTTCTTTCACACTGACAAAATACACAGATGCGTTATTCTAAAAATGCTAGTGTTTCTTAGGCTGTGCTGAAAATTTGACGCTATGGCCAATGGAAATGCTATTATTTGTACGAAAATATATGGCCGTTTACCTGGGTGCTTTGATGAAAATTTTGTCTAAATAAGTTAGACTTCCGTGTGGAGGCACTGCGTGAGTTAAGGACGTCATATCGTAGTAAGTTTTCGAAAGAGGTGCTTGTACAGAACCCAGTGCCACTGGCAGGTGGCAGCAGCTAGTCGACGGGAGAGTCAATTGTCATCAGCAGCGCCGCCCAACTCGATTATCTTAAGAGCAGCAGCTTGCCTGAGCGACTAATATAGGCCGATCACCAAGTTGAAACGGGTGCTTCTCCTTCCATCACGCACGATTTTTTTCCGTTTTGATTTACCCCTCTTTTTATTCAATATCGTATCTTTCTTATATTCTGTCCTGTATTTTTGCCGTTTCACAAGCGTTTTTTACTGGAAGATTTGAATCAACCACCAAAATCCTGTAGCAAGCACTTGCAATACACCGAGCCAGATCTGCCAGCGGAACACGAGAATTCCCAGCGGGAGATCATTCCGTATGTTGTTTACGTATACGTCACTAAGCCAGTTCCAGAAATGACCTTTTTTCCGCTTCCTATATTTCCATTGCTACTTTGTTGCCTCTGCAGAATGCCCATTT
Organism: Rhipicephalus microplus; assembly: GCF_043290135.1. NCBI lineage: Eukaryota > Metazoa > Arthropoda > Arachnida > Ixodida > Ixodidae > Rhipicephalus > Rhipicephalus microplus. The sequence goes on from NC_134702.1 coordinate 192,445,900, forward strand.
CGACTGCCTTGTCGCGGATAGTAGGGGTACCGTTTTTTTGTGGTACTCCGTATAATAAGGGTGAGCCCATGCAAATCTCTTTGGTTGCGCGTCGTGCCACTACGCATTAGATCACTGCAACAGTAGTGGCACCACCCATCAAACCCACTGAACGAGGTTTTCCCGGTACACCTTCAGACCCTACAGCCTTGAAATGCACATAAGCTAGTATTAAAAGATAAGTGAGCTACCTGTGCTAATATTTGCAGTAGTAGGTCCTACACAGCTGCGAAGGCAGTAATTTTGCAGCTGTCAGCCCACGCACAATGACGGCAGTGTAGTATCTTGCACGCCTTATTTTCGCCCGTAAACATTACATGGCAGTGGAGCGATGAGAGGAACCCGCCTCGGAGCGACTTGCTCTGAATCTACCAGTGAAAAGCGTGAATACCCTCTGAATCAACCAGATAAGTTTAGAATCGTGGCCATAAGGCACAAAATCCTGGTATACCAGTGAAAAGCCCCACTTTTTCATGTCATCACTCACACTTTTTCTTCAAGCACAGTTCCATGCTAGAGGATCGGTAGAGATGCCACCACATCAGAGACAAGTATCAGGCACTCCACGTCTTGAATAGGTCCACAATCTTCACTGGTTAGCAATCTTAGGTACGCGGCGAAATCGCGCTGTTTCCGCAGGTAACTTGCTTAGGCCTGTCGTAGATCGCTGAAGCGTGTCGCCGATCGCCAATCAATCTGTCGGGCGTGTCAAAAACGGACAATGAAAGAAAATACACCTTCTATCGGGACTGTGTCACGCGAGTTCAAAAGCATTTTTGTCTGTGCAGCAACGCAAAACGTCTAAAATCGTAGCGTAAGGCCGAATAACATGTACCAATGCCACAGCATGGTTAAGAAGCCCCAGTTATGAAAGATAAGCAACAACTCACAAACACAATAAATAAGTCTTCCGAGATTCAAGAAGCGCCACACAGAGAACACAGCTTTGAATATTTTAGTATGTGTTTTTTGAAAATGGTACCGAATCAACGCAAATACTCTGCTGTTGAAGCTTAAGTACACGAATCTAAAGCAAATAAAAGCACCTGTTTTTATTCAGGGGGGGGGGGAAATGGGGGGAAGAGAAGCTCCTGCAATGGTTTGCCAGCAGTCATGAAGCCAGCTTTTGCCCTCCAAAGTGCTCAAAAACATGCTACTTTCTGTTGGTGCCCACTTAGACATCAAGTGAATTGAAATTGTTAGATATAAGGGTACGTTAACTATAAAGAAAAAAAGTAGTTCTTTCCGAAAAAATAATCCACATAGACTAGTAATGTTGACCTACTCTCGTGTCAAATTTGCCTTTTATTCGAGGCTTTCTGAAGAAAGCTAGTAACACAAGGACGCACTTTGAGCACAATCTGACCAGAAAAGGTTGCCATGCTGGACTCGTTGGGCATGCAAAAGAACCGCTCCTTTCTTCCACTGTTTGGTTTGAATGTGTAAATTCGGCTGTCGCTGACACGCGCATCCAGTCTATCAGCAACGGCCTTCGGCGTCTCACTCACATTTACGATCTCTGGGGCTTCAGCAGAGAAGTCGCCGACCCCTGGGTCCTCTGGGAGGATGGCGTCGAGGCCAGTATGCACCCCGCAAAAAGAACAATGTTTCGCGTTTACTGTTCCTGAAAGTGCGGTCTCTGTCAACGAGATCATCGAGTGTCTCGAAGTGACGACCGGCAGTGAAGGGGTGCTGTTCCTGCAACACCTCGACGCTTTTAAGTTCCTGGCAGCAACGAGGACAGTGGAACAAGCGACCAAGCTCATGGTGAATAAAGGTTTTGACCATCAGAAGGAAAATGTTCCAGTGGAAGTCGTCGGCCTATAAAATCTGTTCGTGAGAGTGTACATGTTGCCGCCGTACGTACCAGATGACGCGATCGTCTCTGCTTTCCTTATTGCAAAAACAGCGTGACGGCTGTACATTTTTTGGCACTGCTACATGCTGGAGACACTGGTACACGCTTGTAATCACTGGCACTTCACTGGGCGCACTGGGAAAAGGCTGTGTCGCACTGGTAGGGGCACTGGCTCTACCGCGGTGATGCTGGTGCGCACTGCGAACCGCTGGAGGTGCTGTTGTTTTCAATCACAAGCGCTGGTGAATACTGGAGCACGCACTGTTTCTACCAGCGCAATTGCAGCGCGCGTGTTATTGTAGCATGTGCCGTGGTTTGTTTGGGTGTCATTGAATATAAAACGCTTGATTCTACGGCAGGGAGAGATCCTACCCTAACAGATACCGAGCATACGTAATTTTTGCGGCACACGTACGCATCGCAACAGCTATAATGCAACTTTTTCGCATATGCCCCCGCGTAAACCGGCCATATTCGCATCATCTGTATGTTGCTGTAACGATTCCAAGTTGCATTGTTTGTAAGCCTGGAGCTGCACGCCACTCCTAACAGAAGCAGGAAATTATTTTTGCCGCAAAGTTGCGGAAACGTAAATGAGCTCTCTCGATCGATTCGCAAGGTTTCCCAGTGGAGGCGAAAAAAGGCCGATTCCGCCACACCGCATAAATGTATGCCTGGTCATGCTTATCCTTCTACTTCTTACTTCAGGTAAGAGTTAGAATTGTTCCGAAGCTCAAATGCAGAATCTTCAACCATACCAACTCAACGCTTCGAGAGCGTTCTTATCCAGTGCCCGGCCCAGCGAACATTAAACCTGTCGTGGCAGCCACGTTATATGTTACCGGCGCTTCTTGCTTCATGTACACACAAATTTAAAGTGTGAGAATAACTGTAAAGTATAGATAAACATCCATGAACCTAAATCAACTAACTTGTCTTGTGTCGTTGTTCGCACAAGGAGCGCTGACGATCGAACGTGGCGCTTTCAGCTACGCAGGCTACATGTCACCGAAAGCTGCCAGCCGCACTTAGCCGGTAATTCTTAGACTCAAATGTAACAACACGCAATTTTCAGTTGGTAATTTGGTACGCCTTCGTGAACTGACTCCTTGGCATACGTTTTCAGTGGATTGCACTCGTATTTCAATGGGTGTTTTTTTTTATTGTTGGTATTGATAATACTGCTTATGTCTGTACACTGGGACGCCTGCTGTATACTGCAAGCGGAGGCCCGAAAAACGGCTGTCGCTCGGCATCGCCACTCCATAAATGTATTTCTGGCATTGATTGACCTTCTACTTACTTCAGGTACAGTTTAGGTATTAGTTATAAATGTTGCAAAGCTCAAATGCAGAAACTTCATGCATCGCAACTCAGCTGCTTCGAGAGCATCCTTACCCAGTGCCCCGCCCCAGCGAGACATATATCGTGCCTACCGCGTCGGTATACATGCTGCCGGAGCTTTTTACTTTATGTAGACCGAATTATAAAGTGTAACAATGACTGTAAAGTACAGTTTAGACATCGCTGAGGCTAAATCGACCATTTATTCAAGTGTGCGGTGCCCGCACAAAGAGCGATGACGATCGATGTGTCGTGCTTTCAGCAATGTACGCAGTCGCCGAAAGCTTCCTTCTAAGCGCAGGAGCCGGTACTTCTCTGACTCGTGTGCAAGAGCAAGCAATTTTGAGTTAGTAATTAGGTGCGCGTTAGTGAACTAACATACTGGCATACTTTTTAAGTGGATTGCATTAGTCATTTCTTCGACGATTTCTTAGTTGCAGGTGTCGATATAACTGCAAATATGTAATTTTGCACAACGGATGTGTACTGCTACATCGTCACTTGCGCAAAAAAAAAAAACACTCAATATTCACTCCTGTGCGTGGATATTTACCAAACAAGACATGTAAATCATCTGTTCTTGTTGACCAGTAGCAAGTGCTAGAAACGACTATCAAAGGAAAGAAAAAGATCAGCAGCAACAGCTGACAATCTGTGGCTGCTCCTTCAGTAAATTTGAGATTTTTCAGAGTTAAGATGTAGATGCTTCAAAAAACTTCGCGCTCTTGCTAATATCTGCACGTCATTCAGTGCCCAGAAGACGGTCGTTACTGTTGAATCAATAGGCAATTGGTATTTGTAAAGAAATATTGTGACAGTCTCGACTTTGTGACTTGTACACATAAAGTTTAACGGTGCGTTTTTTGGAAAAATAGTTGTTTTACGACCCGGTAAGCACATACTGGCGTGGCAAAGTGGGATGTGTGCTCGGTTAGAAATTCCGAGATAGCGAGCTGAAGTCCCAATAAATGACGTCTCATTTCTTCAATAATTAATATTATTGTGAATGCGCGCTCATTTATTTGTTTATTTATTTATTTATTAATAGCGAAAAGGCACCCCCGTTTTATTCCCGGGAAGCCATTTTGCGCAGAGTACTGGGACGCTGCCGCTCCAGCGTCCCAGTACCTGCGCTGGCGGGCGCGGGTACCTGTGCCATACTGGGCGCATAATCAGGCATGGCGCTGGACGCTGGTACCCAGTAGTGCTGGTTTTTGTAATAGGGTTGCATCTTTTCGGCAAAGTACGCAGTATAACATTTTTTTACTCTGCAACGACGTCAGTCTACAATTACTGGTACATGAGCGGTGAAGATAGAAATGGCAAATCCCACGCCGAACTTCACTTTTTACTATGGACACCGTGTTATGTTGAGGTACCGTGGCATGCGCCACGTCTCTGCACGTTGGCACAATAAATGTCACATGGCTTTGGCCTGTGCAACACCTTTTTGTCATAGCTGCAGCTCGTACGGACACGCTGAGGATGAGTGCACTGAAGCCTGCAGAAAGTGTGGAGGTGATCACTCAACCAAAGAAAGTTTCAAGCACAGGTCACACGTAGACGCAGCTCAGAAGACGAATTCTCCGAGTGTCCAAGATTGCCGAAAATATGAAGGCTCAACCTCAAGATCTTCAAGTATGACCGAGCAATTCAGAACCTATGAAATACTGCGTCTTCAGAAGTAAACGACGTGAGTCAAGACACGAGACCACTGAGAAGAAGGGAGCGTGACACAAGACTTCGTAGACGCACAGTCAGAAGACGCTACTCGCGTCAAGCCGGCCAGTACTCTAGACAGGGTAACTAGCGATCAGCAGCACTTTCAGACGTGACATTTAAACATACTTAGGATTTTAGCGGAAATGACCAGTGATTATTATTCTTAAGTAGGCAGCATAAAAACTCGACGTTACTGCAGCGCATAAATGGAGTTCGAAAACTGCCAAACCCCAGAATACCAGATACCCATAACCAGATGCAGCACAGAAAGCACTGCTTTGATTTCTTGAGCCGCGACAGCGACAGGCGCCGTGACAGCACACCAAACGCTAAGCTTAGAGTGTCGATGGCTTTGAAGAACATGAACACTACGCCTTCGACAACGACGAAGCAGCTAAAAAGCAGACCCCCAATGCCAAGCAAACCGGTGGACACCGAAGTACCACCGAAACCTGCACGACAGGCAGACTCATCGAGTCCTTCAAGCTCACAGCAGCCGCAGTGACTGCGCAAACCACAGAATATTTAAAAACTCAGCGTGGGGTCGTCGCCACTGCAAACGTCACCAACTGTGAACGACGAAGATACGTACATTTAGCAATGGGCCCTCCTCTCTCTTACCTTTATTTTGTTTGAGCAACTTCATCGCCTTTTATTGAACCATAGCAGCAGTTTCTGTTATGTCGTTTAATGTTCACGTTTTTCGAAATTCGGTGAGGCAACAGGCAGTTCTTGACCTCACGCGGTCGCATCATGTAGACGTGCTCTTCTTGCAGGAGACAAATTTTCGTTTTAAGCTTGAATTTGTAGAGCTTTGGAAAAAGTTTCATATAGAGACCTTCTTTTCATTCACAGATGCACGTGCTCATGACACAGGAGTTGTGTTCATGAATGCAACGCTGAGGAAGGGTGCTCACTGTCTTGTTGACCCCAAAGGCCGCATTATAACAATTGATGTGATACTTTACTGCAGACGAGTCAGATTTGTCAACGTATATGCGTCAGTAACGAGGTCAGAAATGAACGGGTTTTATAAAGGTGTCAAACTTTTTTGTCGAGCCGATATCATACCTGTTTGTCAGAGATTTCAACTGTGTGCTTGATACCACACTGGACGTAACAATTTCGACGCCATAGATATACAGCAGTTAGCTAAATATCTCAAGATGAAGGATAGGTGGTTAACTCTACATGGAGTCGGGTTACTGATAACCCATGCTTCTGGCATTCACCACCGCTGAATTGATAGAATTTATGTGCCCGGCGATTTTTACCGAGCCTACAAGCATGTGAGACGGTCCAGCTTGCGCCAAGTCAGCAGAAACCCAGTGATCACGACCCGTAATATTGATTTTTAACGCGAGCAGAAGAACGAGAATCCACAAACCATGAAGGATGGACTAAACCATTCTTCATGATGATGAAAGCATTTTCCTCCTTTAAACTGAGCTGTTGGCTTCACTGGAAGAAGTGGGATGCATAACTCCAGCCACATGGGTCCATTTCAAATCTCACTGGCACCTCATAGCTCAGAAGGCAGAAAAAGCACGCCACGCTCACCTCACGGCCAAGATGCATGATATCATCCGACGAATTCGAATTATAGAAAGAGGTGGATCAACCATGTTCGCTATGCTCAATTATATTGAAGCACAAGATACCAAATATTAAAATATTTTAAAGCTGATGTCTCAGGCTACAAGGCTCGTAAAAAATACACTTCTCGACAGATCATATCGAAAACTTGGCACATGCACGATAAACCATCTTTGTCAATGCAAGCCCCGCTACAATTATGAGGCGCTAAGAGGATGGTACCATTCTTAATGACCCTGAAGAAGTTAGAGAAATTTTCCGGGCCTACTTTGCAAAACTGTTTGCTGCTGACAACGACGGACAGGAAAACGAATTTAGATCCAAAATTTCAGCCTTTTGCAAAGGTTTGTCATTGCTGTGCTGAGAAGACGGTTTAGTATTGTGTGCAGAAACTGCTAAAGAAGAAGCATAGTACGCTTTAAAATAATGAATACGTCCACGTCAGCAGGACCAGACACAATACTCAGGAGATTTTACCAGCGTTTCTTGAAATTTTCGGGACATGCTATCGCTGATCTAGTGATTGTTTCGTTATATGATGGCAAAAAACCGCAGTCTTCCTGCGAAGGAAGGGTAACTCAATGCTGAATTAGCGTATGAAGCCATCATGTCAAAAATTGTGGAAACCCATTGTCCTGCTAAACATGAACTATAAGTTAGTAGCCCTGCTGCTATCATGGCAAGTGCAGCCTTTCTTGGATGAAATTGTGTCACCATTGCAATCACGTGCATTACCAGGACGTTGCGTCTTTTTAGCTTCTTACAATCATCAGAGACCACTTCGTATATGCCCAAGAAAAACATATCTAAGAATTGTTTATTTTTCTTGATCAGGTCAAAGCATTTGATAGCACTGAACATGAGTATATTTTCGGTATTTTGCGCTATTTTGGCTTCCTAGAGCAGTATGTGCGACTGGTAGAAATACTTCATAAAGATCTATCAAGCTGTCTTTATTTCGAATACGAAATGACCAGAAGCTTTTAGATTAAAAAAAGCGATGATCTATCAAGCTGCCTTTATTTCGAATATGAAATGACCAGAAGTATTGAGATTAAAAAAAGTGATACAGGCCTGTCCGTAGTCCCCGGTATTATTGATTTCGTCTCTACAGCTTTTCATTTGAAAGGTTGATTGATTGATTGATTGATATGTGGGGTTTAACGTCCCAAAACCACCATATGATTATGAGAGACGCCGTAGTGGAGGGCTCCAGAAATTTTGACCACCTGGGGTTCTTTAACGTGCACCCAAATCTGAGCACACGGGCCTGCAACATTTCCGCCTGCATCGGAAATGCAGCCGCCGCAGCCAGGATTTGAACCCGCGACCTGCGGGTCAGCAGCCGAGTACCTTAGCCACTAGACCACCGCGGCGGCGCCATTTGAAAGGTTGCAAACTGCGAGTGCATAGTGGGTTTCTCGATGCCAGACAGTGAAATCTTCAAAAAATGTCGCATCCGCCAAAGATACTTTGGTTTTTTTTCGTAACTTGTCTTGCAAATGCACGTTTCTTGATATTTTCGCTTAGTATTTCTATCTATTTTGTGCTCTTTTAAACAGAACCAAATGTAAGCTTTTGCGCTTTGGAGTCTTCAGCGAACTATTGGAAGGAGACGTCGAATATGTTCAAGCTGCTAAGGTGTTGGGCGTTTACTTTGAAAAACGAGACGTCTCAAAAAGGACCTAGGATGACGTGCTTAATAGATTTACCAATGTTATATTGGCAGCCACTCAATTTAACCTGTCACTAACGGCAAAAGCAAAAGTTATTAAGACACAGGCATGCGCTTTTGCGTTTTACATAGCACACAATGACCTTTTATCTCGCCATGTAACAGGACCTATAACTTCCGTTGCGGAAACCTTCCTCTGAGGTGGAAAACCAGTGAAGGTTCAAAGCTAAATTTTACAGCTTGCCGCAAGCCGTGGAGGCCTGGGTCTACAGACATACCAACGTTCACAAAAGCGCTGGCTGCAAAAACAGTACAGAAGTTCATCGATTACAAAAATTACCCCGGGTCCTAGTTCTTGATGTACTGGAGCCGCACACTGAAAAAGACTTTTGCGGCAATTATGTTCGGCTACGAGCAGACATTCCGCTTACAGAGCTGCCTGTAACGTAAAACTAACAATCGAATCAATTGGTTCGCGCAATCTGCATGATGTTTCGTCACAGGAAATAAGTGAAATGGTGACAAGTAGCAGCACACTGACCAAAGAAGAAGAAAAAGCATCCTGCACGAAAAAATCAAAACTCTGGCAGCGCAATCACGTACCCAACCAGGTGCGCGACATTGACTGGTTGAGAAGATGATGAAAATTGCCTACGCATGACCGGTTAGCACATTGGGGAGTCGTTCCAAATAACCACTGTCAAAACTGCGCCAAAAGTCAGATGTTCCAACATGCTATGTTTTAGTACTCGGCGGCAAAAGGCGTCTGTCAAATGGTACGACGCCTCTTTGACTTTCGCACAGTACGCACGGAAAAACAACATGGGCTGTTTGCAAGACTGATTTTCTTAGTGACTTTGTGTGTAGTGTGGCAGCCACGTGGTTTAGCGGAAGTACGGAAAAAGCCTCACAAAGGCGCCTATCCCGCACTCCAGAAAATAGGGCTCATTGTATAGAATTACCTCAATAGGCAGCTGAAAGCACATGGCGAGGAGGATTTTCATTGATGATTTCATACACGTTTCTTCAGAGTAAGGGAGGGACAACTGAAGTTGCCAGTTGTTCCGTACTTGTCATGCACTCACTCCTGTTCGCATGCATACCTAGTATTCTGTGAATTGTTATTCACTCGATTCATTTTAATTTTTTTCCAACTTGTAACATATGAATACACGGTCATAAGTTAGATTTTTGTGCTCATTTGTAAGATGCATGCACTATCTTTACTTGTTTTCGATGTTTCCTTTGTGTATGTACATACACGTTAAATGTACAATAAAGCTTCCGTTTCTCAATTGCCGAACGCCAATAGCTCATCATAACCCCAGTTAGATGGCTTCCGCAGCCATCATCTTACGGATGGCACGGCTTCACTCGTGAGCGAGAGTTTCTACTCCAACAATTATTTTAAACATCCTTGTTCATCGCTAACAAGCTACAGAGCACACTACATTACCTTCATAAATTCTAGGTGGACGACAATCACCAGCTTCTCCGCAGTGCATGTTTGCTAGTGGCGTAGGAAAAAAATTTGCTACTCTACTAAGTAAAGATAGCAAATGCAATCACTTCAGTGGGTCAAGGCGCTGAATGGGCAATGACTGCGCTTCCTAGGCAGAAGGTTACTGCTGCGGCACCTCGCTTGTTTAATACGCTTGATATAAGCATGTTCATGGATGTGAATAATTTTATACACTCTGACACTGCTGTAACAAAATCGATTTCCCCAATCTATGTGCAGTTTATTTGCTAACAGTATTTTGTACATAAATGGTCCAACAGCTTGCAAACATCGGCCTGGAGAGCCGTCGCAATTTTACGCGACATCACTAGATAGCTCATTTCGCTAAACTTTGCTTGTCGGTGGCGTCGGTGGTGTCGGCGCAAGAATTTTTGGTTGAGAACGAAAAGCAACGTTGTCTGTGATAACAGAAATAATTTGATGTATTTTCACGAGGATTAGCCGCACGAGAACAAATAGGAAGGCGATAGTATGAGTGCATGTGGTGCTGCATGTGCGCGAGTGCAAGTGTGCATTCGTGTGTGCACATGCGTGCCAGTGTGTGCGCGCGTGCGCTGACGTCGCTGTCGCGTTCTTCTTGCACAGCAAAATGAACAAAAACTTTGTCAAAAGCTTGCAAGTAATGTACACGACATTTACACATCCTGTATTAGAACATAAATCGACACACTACCCTTGCTATGTTCTTCCTGTTAGCCTCACACAAATAGCTCTATTTCATGCTCTGGCAGTGTAAGCTGCAAGATATGGTCGGAATTCGTTCATTGGGCCCCGAAAGTCGACCTTAGGTTAACCCTTACTACACTCATATTTGGACTGTCGGGCCAGGGCCGTCAGCCATACTTTGCATTATTTCACGCTGCCACACGGACTTTTACTTAAGGAAGCACTTATCAAAAAGTGATAGTGTGCGCACCATTTAAAAGAGTATACTGTGTGCAGCTCGTTCTGAAGCCTCTGAACCCGGATGTCAACAATCACGTTTCGCGTTTGTCGTGGCATTGAAGGCTTTCTAAGGACTTCGCTCTAATAAACAGTGCTGTGTCGCAAGAACCGTGGTCGGAAATGCACCTGCACTGTTGCGATACGGTGAAAATGAAGTACTAGGGAAACCCACAAAAAATGAGAAAGTATGACTTGACGACCTCAAGCATAGCAAACTTATTATAATAACGTGAATATAGCGAACGTAAAAAAACAAGGCTGCATCAGAGAAATTTTATGTACAATTATTTCTCGCCACCCTTTATCCACGTTTATTTTTTTGGTCCCATTAGGAATAAATGAGGCAGCTCGAAACAGTGGCAACTCATTTTAAAACAAGAAATTAATTTTCCGGCGTGATGAGGTACTGAGTCGGTAGTGCATAGGCCCGCACTATTAGCTTCCTGGTGAGAAGCGTCCTCCTCGTCATGTGGAGTAGGTCCGTCACTGCTGAAGTCAAAGCGCAGCCTTTTGCATGCGTGCCTGTTGATTCATCATTGCCATCTTGTGGAGTCGCTGCCTGCACCGGCGATAATATTGGCGTATTTTCAGCGGTCGTGTGAGACACTGCTGATGCGGTTGAACCCTTTGGCGCCCGTCACTTCCGAGAAGTCGGCAGCGGAGCCAGTCGCTTTTGCAGAGATTCCCTGGATTTTCGGTGCATAGAGAGATATTTCGGACACCCCGGAAAAATTGCAGGCACAGCATCCAAAGTGAGCGTAGCTTTTTTTTGGTGCGTGCAACAGGACCTCTTCTTTGTTTTCTCCAAGATGTGTGGCAGAGATTGCTTCTTCCGCGAAATGCTTCACGCACATATGGTCAGTATAGGCTCCAAGGCTCCGTCAGCTCTCGGAAATGCCCACGGCCACTTATTCACGTGTTCTGGTTTGCGCAGATCCTTGAAATGCGACACACGCTCTATTCAAGTCCAATATTCCGACTGGCAATTCAGGAAAAACTCTTGCCCAATTCGAGCAGCAGCCATTGACAAGGCTGCTGATGCGTACTCAGAGTCACATGCAGCGTCGAGGTATACTTGAACTGAGCAGAAAGTGCGAATCAGCTGAACAATCACACTGGTGTGGCTCACAGGAACAGGGCAACGTGTTTCTGAGTCACAAAATTCTTTTCACACGAAGCTCTAAAGAAGATGTTCTTTCTCGCGGAAATTTCAGAATGAGCGCCGTGCGAATACCTGGTGGCTCGTACAGTAGCGCCATTTACAGTAGTGCCATCTACGTACAGTAACACAAAGAAAATAGATTATTCGGCAACAACACAACGCACTTTCATTGAGAACAAAATTAATAATATTTATTGCGGGAACCTATAAAGCAAGACTTAACAGCATATATTAGAGATCGCACAACTTCTACCTGTAAATGTCAAACTTCCTCGAAAAAATACACTGCAGGAAACGTCCTCCTAATTTTAATCAATATGAACTCCTAAGGCGTGGAGTTTCATTTATAGTGTAATTAACAGCTATGGGGTTGATGTAGCTCTTTGCTACCTTCTTGGAACAGTAAAAAAACTAACAAATGACGACGATTGGATGAGAATCAACATTACTTATATTCACGAAAAAAAAGACTGAAGCTTTACTTCCGATGAAAATAAGATTGATAATTGATATGTAGGGTTTAACGTCCCAAAACCATTATATGAATGTGAGGGACGCCGTGTTGGAAGGCTCCGGAAATACCGACCACGTGGGGTTCTTTCACGTGCACCCATATCTGAGCACACGGGCCTACAACATATCAGCCTCAATCGGAAATGCTTCCAATAAAGATAAGGATCATAAAACTAAGTGAAATCGCTGAACAAAGATTCGCAATAACGGTGCTATGAGATGGCGCAATTTTGTCAACAACAAAACGAAGACCACACGCAAACGACCCTTCTTCATTCGACACCACCTTCGGTTAGCTCCCTGAAGGCAAACGTTTTGTTCTACGATGCATTTTTAATCAAATACAATAATACGAAACGCAGTGTTGTTCTCTTTTACTTCACCTAATTTGCAGTCATGTGAAGAAATACAATCACGAGCGTCATGGAGGATGGCGCGAGGTTGGCAAAACACGGGATCTTTACGATCTCTGGTGACACCCTCTTTTGAATGATCCAGTGGTAACGAAGAAGTCAAATCCTCCCCTCGGCGCACTTCGTTCTATTCTGTAGCGATGGAACTCGTCAAGGACTTTTAACAAAGTTCAGTGGTGTTTTCAAACCAGGGGCACCTTCTTCCTTTTGTCGTTCCTCTGAGTGCAGAAGTTCACCCATGCAATGGAGTGTCAGACACTTGTTCTTATGATGTTTTTAAAAGTTGTTCCAGTTAATTTTAAAGCTTTTGTAGCCTGAACAAAGCCTGCTTCACAATAAGAAGCACGGGGGCCTTTGTTATTATTTTTAGCACACCTTAGAACATTGCGACAGCAGCTAAACTCGAACTCTTGTGGTAATCGTCAAAGCCGGCCTGTACGTTCTAGCGCGCTGGTTATCTGGTATGCGCCATTTTCTTGGTCTTTATTGTCTGCAAGCACCGGAGCACGTGCATTCAGCTGATTAGCTTTTTGGCTGTGCGAAATGATTGGTGAGTTAGGCAAGGACGCTGTATCAGCAAGTGAATTAACCGAAGTCATATAGTATCGAGATAATTAAGCCGTATTCTAACAAGACCACGCTATTGAAGCCATGTAAAATTAACGGCGATAAATTAAAGCATGCTGTATGATGTGCTAAGTAAACCATGCTAATTAATGTGACAGTATTTATAAATGAGCTAATCAACACCGTACCTACCAAACCTTAATAATAATAAAAGAATTAAAATTGTGCTAATTAAAATTACGGTAAGTGGCTTCACACTTATACTGACCTCAGTGATTTCACTCAAGGTAACTTCCCCATTCTGTTGAAACCTCATCAAGACAGCACTGTGCATTATGGTAATTAGGCCCTATCTAATTAGCTTAATCAAAATGAAACAAGGGTGATGCGTTCTTGCCTTCAAAGCAGACCAAACACATGAGTATACGACCGTATTAAAAAGCTGGAAGAAGGTTATCGCAAATTCTTCTATGGCTCTACTCCGGCACAATTAGTACACGCTCACAAAATATTTGTATGGAAAGAAGCTGCTGCTTTGTCTACCGCCTCCAAGCACCAGCTTCATCCAGTGTCCAATGCATGGAGCATCAGATCCTTGCGTGTCTGACGCTCGATGCGTGTTTGTAGCCATTCTTATCAGCGCTGTTTCACGTTCTTCGGACTGTCCTCATGTCACAGCCACCGTGCAGACAACTTGGAGCAAACTTGTCGGCTCCAGTAGCTGAGGTCATCTTGCATGGGATTCCAAACTGTTTTGTAACAGGCATGAGCCACTGATATCACCCACCTACCCACCGTATTGGTACAAACTGTTGGCTTTACATGAAAGCCAAAATAGCTGAACAAAAATTTATGTACCTAAATGCACATTACACACTAAATATTTGTATAGCTACATTACCAATTTACAAGAAGGTGCTTTCAGGCACAGCGTCAGTTTTGTAGCCAAAATTCATAACTCATAAGTGTGAAATACAACGATAAGTTTGCGAAAAATATTTTTTGTCGCTTTTTTTCATGTTCTGATATTTTTCGCCCTATAGCTTACACGAAGTTGTTATGTTACCTGTTTGCTTTATTCCTACTGTTTCATTTATATTCTTTATTATCTTTGTATACCCACTACTGCCATAGTGCAATTAGCGATGCAAAATGTGTATAAAACATAAAGAAGATAGATAGACATATATGTGGGGTTTAACGTCCCGAAACAACCATACAATTATGACAGATGCCATAGTGGAGGTGCGGCAGCTTGGACTAGATGGTATGGCATGACGATAATTATAGCGCGAGAACAAAATGACGACACAGAGACAAGAAGGACACGAAGGACACGAGCGCTAACTTCCAACTGAGTTTATTGCGCAGAGCACGAAAATATATAGAGGAGACAGTAACCATGTGACAAAAAACCATTAGCACGAAAAGCAGAACATCAGTAAGAGAAAAAACGAAAGAAACAAACGAAAAAAGCACAGAAAAAAGGCAAAAACAAATCTATAAGGAACAAGGAAAGATAATCAAACTACTTGCGTGCACCAAATCCTTCGAGAAACCTTAGTTCCTTCTCGGACAGGCACACGGAGGGCTTGCTGATGCAAGGCACTCGTTCGCGTGCCATTTGCGCGGCCTCGTCAATTACTCGGTTGCGCTCATCTTTGTGTTTATACAGCGTTGCTGTGTCTTTGAGAAGGGGCACAAAATTGCACTCAGTGCAGTGCTGAGCAAGAAAACCATCTTTCCAGTTTCTAACATTGTCCGCGTGTTCTCTCAGCCGATCGTTCAGACACCTTCCGGTCGGTTGGTCATAACAAGCACCGCATAAAAGGGGACTTTTATATACAACTTCTCGGGAGCATGCCGCATACCTGTTTCTATGTTGAACTCTGTGATCCGTTGATGACTGCGTTTTCAGTGGATTTGTAGATTTTGTGAGGCTGTATAATTTGAACGGTGAAGAGAACAAGACAAGAACTCCAACTCATTTTTCGATTTTCTTGAGCCTGCGTGATATTTGGTGTTTGTATGGAATCACGGCTATCCTTTCACGCTCTGTATTCGTGTTGCTCGGATTCTGTCGCTGCCTCTGCTCTGCCTTATTAGTCCACAGAATAGTCTCAGCAACGGAAGCGATAAACGCCTCGGGAAAACCCGAAACCTTAAGCCTGGAAGCTTGATCTTTGAAGCTCGCATAGATATTGAGGGCGCACGACCTATTCATTGTGTTCTCAAGACAGTTTCGTGCTATGCCTCACCTAAATAACTTGCTGTGAGCGTAAGAAAAAGGAAGGGGAGGTTTCTGCGCACATGGTTCATAAAACACACAGATGTGCTGTGAGCTAAATAACAGTCCTAAATCCAAAAAGCGTAACTTGTCATTATCGGGCATTTCATGTGTCAACACAAGAGGCTTTGAACAATCTTCGAACACACCTATCGTTTGAGTCGCAATTGAGTGGAACATAGAAGATTTACAATTTATAAGAACCAAAAAATCATCCACGTATCTGAATACTTTGACGACATGCAGGCCTTCTAAATTTTCTGTAGTTTCTTGCCCATTTTTGCCAATAGAGGATCACTGAGTGTAGGTGCTATGCATGAGCCGTTGGAAACACTCTTTTTCTACAGATAAATGCAACCATTTTATTGAACGAAAGTAGAGGTAAGGTACAGCAAAACCAGGTCAAGAAAATCTCGCGCACCGATGCCAGTTTATAATGGGAAGTTCCAATTCCCCGAAGATTTCTATGTTATCCCTTACACATTCTAATACCTCATCTCCAGGCAGAAAGTAGTGTAGGTCCTTTATGTCAATTAAAAAACCGAAAAGTTTAAAATTATTTGACTATTTGAAAAATTCTATCAGAGCCTGCAAGTGTTTGATCAAAAATGGGTCATCAATCTTTCGACACTTTAGACGGGTCTTAATAAACAAGCCAAGTTGCTTTTGCCACGTACCACTTTCTGTCACAATGACATGGAAGGGCATGTCAACATTATGTGTTTTGGCAGAAAAAAACATACTGCGCCTGTTTTTGCCACCTTTGCTACTATGCCGTGCTAACTATTTCAAATCTTGTCTACGACACATTTCCTTGGCTTGCATTTTTACTCTATCTAGACGAATGTCGGTACAACATTTGAAAACAGAGCCGATAGCTGTGACCGGATTTTCTAGGTAGAAGCAATTAGGAAGAACGGCGAAACCACCCGCCTTATCTGGCGGCATGACACAAAGTTTATTGTTTCTTAGAAACTTGGTCTTCTTCCGCACCGGAAGGCTGTTGCTGGTAGGCTTACCACGTAAGAGCACATCGATGCCTTCTGAGATGCAACTTTCCGAATCTTCTGGTTATGACTGAACGACCAGAAGGTGAACGATTGGCTGAGAGAACACGCTAACAATGTTAGAAACGGGAAAGATGGTTTTTTTGCTCAGCACTGCACTGAGTGTAATTGTGTGCCCCTTTTCAAGGACACCGCGACGCTGTACAAACACAAAGATGAGCGCACCCGAGTCATCGTCAAGGCCACGCAGATGGCACGGGAACAGGTGCCTCCATTAGCAAGCCCTCCGTGTTCCTGTCCGAAAAGGAACTAAGGTTCCTCGAAGGTTTCGGTGCGCGCTAGTAGTTATATTATCTTTTCTTTTCCGTCTCGGTTCCTTATAGATCTTTCGTTGCCTTTTTTGTGCTTTTTCGTTTTTTTTTCTTTTACTCATGTTCTGCTCTTTGTGCCATATGGTATTTTGTCACATGATTACTATCTCCTCTATATATTTTCGTGCTCTGCGCAATAAACTCATTTGGAAGTTAGCGCTCGTGTCTTTCGTGTCCTTCTTGTCTCTGTGTCGTGGTTTTGTTCTTGTGCTATAACTATCGTCGTAGTGAAGGGCTCCAGAACTTTCGACCTCCTGGGTTATTTACGTGCACCCGAAGCTGAGCACAAGGGCATGGAGCATTTCCACCTCCAAAGAAATGCAGCCGCCGCTGTCAGAATTCAATCCCGGGATCTGCGGGTCAGCAGTCGAGTACAAACCATACAGAAATTGTCACTGAATACACAATCGATGCGGCTTTCTTCAAATATTTATTTTATTCCATTCACCTAAGGGAACGGTATAAGCTTCTCAAACATGCGATAGGCTGTATATCATTAACCAGCTTCTTAGCTTCCCATCGTTCATTAGGTTTTTAACTTCACTATGCATTGTTCAGATAGCTCTTATTTATTCTTTCGTTTGCTCAAAAAATCACATGTGAATATATTTTTTCCATGGGAAACACACACTGAGGCTATCCACAGATAGCGTGACGTGCGCTCTGCAGCTTTGCGCGTCCACCTGTGCGTTTCAAAAATTGGGAGACCCTTGAGCTTTGCCTTTAAGAGTTAAATGCGATAGCGAAATACGGTCTATAGTGCACCCTTCACTCGCTAAGAGCGTACTTATTAATATGTTGTGTTATATATACACACCCATGCACACACACACGCACACAGTAGATTGTACAAGCGTGCGCGCGTGAATGGTACATATAGGTATTTGATCTAAAGCAAGAGTCACACGGCCTCCAAGATACACGCCGAGCGCTCGCCATCTCAGAGGCCATAAAGAGTTTCACAATGCCTTACAGTTGCAGCACGTTATCTAGCGTTTTCTGTTTGCCTTATGAACGCTTCTGAAAATGGTTGGTATGTTTTCTGCTGATTCACATGGTTGTCCATTTTCAAAGCTGTTTAAAAGTTCCTGTGTATTCTTAGCGGTGATGACTGCACTGATCGGGCCTTTTTTGACGTGTTTGGAGGCCTCCGAAGGGCGCCTACAAATCACCGAATGGGCTCGTTTTTGTCCTGACATCTATCAAACGAAATGCGTTAAAATGACCCTGAAACGCGCTTTCAAGTAACCATAAAATTAATTCACTAAAAGAGCTTATTTTCTCACAAATTCAATGCCGCAAAACCTTCTAAGAATATCTCTAGTGTGGGTGAGGTTACAAAGGTTTGTCGCATGCTGCAAACGCATTATCTCTTCTCTCGTCCCGACAAAATAACTGAGAGCTAAGCAGAGAAAGATAACAGGGCCAAGAGAGAGAGAGAATAAAATGAGGGAAAGGCAGGGAGGTTAACCAGATAATGGGGCATCGAGTTTGCTACCCTGCACTAGGGGAAGGGAGAATGGGGAAGAAAGATGGGAAAGAAAGAGAAGAGGGAAATAGACGCGCACAAAAAAGAGGGGGGGGGAGGCCACTGCCACGCAAAAAGTTCAGTAAGGCCACCACTGATTTTCTATGAGCACACAAATCATGTCGCCTTTCCAGCACTGATTGTTCAGACAAAGGTCTGTCGTCAAAGCAAGCTAACGGTGAAGCTAGTTGCCGTCTTTACACGCTGTAACGAGGGCAGTGACAGAGAACGTGCTCTATTGTTTCATCGCTGCCGCAATGACCGCAAGCAGCACTGTCCTCCATGGCGATACGGAAGGCGAAAGCTTTGGTGAAGGCGACGCCAAGCCATAGTCGCCAAAGCACCGTTGTCTGGAGTCGAGAGAGTCCAAACAGAGGCCGGATTCGATGAGACGTATCCAGTCTATGCAGTCGCGTGTACCGTAAGCACTCAGCGTTCTACAGGGGTTTTAATTCTGCATTAGCGATTTTTTGGATTGTCATTGCAGCATCAGACCTTGAAAATGGCATAGATTCTTCTTCACCATGTTCGTGTGCTATCGAGTAGCTGCATTGGCATGTTCGTTGCCCAATATGCCGCAGTGACTTGGAAGCCACTGAAACGTGATTCTGTGTCCTTCGTCGAAGACCTGGTGAAGCAGCTCTCTAATTTCCAGCACTAGTTGTTCATGAGGTCCCCGGCGTAAGGCCAATATCAAACACTGTAGTGCTACCTTAGAGTCCATGAACACGCTCCATTTTTTGGCTTCTTAGTGTTAATTGACTTTGATTGCGCTACGTAGAGCAGCAAGTTCCGCAGCTGTCGATGATGTCTGGTAGGATAACCGAAGCTTCACAGTTGTTGCTGTTGCAGGAAAGATCACCGACCCTGCGGACCCATCCACTTTAGTTGAAGCGTCAGTATATTGCCACAGGCATGGAACGAGGTTTAGCCATGCCAATAAGAGTATGTGCCATGGTGTGAAAGAAGAAGAGGACGGTTGGTGTGTGCTCGTGCTCTAACGTTCGGTTCGGCTCGACGTCCAGTGCTGCTCCTGTGAACAGACATTGTGGTCGTTCTGTGATCAGGTGACATTTTCTGGTGGAGGTGCGGGGTAGTGTTGTATGCACTGCAATCAGCAGCAAGATCCCGACACTAGCCGCGACTTGGAAGAACCAACTGACCTACGGCGTAGCAGGCGACAACTAGGCCTACCTCCTGAATTCGGACCATTTCCTCAACTCGGCAGTACTATGGCTAGTGCGGGAACGCAAACCCAAGAAACATTAACGCTGCCTCCTCCATGGTTCTTCAACGTCCCGCGTACTCCGAAGCCGTTCCACGGTGACCCTTATGAGGACGTCGACGACTGGCTCGACGACTACAACCGTTGCGGCAGCGTCAACGAGTGGAACGAGCAGCGAAAGCTTCGGTACGTCTACTTTTATCTCGAGGACTCTGCACACACTTGGTTCTAAAACCATGAAGCCACTATGACAACCTGGCCAGAGTTTCGCAACCAGTTGCGAAATACTTTCCGAAGCTCTGACCGAAAGGAGCAAGCGGAACGGCTCCTCAATTCCCGAAACCAGCGTCCGAACGAGAGTGTTGCCATGTTCGTTGAGGACAAGACGCAGCTGTTCAGGCGAGCCGACTCTTCAATGACGGAAGAAAAAAAGGTGCGACTCCTAATGCGTGGAGTGAAGGAGCAGCTGTTCGCGGGACTAGTGCGGAACCCTCCCGGCTTTGTAAAGGATTTCCTTCGCGAAGCCACGACAATGGAGAGAATGCTAAGGCAGCGTTCGTACCAGTATGAACGTCCTGGCAGTCTTTCGTCAGTGTCGTCGGCCCTACAAACACCTGACGTCACGACTGTAAAAGACCTGACGGAGCTCGTGCGCAGTATTGTGCGCGAGGAGCTGCAAAAGCTGCACGTGGTGTCTTCTCCGCCCCATGTTGCTGCTTTAACGGATGTCGTTCGCGAAGAGGTCCGGCAACTGGTACACCCCATGACGACTCTGCGTGCAGCCGAAGTCCAACCCATGACGGCCCCACGTCCAGCCGAAGCTCCGCTATTAACGTACGCGGAAGCACTGCGTACTCCTGCACCGGCTGTTGGGTATCCGTCCCGTCCGTCCACCCTGCAGACGGCACCGTCGTTCTACTCGGGACCACCGCAGTACGGCAACCCACCCCTTACACGGAAATCCAGTGTATGGCGTGCTCCCGACAACCGGCCTCTCTGTTATCACTGTGGTGAACCCGGTCACATCTACCGTGAGTGCGCCTACAGGCACATGGGTCTTCCCGGCTTTCGTCCGGATGCTCGTCGACCCAGAAATGGTGAGCGGCCCCGTGCTATCGCCGAATACTTGGCAAGCCAACGATCCTCAAACCTTCCGCGTCGCCAATCCCGCTCACCATCTCCACGGCGTTCCACGTCACCTGGCCAACAATCAACCTTTGTGGACGTCCTTGCAGGAAGATCACCTAGATCCACAAGCCCGCGCCGGGGAAACTAAGAACAGCGACCTCTGGGGGTGAGGATGCTGTTGATCGACCGTTACAAGACCCTCCCCCGATTTGCCTGCCGACATCCGACGACATTCTTTCACCCACGTGTGCCATCGACGACAAACAGGTCTCTGCTCGTATCTCTGTTCTTCTCGACAACCACCCGCTGACCGCTCTGGTAGATACGGGTGCCGATTATTCTGTTATAAGCGCTGACCTCGCTGCACAGCTAAGAAAAGTAACGACACCTAGGGGACATGGAACCAACCTCCGGACTGCGGGAGGTCACCTATTGACACCGCTAGGAATGTGCACTGCCCGTCTCCGAATTTGTGAGTCGACGTACATTGTTTCCTTCGTTGTATTGCGCGAATGCTCCCAAAACCTGATTCTCGGAATGGATTTTCTCCGCGAGCATGGAGCCATTATTAACCTTCGCGACCTGCTCATAACGTTATCTAACGACCATACAGCCCTACGAAAGGATGCAGTTGCGCCGACCACAACACTTCGAATTGCTGACGACACCCTCGCACTGCCGCCGCGAGCCAGTATGTTGGTAACGATGGAGAGCGACTGTGACAACAAGAGTAGTGGCATCGCGGAAACTGACCTCTCGGTGCTCTTGGCTCGGTAGATTTGTGTCGCGCGTGCTATCGTCAAACTGAAACATCGGCGGACTCAGCTTCTGATCACGAATTTCGGCGGCCAGTACCAACACTTAGCAAAGCGAACAGCAATCGCGAACTTTGAAGCCAACGATGACGCAGAATGTTCCACTATCGCTCCGATTGCCACTGCTGCCGAAGGTAACTCTGATATAACCAGTACGGTTGACGTGAATTGCCAGCTATCCTGTGCGCAGCAACAGCAGATACGCATGATTTTACGTACGTATAGTGATTGCTTTGCGTCCACCTCCAAAATCAAGCAGACCCCAACCGTGAAGCACCGCATTATAACGGACCCTACCGAACGGCCTGTACGACAGCACGCCTACCGGGTGTCGCAAAAAGAACAAGAGGCAATACGTTTTCAAGTGAAACAAATGCTCGACGACGACGTCATCCAACCCTCGAACAGTCCATGGGCGTCACCCGTCGTACTTGTTAAAAAGCAAGACGGCACTCTTCGATTTTGCGTCGATTACCGGAAGCTCAACAAAGTGACGAAGAGAGACGTCTACCCTCTCCCACGCATAGATGATTCACTGGATCGACTTCGACATGCCCGATATTTTTCCTCAATGGATTTACGCAGCGGCTACTGGCAGATCGAGGTCGATGAACGGGACAGGGAAAAAACAGCATTCATAACTCCCGATGGCCTCTACGAATTCAAAGTGTTACCATTTGGATTGTGCTCTACACCGGCAACGTTCCAAAGGATGATGGACACCGTCCTGTCCGGTCTGAAGTCGGAATCCTGCCTCGTGTATTTAGACGACGTCGTTGTTTTTTCCAAAACATTTGAGCAACATTTACAACGACTTCAGTCCGTCTTCGTCGCTATTCGATCCGCAGGCCTATCTCTAAAACGGAGAAGTGTCATTTCGGCTACGAAGAACTAAAGTTCCTCGGCCACCTTATCAGTCACGATGGCATTAGACCAGACCCAGAAAAGACCATGGCTGTTGCTGCATTTCCTCCACCTTCGAACAAACGGGATTTGCGCCGGTTTTTGGGTCTCTTCACCTACTACAGGCGCTTTGTCCAGAGCTTGGCCAACATCGCTGAACCCCTTACCCGTTTAACGAAGGAGGATACTCCTTTGGTGTGGGGTCCAGAACAGAGAGCCACTTTTTCCCAGCTTCAGCAGTGCCTTCAGAGTGAACCCTTACTAGGGCACTTTGATGAAGATGCCACCACCGAACTTCACACTGACGCAAGCAACATCGGTCTTGGTGCAGTACTCGTCCAGTGGCAAGACAGCGCTGAACGTCCCATCGCTTATGCTAGCCGCATTTTGTCATCTGCGGAAACTAACTACTCGACCACGGAGAAGGAATGTCTTGCTGTTATTTAGGCGATAACAAATTTCCGACCGTATCTGTATGGCCGTCCATTCATAGTAGTTATGGACCATCATGCCCTCTGTTGGCTGGCCAATCTCAAGAACCCTTCAGGGCGCCTCGCGAGGTGGAGCTTACGCCTTCAAGAATTTGAGGTTACAGTCGTCTACAAGTCGGGCCGCAGGCACACTGATGCTGATTGCCTTTCGCGCGCACCCCTCGCGACGACATCAAGGGACGATGATACCGATGGCCATTTTCTTTGTGCAGTCAGTGAATCTGACTTGGACCAACAACAGTGGAATGATTCAGAGATCCAACAACTTATTAAATACCTTCAAGGTCGCAGCTCGAGTCGACCATCGGCATTTGCACGTTCAGGGTCATTTTGTCTCCGCAACGACATCGTCTACAAAAAGAACTTCGAACCTTATGCGACTGAGTACCTCCTCGTCGTTCCACCAGGGCTACGTGCTGACATTTTATCTGCCTGCCACGACGAGCCTTCCTCCGGCCACCTAGGATTCGCACGCACCCTTGCCCGGATTCGGACTCGCTACTACTGGCCAAAGCTCACCCAGGATGTCAAGCATTACGTTAAAACATGCAATCATTGCCAGCGCCGTAAAGCCCCACCTGTGCGCCCTGCTGGTTTATTACAGCCTGTTGCACCCCCGTCACAACCGTTTGAACGAATCGGCATGGACTTGCTTGGGCCCTTCCCGAAGTCACATGATGGCAACCGCTGGATCGTAGTCGCTACTGACTATTTAACGAGGTACTGCGAAACGAAAGCCCTACAACGAGGCACCGTCAATGAGATTGCGTATTTTTTTATCAACAACATCGTCCTCCGCCATGGAGCGCCAACAGTTCTTATCACTGACCGTGGAACAGCCTTTACAGCCCATATGATGCAAGACGTCACGAGACTTAGTGGAACAGCTCATCGCAAAACAACCGCATACCATCCACAAACCAACGGTCTGACGGAGAGATTAAACAAGACGCTCGCTGACATGCTATCTATGTACGTCGACCGTAATCGCAAGAACTGGGATGCAATTTTGCCATACGAAACGTTCGCTTACAACACTGCGGTTCAAGGGACTACGGGTTTCACTCCATTCCGGTTGCTTCACGGCCGAGAAGCAATTACGATGCTTGATGCCATGCTGTTGCCTGACACGACCAATATTACTACTGATGCGAACGACTTTCTCCGGCTCGCCGACGCGGCCCGCCAGCTTGCACTCAAGCGGATCCGAAAACAACAACGAATCGACTCGCAGAGGTACAACTCCCGTCATCGCCATGTCATTTAACAACCCGGTGATCTGGTCTGGCTGTGGATCCCCGTTCGCAAAAGGGGCCACTCGGAAAAGTTACTTCACCACTACTTCGGTCCCTATAGAGTACTACGGCGCCTCACAGATGTCAACTACGAAATGGGATGCATAACTCCAGCCACATGGGTCCATTTCAAATCTCACTGGCACCTCATAGCTCAGAAGGCAGAAAAAGCACGCCACGCTCACCTCACGGCCAAGATGCATGATATCATCCGACGAATTCGAATTATAGAAAGAGGTGGATCAACCATGTTCGCTATGCTCAATTATATTGAAGCACAAGATACCAAATATCAAAATATTTTAAAGCTGATGTCTCAGGCTACAAGGCTCGTAAAAAATACACTTCTCGACAGATCATATCGAAAACTTGGCACATGCACGATAAACCATCATTGTCGATGCAAGCCGCGCTACATTTATGAGGCGCTAAGAGGATGGTACCATTGTTAATGACCCTGAAGAAGTTAGAGAAATTTTCCGGGCCTACTTTGTAAAACTGTTTGCTGCTGACGACGACGCACAGGAAAACGAATTTAGATCCAAATATTCAGCCTTTTTGAAAGGTTTGTCATTGCTGTGCTGAGAAGACGGTTTAGTATTGTGTGCAGAAACTGCTAAAGAAGAAGCATAGTACGCTTTAAAATAATGAATACGTCCACGTCAGCAGGACCAGACACAATACTCAGGAGATTTTACTAGCGTTTCTTGAAATTTTCGGGACATGCTATCGCTGATCTAGTGATTATTTCGTTATATGATGGCAAAAAACCGCAGTCTTCCTGCGAAGGAAGGGTAACTCAATGATGAATTAGCGTATGAAGCCATCATGGCAAAAATTGTGGAAACCCATTGTCCTGCTAAACATGAACTATAAGTTAGTAGCCATGCTGCTCTCATGGCAAGTGCAGCCTTTCTTGGATGAAATTGTGTCACCATTGCAATCACGTGCATTACCAGGACGTTGCGTCTTTTTATCTTCTTACAATCATCAGAGACCACTTCGTATATGCCCAAGAAAAACATATCTAAGAATTGTTTATTTTTCTTGATCAGGTCAAAGCATTTGATAGCACTGAACACGAGTATATTTTCGGTATTTTGCGCTATTTTGGCTTCCTAGAGCAGTATGTGCGACTGGTAGAAATACTTCATAAAGATATATCAAGCTGTCTTTATTTCGAATACGAAATGACCAGAAGATTTTAGATTAAAAAAAGCGATGATCTATCAAGCTGCCTTTATTTCGAATATGAAATGACCAGAAGTATTGAGATTAAAAAAAGTGATACAGGCCTGTCCGTAGTCCCCGGTATTATTGATTTCGTCTCTACAGCTTTTCATTTGAAAGGTTGATTGATTGATTGATATGTGGGGTTTAACGTCCCAAAACCACCATATGATTATGAGAGACGCCGTAGTGGAGGGCTCCAGAAATTTTGACCACCTGGGGTTCTTTATCGTGCACCCAAATCTGAGCACACGGGCCTGCAACATTTCCGCCTCCATCGGAAATGCAGCCGCCGCAGCCAGGATTTGAACCCGCGACCTGCGGGTCAGCAGCCGAGTACCTTAGCCACTAGACCACCGCGGCGGCGCCATTTGAAAGGTTCCAAACTGCGAGTGCATAGTGGGTTTCTCGATGCCAGACAGTGAAATCTTCAAAAAATGTCGCATCCGCCAAAGATACTTTGGTTTTTTTTCGTAACTTGTCTTGCAAATGCACGTTTCTTCATATTTTCGCTTAGTATTTCTATCTATTTTGTGCTCTTTTAAACAGAACCAAATGTAAGCTTTGCGCTTTGGAGTCTTCAGCGAACTATTGGAAGGAGACGTCGAATATGTTCAAGCTGCTAAGGTGTTAGGCGTTTACTTTGAAAAACGAGACGTCTCAAAAAGGACCTAGGATGACGTGCTTAATAGATTTACCAATGTTATATTGGCAGCCACTCAATTTAACCTGTCACTAACGGCAAAAGCAACAGTTATTAAGACACAGGCATGCGCTTTTGCGTTTTACATAGCACACAATGACCTTTTATCTCGCCATGTAACAGGACCTATAACTTCCGTTGCGGGAACCTTCCTCTGAGGTGGAAAACCAGTGAAGGTTCAAAGCTAAATTTTACAGCTTGCCGCAAGCCGTGGAGGCCTGGGTCTACAGACATACCAACGTTCACGAAAGCGCTGGCTGCAAAAACAGTACAGAAGTTCATCGATTACAAAAATTACCCCGGGTCCTAGTTCTTGATGTACTGGAGCCGCACACTGAAAAAGACTTTTGCGGCAATTATGTTCGGCCACGAGCAGACATTCCGCTTACAGAGCTGCCTGTGGCGTAAAACTAACAATCGAATCAATTGGTTCGCGCAATCTGCATGATGTTTCGTCACAGGAAATAAGTGAAATGGTGACAAGTAGCAGCACACTGACCAAAGAAGAAGAAAAAGCATCCTGCACGAAAAAATCAAAACTCTGGCAGCGCAATCACGTACCCAACCAGGTGCGCGACATTGACTGGTTGAGAAGATGATGAAAATTGCCTACGCATGACCGGTTAGCACAATGCGGAGTCGTTCCAAATAACCACTCTCAAAACTGCGGCAAAAGTCAGATGTTCCAACATGCTATGTTTTAGTACTCGGCGGCAAAAGGCGTCTGTCAAATGGTACGACGCCTCTTTGACTTTCGCACAGTACGCACGGAAAAACAACATGGGCTGTTTGCAAGACTGATTTTCTTAGTGACTTTGTGAGTAGTGTGGCAGCCACGTGGTTTAGCGGAAGTACGGAAAAAGCCTCACAAAGGCGCCTATCCCGCACTCCAGAAAATAGGGCTCATTGTATAGAATTACCTCAATAAACAGCTGAAAGCACATGGCGAGGAGGATTTTCATTGATGATTTCATACACGTTTCTTCAGAGTGAGGGAGGGACAACTGAAGTTGCCAGTTGTTCCGTACTTGTCATAGTTGTTGCTGTTGCAGGAAAGATCACCGACCCTGCGGACCCATCCACTTTAGTTGAAGCGTCAGTATATTGCCACAGGCATGGAACGAGGTTTAGCCATGCCAATGCGAGTATGTGCCATGGTGTGAAAGAAGAAGAGGACGGTTGGTGTGTGCTCGTGCTCTAACGCTCGGTTCGGCTCGACGTCCAGTGCTGCTCCTGTGAACAGACATTGTGGTTGTTCTGTGATCACGTGACATTTTCTGCTGGAGGTGCGGGGTAGTGTTGTATGCACTGCAATCAGCAGCAAGGTCCCGACACTATGCGCGACTTGGAAGAACCAGCTGACCTACGGCGTAGCAGGCGACAACTAGGCCTACCTCCTGAATTCGGACCATTTCCTCAACTCGGCAGTACTATGGCTAGTGCGGGAACGCAAACCCAAGAAACATCAACGCTGCCTCCTCCATGGTTCTTCAACGTCCCGCGTACTCCGAAGCCGTTCCACGGTGACCCTTATGAGGACGTCGACGACTGGCTCGACGACTACAACCGTTGCGGCAGCGTCAACGAGTGGAACGAGCAGCGAAAGCTTCGGTACGTCTACTTTTATCTCGAGGACTCTGCGCGCACTTGGTTCGAAAACCATGAAGCCACTATGACAACCTGGCCAGAGTTTTGCAACCAGTTGCGAAATACTTTTCGAAGCTCTGACCGAAAGGAGCAAGCGGAACGGCTCCTCAATTCCCGAAACCAGCGTCCGAACGAGAGTGTTGCCATGTTCGTTGAGGACATGACGCGGCTGTTCAGGCGAGCCGACTCTTCATTGACGGAAGAAAAGAAGGTGCGCCTCCTAATGCGTAAAGTGAAGGAGCAGCTGTTCGTGGGACTAGTGCGGAACCCTCCCGGCACTGTAGAGGATTTCCTTCGCGAAGCCACGACAATGGAGAGAATGCTAAGGCAGCGTTCGTACCAGTATGAACGTCCTGGCAGTCTTTCGTCAGTGTCGTCGGCCCTACAAACACCTGACGTCACGACTGTAAAAGACCTGACGGAGCTCGTGCGCAGTATTGTGCGCGAGGAGCTGCAAAAGCTGCACGTGGTGTCTTCTCCGCCCCATGTTGCTGCTTTAACGGATGTCATTCGCGAAGAGGTCCGGCAACTGGTACACCCCATGACGACTCTGCGTGCAGCCGAAGTCCAACCCATGACGGCCCCACGTCCAGCCGAAGCTCCGCTATTAACGTACGCGGAAGCACTGCGTACTCCTGCACCGGCTGTTGGGTATCCGTCCCGTCCGTCCACCCTGCAGACGGCACCGTCGTTCTACTCGGGACCACCGCAGTACGGCAACCCACCCCTTACACGGAAATCCAGTGTATGGCGTGCTCCCGACAACCGGCCTCTTTGTTATCACTGTGGTGAACCAGGTCACATCTACCGTGAGTGCGCCTACAGGCACATGGGTCTTCCCGGCTTTCGTCCGGATGCTCGTCGACCCAGAAACTGTGAGCCGCCCCGTGCTATCGCCGAACACTTGGCAAGTCAACGATCCTCAAACCTTCCGCGTCGCCAATCCCGCTCACCATCTCCACGGCGTTCCACGTCACCTGGCCAACAATCAACCTTTGCGGACGTCCTTGCAGGAAGATCACCTAGATCCACAAGCCCGCGCCGGGGAAACTAAGAACAGCGACCTCTGGGGGTGAGGCCGCTGTTGATCGACCGTTACAAGACCCTCCCCCGATTTGCCTGCCGACATCCGACGACATTCTTTCACCCACGTGTGCCATCGACGACAAACAGGTCTCTGCTCGTATCTCTGTTCTTCTCGACAACCACCCGCTGACCGCTCTGGTAGATACGGGTGCCGATTATTCTGTTATAAGCGCTGACCTCGCTGCACAGCTAAGAAAAGTAACGACACCTTGGGGACATGGAACCAACCTCCGGACTGCGGGAGGTCACCTATTGACACCGCTAGGAATGTGCACTGCCCGCCTCCGAATTCGTGAGTCGACGTACATTGTTTCCTTCGTTGTATTGCGCGAATGCTCCCAAAACCTGATTCTAGGAATGGATTTTCTCCGCGAGCATGGAGCCATTATTAACCTTCGCGACCTGCTCATAACGTTATCTAACGACCATACAGCCCTACGAAAGGATGCAGTTGCGCCGACCACAACACTTCGAATTGCTGACGACACCATCGCACTGCCGCCGCGAGCCAGTATGTTGGTAACGGTGGAGAGCGACCTTGACAACAAGAGTAGTGGCATCACGGAAACTAACCTCTCGGTGCTCTTGGCTCGGCAGATTTGTGTCGCGCGTGCTATCGTCAAACTGAAACATCGGCGGACTCAGCTTCTAATCACGAATTTCGGCGGCCAGTACCAACACTTAGCAAAGCGAACAGCAATCGCGAACTTTGAAGCCATCGATGACGCAGAATGTTCCACTATCGCTCCGATTGCCACTGCTGCCGAAGGTAACTCTGATATAACCAGTACAGTTGACGTGAATTGCCAGCTATCCTGTGCGCAGCAACAGCAGATACGCATGATTTTGCGTACGTATAGTGATTGCTTTGCGTCCACCGCCAAAATCAAGCAGACCCCAACCGTGAAGCACCGCATTATAACGGACCCTACCGAACGGCCTGTACGACAGCACGCCTACCACGTGTCGCAAAAAGAACAAGAGGCAATACGTTTTCAAATGAAACAGAAGCTCGACGACGACGTCATCCAACCCTCGAACAGTCCATGGGCGTCACCCGTCGTACTTGTTAAAAAGAAAGACGGCACTCTTCGATTTTGCGTCGATTACCGGAAGCTCAACAAAGTGACGAAGAGAGACGTCTACCCTCTCCCACGCATAGATGATTCACTGGATCGACTTCGACACGCCCGATATTTTTCCTCATTGGATTTACGCAGCGGCTACTGGGAGATCGAGGTCAATGAACGGGACAGGGAAAAAACAGCATTCATAACTCCCGATGGCCTCTACGAATTCAAAGTATTACCATTTGGATTGTGCTCTGCACCGGCAACGTTCCAAAGGTTGATGGACACCGTCCTGTCCGGTCTGAAGTGGGAATCCTGCCTCGTGTATTTAGACGACGTCGTTGTTTTTTCCAAAACATTTGAGCAACATTTACAACGACTTCAGTCCGTCTTCGTCGCTATTCGATCTGCAGGCCTATCTCTAAAACCGGAAAAGTGTCATTTCGGCTAAGAAGAACTAAAGTTCCTCGGCCACCTTATCAGTCACGATGGCATTAGACCAGACCCAGAAAAGACCATGGCTGTTGCTGCATTTCCTCCACCTTCGAACAAACGGGATTTGCGCCGGTTTTTGGGTCTCTGCGCCTACTACAGGCGCTTTGTTCAGAGATTGGCCAACATCGCTGAACCCCTTACCCGTATAACGAAGGAGGATACTCCTTTTGTGTGGGGTCCAGAGCAGAGAGCCCCTTTTTCCCAGCTTCAGCAGTGCCTTCAGAGTGAACCCTTACTAGGGCACTTTGATGAAGATGCCACCACCGAACTTCACACTGACGCAAGCAACATCGGTCTTGGTGCAGTACTCGTCCAGTGGCAAGACGGCGCTGAACGTCCCATCGCTTATGCTAGCCGCATTTTGTCATCTGCGGAAACTAACTACTCGACCACGGAGAAGGAATGTCTTGCTGTTATTTGGGCGATAACAAAGTTCCGACCGTATCTGTATGGCCGTTCATTCAGAGTAGTTACGGACCATCATGCCCTCTGTTGGCTGGCCAATCTCAAGGACCCTTCAGGGCGCCTCGCGAGGTGGAGCTTACGCCTTCAAGAATTTGAGGTTACAGTCGTCTACAAGTCGGGCCGCAGGCACACTGATGCTGATTGCCTTTCGCGCGCACCCCTCGCGAAGACATCAAGGGACGATGATACCGATGGCCATTTTCTTTGTGCAGTCAGTGAATCTGACTTGGCCCAACAACAGTGGAATGATTCAGAGATCCAACAACATATTAAATACCTTCAAGGTCGCAGCTCGAGTCGACCATCGGCATTTGCACGTTCAGGGTCATTTTGTCTCCGCAACGACATCGTCTACAAAAAGAACTTCGAACCTTATGCGACTGAGTACCTCCTCGTCGTTCCACCAGGGCTACGTGCTGACATTTTATCTGCCTGCCACGACGAGCCTTTCTCCGGCCACCTAGGATTCGCACGCACCCTTGCCCGGATTCGGACTCGCTACTACTGGCCAAAGCTCACCCAGGATGTCAAGCATTACGTTAAAACATGCAATCAATGCCAGCGCCGTAAAGCCCCACCTGTGCGCCCTGCTGGTTTATTACAGCCTGTTGCACCCCCGTCACAACCGTTTGAACGAATCGGCATGAACTTGCTTGGGCCCTTCCCAAAGTCACATGATGGCGACCGCTGGATTGTAGTCGCTACTGTTTATTTAACGAGGTACTGCGAAACGAAAGCCCTACAACGAGGCACCGCCAATGAGATTGCGTATTTTTTTATCAACAACATCGTCCTCCGCCATGGAGCGCCAACAGTTCTTATCACTGACCGTGGAACAGCCTTTACAGCCCAATTGACGCAAGACGTCACGAGACTTAGTGGAACAGCTCATCGCAAAACAACCGCATACCATCCACAAACCAACGGTCTGACGGAGAGATTAAACAAGACGCTCGCTGACATGCTATCTATGTACGTCGACCGTAATCACAAGAACTGGGATGCAATTTTGCCATACGTAACGTTTGCTTACAACACTGCGGTTCAAGAGACTACGGGTTTCACTCCATTCCGGTTGCTTCACGGCCGAGAAGCAATTACGATGCTTGATGCCATGCTGTTGCCTGACACGACCGATATTACTACTGATGCGAACGACTTTCTCCGGCTCGCCGACGCGGCCCGCCAGCTTGCACTCAAGCGGATCCGAAAACAACAACGAATCGACTCGCAGAGGTACAACTCCCGTCATCGCCATGTCATTTACCAACCCGGTGATCTGGTCTGGCTGTGGATCCCCGTTCGCAAAAGGGGCCACTCGGAAAAGTTACTTCACCACTACTTCGGTCCCTATAGAGTACTACGGCGCCTCACAGATGTCAACTACGAAATTCTGCTTGAAGACACAGCTCAGCGATCTCGATGTTCCAAGCAGCCCGACATTGTTCATGTGTCACGGATGAAGCCACACTACCCCCGAGCCACCTGACACTGCTTCTTCACGCGTCTTTGTGCGTGTACGCGACTACTTTAACTTTTAATCGGCAATGATCATCGGGGTGGTACTTTTTCAGATGCGGAAGCATCTTATACTCGCGCCTTGTAGTGCGCCGTCCGCACCGCTTCTCGAACATTCGACAGCTGACGCGCGCGCATGCGCCGTCACGCCGTCGCCCACCATATGTGCCGCGCGCGCTTCTCCTTCGAAAACATTCGACAGCTGACAGCGCATGCGCCGTCGCGCCGTCGCCATCTGTGCCGCGCGCGCGCTTCTCCTTCGAGAACATTCAACAGCTGACAGTGCGTGCGCCGTCGCGCTGTATATATACTCACGGTCGGCGCTCGCTCGCTCAGTTGCCGCTCGTCGGTTGGTTTGTACGGCGCGTCGACGTCCAAGGTCGCGGTGAAATGAATTCCAACGAATCCACAAACACAATGATCGACGTCCCTTCGACCAGCGCCGTCCTTTCGCATACGTGTGTACGTGTTCACTCATTTAACGCCCCCTCCTACAACCACGTTAACCAATTTAGCCATCGACCCAAGTAAGTCGCAATTTAACACCCCATTTCACAACCACGTTAACCAATTTAGCCATCGACCCAAGTAAGTCGCACTTTAACACCCCATTAACCAATTATATGCTCCGCATCCTCCTCAGTGTTCCCCCGAGGGAAGCCGCGGGCAATTTTTTCGAAGGGGGGGGGGTAATGCCACAGGCATGGAACGAGGTTTAGCCATGCCAATGCGAGTATGTGCCATGGTGTGAAAGAAGAAGAGGACGGCTCTAACGTTCGGTTCGGCTCGACGTCCAGTGCTGCTCCTGTGAACAGACATTGTGGTCGTTCTGTGATCACGTGACAATATAGATGAGTATGCTCACTGTACTACTCAAATAAGAAGAGAAGAGAAAGCTGCTTTAGCGCTGGAGACGAGAGCCGGGCTTTTTACCCTATGCCTGGAACCGTGAGTTCAACATGTGCATTGGTCATACCCCATGGGGGAGTTGAAATTCTGGATGGCGTTGTATATCCCGTAGGAATGCGTGTGCGATATGAAAAAACTATCTGGCAAAATGAGGCACGAAGTCGGGCTTCTGGCAGTGAAGCTAGATGATGGGCAAGGGCGCGAGTAAGATGCCTCACGTGTGCTCTGAGCGCTTCCATTATGATATGCGTCTTGAGCGGGTGGCCATTAGCGATCTCGATTGTCTCAGCTGTTGATGAACATCGCCGTAGCCCCAGAAAAACTCGCAGAGCCATAGCCTGGATACTTCCGAGAGTCGGAGAGCTGGTTCTACAGGTATTGGTCAACACAGGCAAACTGTAGCTCAAATAGCCAAGGAGAAGCGTCTTGTACAATTGCATCATTGCATGTACTGAAGTTCCCCAGGTTTTCCCTCCAAGATACTTGAATAAGTTAGCAATTTCTGTCAGCCTCTTCTTCAAGTGGGCCACAGGTGGGCCCCAGCAGAGGTCTCTATCAATGAATACGCCTAGAAATCTGTGCGTTTTAACATAGGGTATGACTTCGCCGTCGATAGATATAGCATATGGTCTCATTGGCTTTCGAATAAAAGCAATCAGTGCGCATTTTGCTGTCACGATTTTCAGACCCTGGTCCTTGAGGTACACTGATACCAACGTCACAGCTTTCTGAAGTCTTGCGCGTACCTGAGGTTTTGTTACACCAGATGCGCAGACGCAGATGTCGACAGCATACATGGATAACCTGACCACACCTGGTAGTCGTTCTACAAGACCAATGAGAACAAGGTTGAAGAGGGTTGGACTCAAGACGGCACCTTGCGGAACTCCACGATGCGTTGGGTGTTGGGAGGTTGGACCATCTACAGTGTTCACCAATAAGGTGCATTCTTGTAAATAACTGCGTGTCCAACAATACAGTTGCCCGCCTAGGCCCACTGACTCAATGGCTTCGAGGATGGCGTCACGTAAAATGTTGTCGTACGCTCCTTTTTCGTCTAGGAACATGGCAGCAGATAGTCGTTTACATTCCTTTTGTTGCTGGACATATGTGACAAGATCTATAACATTGTCGATCGAACATCGGTGACGGCAAAAACCAGCCATGGCGTTCGAATATATCTCATAGTATTCCAGGTACCATTCAAGCCTAGCCAAGATCATTCTCTCCATTACCTTTCCTACGCGACTTGAAAGTGCGATCAGTCGGTAAGAGGCAATGTCCAGGGGAGATTTGCCAGGCTTAAGAATAGGTACCAAGCGGCTAATCTTCCAATTTTGCGCAACAACGCCAGCTTGCCAGGAATCGTTGAAGATGTTAAGGAGGGCTTCTCGTGCCCGTTTACCGAGGTTGCACAGCATTCTCTATGAAATTTCATCCGGGCCAGCCGATGACGACTTATTACATAAGACGAGCACTGCATCGAGCTCCTGTGATGTAAACGGTAGATCCATGCGCGGGTCCTGTTAGTGAGGGATATGATTCACTGTATGTAGGCTTGGTTACGTTGTCTGGCCCACGGTCATATCGCAGAAATCTTCTGCTACCTCAATTTCGTGCCGGCGATGAATAAGTGCAAGGGCTTTGAAGGGAAAGTGCTGCTCTGGAACTGAACGTAGACCTCGCACAATTTTCCATATCTGAGACAGTGGTTTATGAGGATCTAGCGACGCACAAATTTTCCTCCATCATTGGATGTCTAATTTGTCGAGGCGCCATTGTATCTTCTTTTGGATGCGCCGGGCTGTTGGTAGATCGTCTGTGGAATCGGTGCGTCGGTATCGTCTTTCGGTACGACGGTGGATCGCACGAAGTCGCTTCAGATTGAGGTCAACTTCCGAATACTTCGAAGAGCATATTATTGTGCACCTAGCCGCATGTGCAGTTTCCCTAATAGCTTGCTGAAGACCATTGGACAGGCCTTCTTCACAAGCATCCTCAAGTTGAGTTTTGAACACACTCCAATCTACTCTTTGTGTTGTGGTAGAGGAGTACGTGTTCGAAATACCTTTATTCTCAGGTAAGTAGGGATGTGGTCGCTTCCGGGTGTGTCAATGTCCAAAAACCACTTTACCCCTGTAGCAAATCGGCGTGAAACAAAGTACAAATCAAGACAGCTGCTATAAGTAGTGCCTCGCAAAAACGTAGGACTGGCGTCATTCACTAGGACCAGACCATGACTGTAAACCAATAATGCTAGACGTCGTCCCGTTGAATTAGGCCTTGAGCTTCCCCAGATGGGATGATGCGCATTGAAATCCCCGGTGATAACCCACGGACCCAGATGTGCCCTTATTATGCCATCTAGTTTGTTGGCGTCAAATTTACTTGATGGGGATATATACACAACTAGAAGTGTGAATGTCACCTTTCCTTTTTTAACAGACAAGCACAAATACTGATTGCCGTCGTGAGGTTGCACTGGCTGGACCACGTAAGTAAGCTCCCGGCGAATAAAAACAACAACCTTGCGACTTTCGATGTCTCTTGAGAAAAAAAATTACATGTAGCCGCATAGTCTGATTGGGTGCGATAATTTCGGTTCACATATAATCGTGTGAGGAAATCGGTACAGATGAACGAACTGGCGAAAATGAGATATGCGAGATCTCAGACCTCTTGCGTTCGACTGAAAAATTTACGCTTCTCTGACCTCTTGTCGGAATGATTGTGATTGTCAGCCTTGGCTTTACTGGAGGCTTGCAAGGACCTGGCTTAACGCGTCCAGCACCTGTAGGCCACTCCTAGCAGTTGGCGTATCGATGCTTGTCAGAAGACTTCTGATGACACTCACAATGGATTGCAGCATAAGAACAATTTGACGATCTGCTGTTTCAGCCTCGTCATCAGCAGCATTGGCTTGCACTGAGAGCAGAGAGCGGGAAGGCTACTCGGAAGGCCGTGCGTTCGCAAGCACCGGCCAGTCTTCAGGGAAGGGAGGCTTCGCCGGTGGAGGTATTCTTGTACTTTCTCGCTTTCTACTGGATGTTGATGGTGGTGTAGATCAAAGTGGTGCATGAATATCACCATGACTGCAGCGCTTCCGTCGGTGGCGACGTTGACGCCGATTTTCTGTGAAGCTTCTCTATGAGTGGAGTTATCCCTGACCATTTCTTTCAGGATACCCATTTTTTTTCTTGAGCCTTGGGCATTCCTTAGACGTAGCTTCATGTGTACCTCGACAATTGCCACACCAAAAGTTGTTGCACAACAGGTGTCTACCGTGTGCGCCTCCGCGCACCGGGTGCATACGTTAGAGTTCGCACAGACGCCCTTGATATGGCCGATCTTGAAACACTTGTGTCACTGAAGCGGCTTTGGGACAAAATGCCGGACCACATGCCGGAAATGTCCCAACTTGCTGTGCGTAGGGAATGAGTCGCCCTTAAAAACCATGTTAACGCAGCGGCTGTTTCCGAGGCGGCTTGTATGCCTAATGACCACTCCTTCGTACGCCGGTTTTATAAGAATGGGTAGATCCGTGTTTGGGATTGCCAAGTCAATGTCGTAAATGACATCTGCTGTGCAGTTCTCAGCCATTGGTACGATTGCTCGTACTTTGACATCTCTTCACTCTGTCATCAATCGAAGCTTCTCCAGTGTGTCTGCATGTGTTGTGTCAACAGCTAAAACGTTTTTACGTGTGTTCAGCCGGACCTCTTTGATTTCATGCTGTGCTACTCCCTCAAGAACAGAGGAGATAGCTTGCCTGTTCAATTTGCGAAGGCTGATGGAAGGA
Source organism: Rhipicephalus microplus (assembly GCF_043290135.1). Classification (NCBI taxonomy): domain Eukaryota; kingdom Metazoa; phylum Arthropoda; class Arachnida; order Ixodida; family Ixodidae; genus Rhipicephalus; species Rhipicephalus microplus. The sequence goes on from NC_134702.1 coordinate 192,483,228, forward strand.
TCCACAGGTATGAAGAGAATGGTATGCGGCCAGCGTTCACTCCTTGCCTTGACGGTTGACGTGCTTGCTGGTGATGACGTCTTGATGAGCCTCTTTTGGCCTTACGGCTCATCACAGACACGAAGCTGCCATCTGATGAGTCGTCGCCGTTGACTGAGTAGATGTCTGTGTCTTCACTGGAGCTACACCAAGAGCCTTGTTTCCTTGCGGAGCTTACGAATGTTGAGCTGTAGCCAGACGGGCCAGCAGTTGGTTCTTCGTCCATGGGCACGAGAGCAGGAGCATCTCTTGAGCCGTCGCTGGTGATAGACCATGAGCCTTGACCCACAGAAGAGCTTGAGGGCGCCGACATTTGACCACGTGGGCCTGTAGAAGTCACCGCTGCCATTGCCACAAGGCGGGACGTGGAGAGCGTCCCAGGAATTGTGGAAAACATAACGAAAAACAGTCAGTAGTAATAGACGCATTCTATCACTAAGTAACTTCATCGTCGTCCCCCAGCAGGGCCAAGGACACTACCGCGCCTATGACCTTGAGCACTTTGCCCCATCGCTCAGCTATCCGCGGTGGTATAGTGGTTAAGGTACTTGGCTGCTGACCCGCAAGTCGCGGGATCGAATCCCGGCTGCGACAGCTGCGTTTCCAATGGAGGCGGATATGATCTAGGCCCTTGTGTTCAGATTTCAGTTCACGTTAAAAAACCCCAGGTGGTGGAAATTTCCAGAGCCCTTCAACACGGCGTTTCTCATGATCAAAAGGTGGTTTTGGGACGTTAAACACCACAAATGAACCAATCAGCCTTGAGCACTTTTCGTGCTTCAAGTGCGCTGTTTTTTCAGTGTTACCGCGCACGCACGCGTCGACAAGCAGCGGCCTCTAGCGGTGACCTCGGTAACCTAACTTTTCGGTTGCAGACACACAGACGATTTTTCGCCCACAACCAACCAGGCCCACTCTGACAGCGGGATTTCTGCGACATGAGCTATAACAATATCGTGGTAATAGGGGCAGTGGTGCACTGCCTTCGGTGCCAGGAGTGACCAATGATGCAACCCGCGCTGGCCGATTGCTGTGGCCCAGAAATTATTGTCGCCGCGTCGCTTTCGCGGGTTCTTGAGCGTGGAGGAAAAAAAAAACTAAGGAGAGGCCCTATCATATCCCAATGCACCGCGAGAAGCGTGGAGGAAGTGACGTCAAATTCATTGGGCCAACAAACAAGTATGGGGCAAACAAAACAGCAGACGCTCCGCGGCGTGCTTCGTACTCGTTCGCTTATGCGCGAATTTATTGTCAAGGCGTAAACCTCAAGCCAATTACATGATTTGCATGCAGTAAAATGTCGCGAGCACACGTTTTCCAGACTGTTCGTGCTTGGCAGGCCGTAGCGTGGTGTACTGAAATAGTTTGTGGAGTGTTCTTGTGCAGCAGCACAGGCAGCACCAGCACGTACGTTCCGTAGTCACAATCATTCATCCCTTCCATCATCGTATTCGAACCCACCAGGCAGTGACTTACGCATTCTGATCCCCGTAAGGTCTTTTGTTCCTTTTTCCCGACGCTATATTTCCCATTCTATGGGCCGATTGGCTGTTCCTAGGTCGTATGGTGTCGTTATGGCAATGCACAGTTTTAAGAGCTTGCTTTGTAGCTATTCTGTGCAACGCGAATATAGTACATGATTTAACGTGACGTCAAAAAGAGGACACCACTGCAATGTATACGCGGTCGTGCACGTTAAGTGTGTAAATTCAGTGCGTACCAAACACGCAGCGAGCGCACACCGCACAATACTTAAAAACTTAGTTCAATAACACGAAAAATTCATTGTGCTTCCGTATAAACGACAAAACGTTTGAAAAAAGCAATGCGATGCCGGCTACACCAAAAATGAAATGCGTGTGTTTTCAGTTGACACAATGAGAAAGAACTTTGCGAAGCGTACAGCCGAAAGCTCCGCATGCAAATATCATGATTTACTGATCAGCAGTGGAGCGAACGTACGTTACCAGCGACATCGGGTACTTGCTGGAAATCGCATAATCGTAACTACTGGAAATCGCACAGCTTTCCTTAAATAACACGCAAAAGGAGCAGCGTTCACATATTGATTGGCCGCCGGCGCCGCTTCTAAGGCCTACGAGTGGCGTAGGTTGCGAAGTGTTGCACTGCTTCTCCGCTAAGGGGCGGTACGGGTATTTAACACTTTCGGCCCTGGCGTCCTCAAGCGAGGACAGGACGAAAAAAGGTGTTTCTGATGCCATTAAAAAAATAGAGTCACTGAAATCTAAGTTGTATCACCCGCAATGCATCCCCAATGGCATTGACATCAGTTTTCGCATTGTCACGTTCATCAGAGCAGCAGCGACGAACAAAAAAATATTGAAGACGACGAAGTAGACGCTGGGCCAATAAAAAATTATCTATCATGTGGTACAGTGTGGCCAATCCCCCTTGTGGGTATGAGCCAAAATCTTCTAGGAGACAAGACAAGACAAGTGCGCATTATGATATTTTTTTGCACGTAAGCCGCTGTTGATGTCGCAATAAAAACTTAACAGAATGTTTTTAACTCTATTTAGAATATATGATTGCTGCAGACATTCTCAGGAAATTTGTATTTTAGCAATCGCGGGCCTAAGAGCATCTGTCTTCTTTTGAGTACATGAGGGTTCAGTGGTTGCCACGTTTCACTGGTGATGGTGGGGCGTCTCGTGGCCGTACAGCTTTTTTTTGTCCATTTTTCAGGTGCTGGAATGACACCTCAGTTTTTCTACTCGGCGACGAGAGCCCGTAGGCTCCGATTTGTGCCGCTTGAATACGCGGATCAAATTTTCGCTCAGTTGGACAATACCAACCTATCAGACGTCGGGGATTATGAAGATAAGGAACACGATGACTTCATTTTTGAATAATTATACTTAGTATATAGAAAAACAAAAAATATATAAATGGTGAGGTGAAGTAAACGCAGCTGAGTGGTGATCACCACACCAGATTCTCAAAATTTCTTAAATAACTTTTCTTTTTTTTGTTCGATCTATTTTTATGTGGTTTTCCTTACATTAGTCATATTGAAACACAAACCCATTTTTACACATAGTTATAATGCTCACCGAAAAAATGCACTACGCTTTCTTGGCCAATCCCCCTGAGTGGTTTTTAGCCATAAGCCCAGGGAAACAAACAACAAACAAGAGGCTGGGAACGATGACATCGTCCAAGAAACGCGGGAAGCGTCAGATGAGTTGTATGAGAAACAGGCGTGTAAAGAAACATTGTGGTGCAGAGAAGTTTTTGAGAAGCCGTCGACTAATTTCACTGGTGTTTCCGATGAAAATAAACCGTTTCACTAAGAATCGATTCTGCCTCCTCTGCATACATCGGGCCGTGATGTCCTCATTTGAGGACATGGTTCCAAACTTTACATCAGGCGTTCCACGCACATTTTTTCAATGAATAACACTTGCTTATCGTGTAAAAAAGCGGAATATTACGTTGAAAAAATTGTAGGTGTTATGAAAAAAATCCAGGGCCTAAAGGATTAAGATATAAACTCTCTATACGGCGGCTTCTTTAGTATGTCGTCTGGGCCTCTCCTTAGTTTTTCACTTTTTCCTTTCTCTGTGTTCCTGAGCCATTCCTACCGTACGCTGCGTGTACTGGCCATTTTTACTTCAAGCCTGTATTGTCCATGCTTTAATTACGGACGTGGTGGAGCAATCCCCATACGCGCAGTTGGCACCCAACGTAATTTTTGCTTCCACTCGTCGGAGTGAAACGGGCGACGTTGGTGCGGTCATTTGTTTGTTCAGCGAACTTCCATCTAGCATGCTATTGTGTGTTTTTCTTGGTTGTGCACTATTTTATTTTCTCTCAATGGTATGGCAGATGGAAAAAAGCTTTGGTCAGGGACGATCTTGCTTACTTAGTGCATGATTTCCCACTACTGACATTGCTCAGCGTTAGACGGCGTTTCAGCCGAATGAGTCAGCCGTGAGAAGGCGATTTCCCTTCGGCAACAGCAGGCATGAAACTCATGCATGTACTGTATCGTACACGTTATACTACCCAATGCCCAGGATGTGGCACCCTAATTACTAGCATACACGTCTTAAGACACTTCACTGCCGCATTATTATACCTACGCAGCTCAGAGCAGCGGAAGGCATACTGCGCGAAGGTGCACCTGAGGTGTTCTAGGTAATCATTCTGTATTTGCAGACCGTCGCTCAGCTAGCCTTTGGAGTTTCTGAGTAGAGAACCGTTCCGCGGTTTTCTTACTCCCTCATTGAAGAAAACAACAACTTTGTTTTCTATTATGACATCAGTGAGTATTTCAGGGTGTTTTTTCTAAGTGGTTTAGAGTGTGGCCATGACTTGCTTGTATATTACTTTACTGCCAAGCAGAATTCGTGGGTCCAACTCCTGCCTCAGGTGCGATTTACACAAATTGACTTTATGGTATTTTGAAGAATCACCAGTGCCTGCTGCAACTTTTCCGCAACATGACCCTAGTTCACGATTTCGGTTTAGGCTCTCCGAATTTGAGATTCGTATAGGGAATGCCTTCGTCCGTAGTGTGAGGGCATATGCCAGCAGACACAGGTGTGAAGTGTTTCACGATTTTGGTGAAATAAAAGTTGTGGTACTCACGACACGACTTGTGAATCTAGTTCACAATTACCTCAAGTCCTCCTGTGCCAATTTTAGTAGGCCGAAACGTAAGACAAGGACCACGAGAACGCCCAAGATAAATATAAATAGTGAGCGTACCTTTATTAGCTAAGAAATGTTTCACATTTAAAAAAAATTGGAGAATTGAGTGTCAGTGGTTGTAGCTGAAGGAAGTACGTGTTATAAACATCATTTGACACACTGAACGTAAGCAGCGCAGTCAAATATATATTCACTAAGTTGTGATTATAACCGGTTTCAATGACGAGTAAAGCAATCATGTACTTTTAGTCGTTGAGGAAACGCCCCAGCAGGCTTTCTACTTACCATGGCCGAGAGCACAGGGGCAGTAGTGTATGTAAACACCAAATACAGGGTAGAGGGTGCACTTATTTCGTAGCTTAGCGTAATGTAGACAAATTGGACCTCGTCTTCGGCTGACACAGCACAACCCTCTGGCACATTGCCTGGTGTGCTCACAACGTTGCTTGAAAAATCGCTCCTGCAAAAGTCAAGGGAATGTTCGCTTGCAGAAAAAAGCGCTTAGTAATGTACTGCACATTGTACATTATTATATCATCTCGTGATCTTGAGGTCAGAGGACAGAAACTTAAACTGTTTGGCCACAAAAGGACGAAATACAAGAATATGAGACGACCATTACAAACACAAGTTTTCGTGTTCAGATTAGCCCCCAACAAAGCATTTGATTACCAAGAACTGAACTAGGCAACCAAGAATTACTTGATTCCGCGGAATTCGGCCACCAATATAAGTGGTGCACTCAGTGCTACGGTAGCCATCAGTACCATCATCGGTCCATTACTAAACTGTGACTAGCTTGGGCATTGACTGCATTAGCCGGTGGCGTTGTTTTCTTTCTACACTGACCAGTCTGGCTGATACAAACGTGCCCGAATGTAATGTGTATAAAACTAGCTACTCTCAAATAGCATGCCTATCGCGTACGATAAGGACGGGCAGAAACCTAGCGTTGCATGTGGGGAATTGTAACTTTGGGAGATTTTGTTTCGCCAAACCTGCATTCTAGTGGCGAAAAATGAAAGATTGAACGGGAACCACTTTTGGCGTAACATTTTGAAAGGAATCGGCAAGTATGTATTGCTAAGCCAAGCCCCGCCTTGGTTGTCTAATGGCTCAGGTACTCAGATGCTGACCCGCAGGCCACTGGATTGAATCCCGGCTACGGCGGCTGCATTTTTAATGGAGGTGTAAATGCTGTAGGCGCGTGTGCCCAGACTTTAGGACACGTTAAAGAATCCCAGGTAGTCCAAATTTCTGGAGCGCTTCACTTCGGCGTCTGTAATAACTATATGGTGGTTTCAGGACGTTAAACTCCGATTATCTGCCTGTATTTGCAAGCCCTCTGTCCGTGTCACAGAATGGGAATTGCTGTTTGTTTGAGGGTGTGGCAAATTATCGCGTGAATGATAGGTTAGAATGTAGTGTGTGCGCTTGTGTGGGGTGGGGCGTTTTGGGAAAGACAAATTTGTAAATAAGATCATTGTAAGTCCAGTGACGATGCGTATTCAACTGAGGATGTTGTTTTTGATTTCGCTGGGTTTTTCCGGGTGTAAATATGAACCGAACGGTCTAACGTACGTTTTTCTCAGTTCCATGATGATGTGTCTGTTCAGTATCTTTTTTTAGAACACACACACACACACATATATATATATATATATATATATATATATACATGTGTGTGTGTGTTGTTATTACGGAAGGGAAGAGACGCCATATCGACAAATCTGTGGATGAATTATACTTCAAACCAGCAGCAGCAGCGGCGTGACCGGTAGACCAGGCACCAAGCGGAAACCACTCTTCGTCCTCTTCGTCAGGCACACACACGCATCATCCCTCAAAGTGTCAATATGCATGTGACATAATCCCCATCTACAGAAGCGCCGTCTCGGCGCACCTAGATGTCATCGTTATTGGGAGAGTGGTAAGGCTTAAAGCGTGCTACATGTAAGATATCGGTGGTTGTGGGACAGTTGAAGGGAATGAGGCAGCAGGGGCAATTTCAGATGTCACAGGAGTAACCTCACGAAGGATTCGATATGGACCTGTGTAGCGAGAAACAAGTTTTTCCGACAAGCCAACTTGCCGGCTCGGTTACCACAGCAGCACCAATTAACCGGGTAAGAGGTGCCCGTCGCGCTGCCGTTCATCGTACAAACGCCACCGGTTCTCTTGAGAGGCCAGAAAGCGAGTGCGGGCGATTTCGCGTGCGTGGGCAGCCCGAGTGATAGCGTCAAGGACATATTCGCTGGTCGGTGTCGGGGTAGACGTAATGACTGAATCTAGAGGTAGTGTAGGTTTTCAGTCGAACAACAGAAAAAATTGGGAAGTAAACGGCAGTGTCATGGCTAGAGGAATTGTAGGCAAAATTGAAGTGCGACAACGCGAGATCCCAGTCGGTGTGGTTGGTAGAAATATACTTAGCGAGCTTGTCTGTAAGAGTTTGATTTAGACGCTCCGTGAGCCCATTGGTTTGCGGGCAGTACGGCGTAGTCAGCTTGTGTCTTGTTTGACAGTACTGCAAGATGTCGGCTGCGACCTTCGACAAAAAGGTGCGGCCACGGTCTGTAAGCAGCTGCCATGGGGCTCCGTGTTGAGAGGAAGTCTGCGAAATCTGTGATGCAGCTTGGTGGAAGAGCTCGTGTGATGTCATAGCGCATGGCGTAGTCGGTCGCCACGGCAATCCACTTGTTACTAGAGGAAGACAAGAGGAAAGGGCCAAGTAGGTTCAAGCGAACGTAAAAGAATGGTTTTGATGGAATGTCAATTGGTTCAAGGCATCTGGCGAGATTTGTCAATGATGTTTTGCGGCACTTGCATTTTTCACGAGCCGGAACGTACCTTCTGACAGAGCATGCAAACCCTGGCTAAAAGGAGCGTCGGCGTATTCGGTCGTAAGTACGTGACACACCAAGGTGACCAGCAGTCAGAAGGCCATGATGTTCATATAGATTTTTCGAGCGAAGATGCTTCAGAATGACAAGCAGCAGGGCTGGTCCATCCGGGTCAAAGCTTTGGCGGTGTAATACACCAATGCGGAGCACGAATAAGTGATGGGACTGATTGGAAGAAGGTGATTCGAGGCGCTTAATGACAGCACGCAAGAATGCATCATGGCACTGCTCGTCACCGATGGATGTCATTTACGAAAGAGAAAAGGCGCAAGGCTTGGTATCAGTGTCAGACATAGTGCTCGACTCAGCAACCGGGTAGCGGGACAAGCAGTCTGCGTCCTGATGTATTCGTCCGGACTTGTACGTCTTTGTGTAGATAAACTCTTGCAGTCACAGAGCCCAGCGCCCGAGCCGGCCAGTAGGATCCTTCAGTGACGAAAGCCTACATAGCGCACGGTGGGTCGTTATTACAGAGAAATTGGTGCCTTATAAATATGGGCGAAACTTCGTGACTGCCCAAACAAAAGCAAGACATTCACGCTCTGTTATTGAATAGTTGCGCTTGACAGCTGTGAGAAGGCGGCTAGTGTAGGCGATAGGTCGGTCGTGTCGACGCTGGCATTGGGCTAGTACTGCTTCAAGCCCGTGACCACTCGCATCGGTTCGGACTTGTGTCGGAGCGGATGGGTCAAAGTGGGCTAATATAGGATGGAGTCGCGAAGAGGGTGATGAACTGAGAAAAAGTGGCAGCTTGAGCGGAACCCTACGTAAAAGTCACGTGTTTCTTCAGAAGGGCGGTGAGTAGTCGAGCGATCATTGCGAAATCTTTCACGAACCTTTTAAAATAGGACCAAAGTCCCACAAAGCTCCGGACGTGCTTGACAGACTGGGGTACAGGATAGCTCGTGACAGCACAGATTTTCTTCAGGTGATGCTGCACCCCTGATGCGTCGACGAGGTGGCCCAACACCGTAATCTGGTGGCGGCCGAAGTGACATTTGGACGAGATTTGTTGAAGGCCATTAGTGCGGAGGATGTCGAGAACCGCTGACAAACGCTGGAGGTGTGTCTCAAATGTAGGTGAATATACAAAGACATCATCCAGGTAGCACAGGCATGTTGACCACTTGAAACCTTGTAATAGCGAGTCCATCATACGCTCAAATGTGGCTGGGTTGTTGCATAGCCCAAAGGGCATCACCTTGGAATGGTATAGGTCGTCGGGAGTTACAAACGCAGTCTTTTTTAGGTCTTTCTCGTCCACCGCAATCTACCAATAGCGAAAACGTAGGTCAATTGAAGAAAAGTATCGCGAGCCATGAAGACAACCGAAGCCGTAAGCAATGCAGGGTAAAGAATAAACGTCCTTTTTCGTGATTCGATTAAGATGGCGGTAATAGACACAGAAACACCACGTGTCATTTTCCTTTTTAACGAGCACAACAGGAGATGCCCAAGGGCTCGAGGAGGGTTTAATAATTTCTTTGGCTAGCATATTGTTGACTTCTACTTGAATTACCTTACGCTCTGTGGCAGACAACCGGTATGGTCGGCGGTGAATAGGAGGAGAATCACCAGTAATAATGCGGTGCTTCACGAGGAACGTGTGACCGAGTGGACTGCTGTCGATGTCAACTATGTCATGGTGGAAAGCCTGAAGGCTGAATAGGACATCGGATTGCTCAGGTTTGAGTTACGAGTCGATCATGGGGCGCAATGCCACATCGAGGGATGTGGCATCCTGCGGGTGACACGGAAGATCGGAGCATGCGTCTGCCGCAAAAGCGGTGACGTGGGCGTCTGTTAAGGGTCGAAGGGTGGTGACGAAAAGTCCGTGTTGTGGTACTTGTTGTGTGAAACCGAAATTTATAATAGGCAGACATGTTCGGTTAGAGGCCATCGTTACGACGGAGTGTGGCACAGCGATATTGGGCGTGAAGAGAACATCTGGAACGGGCGTGACGACATAATCACTGTCAACAACGGGTGAATTCGTTGCCAATTCAAGAAATTTTAGGGCTTTTGGCGATATCCGACAGGAGTCTGTGGTACACAGGCTTTTCGCCAGCTCGGGGCGAGAATCTGGAGGAAGAAAAAGTTCTAAACAGAGAGTAACAGTCGATTAGGGCAGTCTGCGTCGATAAGAAGTTCATCCCGAAGATGAGGTCATGAGGACAATGACCTCACCTGATGAGGTCTTGAAAACAACAAAGATGTCGCCTGCATATCTTCTGTATAAGAGTGGTTCCAATTAACTTTGCATAAGAAATTCTGATTCTACCTTTCCGATAATTATGTTTGCATAATCAGGTGCCATTTTGGTGCTTATAGTGGTCCTGCTGATTTGTCAAAATTACTCTGGGATAACTTCAAATAAATTTAATTCTAAGACCATCGACAAAGTTGTGGTGGCAGAGAAATCCGGGGTGTTGGGTTTTCACTGGTCTGTGAACTTTTTCTTTGATGCAGCGATGCCGTCATCGTTATTACTATTTTTATACAATGAGGACAAATCAAGAGTAACAAAATACGAGTTTTTTGGCACGCACCAGCCTGCAATGTCTTGAAGAAAATGTGTGGTGTCTTTTATGTACGAATCTAGAGTGCATGGAATGTGTCTTATTAGTTTTTTCATGTATCCTGATATGGTTTCAGTTAGTGTACCTATGCCTATTATAATTGATCGACCTAGATAACCTAGTTTATGAGTTTTTTGGAAGATGTAGAAGCGACCTGGATGAGGGTACGCTGCTCGCATTTTTTTTCGTTGTCAGTGTTGGTTATTTTTTCTGCGTACAACAGTTACTTTTGTTCTGTTGATACGATCCATTTTGTATTCGTCTATTTGATCACCTGAGAGGCGTTCGTAAACTTTTGAGTCTAGTTGGCGGTATGCTTCTTATAAATAGTTCTTTGTATGGAAGACTACAATGGCTTCCTTTTTGTAAGCGGGTTTTTTGTTATGGCTGTCCTAGATTCCAAGTTTCCAATAGTCATTTTTTCAGATTTTGTCGAATTTTAACTTCCCTTTCTATCTTTGCCATTCGTGTACTGTATTTTTCTGTACTGAGGTACTATGTTCAAGGAACTTGCCTTGATTACTGTTTGGTGTTCAATCATTTGTTTTACGATGGTGAATTGTTGCGTAGTTAGAAGGCCTGTTCAAGAAACATTCCCACAACTTTAAGCTTCTAGCGAAGTTGTCCAGGTCTCGAAGAAAGTGTAATTCATCAAAAAATTTTGGGGTCGGGCAGAAGCTTAGTCCTTTGGTTTGCAGTTTTTCTTCTTCAGGTGACAAACTGGTGTCCGATAAGCTTACAATAACAGTGCTACAGGGTTTGTAAATAGATGAGTGCTCGCTTGTACCGTTAGTTGTTTTCTGGCTGGTGGTGTTGTAGTGGTATCGGATTATCTTAGGAAACGTGGGGTCGCAGACATGGTCTCTTTTCTGTTCATGAATTTTGGGTGGTCATGATGGCTTAACAATTATTGGGTATGAATTCTGTTAACTGGGTGATTTACTTGCTCGATGAAGTGTTATGGTGGAAAATAGTGTTGGTCATAGTGACCACTTTCTTTACCTGCTTACCGGTATGAATGAGAATGCTTCCTGTTAATTCAAGAGACACCTCAAAGAGGATATTTTTTATGTTAGTTGATCATGTTCGTGTAGGTTTGTAGCGGCTAGTGTGATTAACAGTGGCATACTTTTGGAGGCTAATCTAGCACGAAAGCACACTTGCAATGTTGATTTGTACATTTCGTGTCTAATTTATTTGTCAGCGAGTTTTCGTGTTTTAAAGCTTGTGCACACCGGTGACTAGCAGCGGTCGCGTGAACATTTGCGACCAAAAAGCGACTGATTTTCACGCCGGCAGAGGCTGAATGCGAGCGACTGGAAGTCGTGAAACCGGAGAGTCACGTCTGGATCTCGTTATAAGCGAGAACTCTGGAGACCAGCGCCAATCAGCTGATCGCCGGAAGCTAGATGAGTGGAGCAAACCAAGCGCACCTCATTTATTCATTCGTTCATTCTCGCACAGCGTTCCCAACAGAGCCAAGAAGTTCGATTCAAGCGAAGAACAAGAGATTGTCATGATGCTGGTGCACTGTGCCAATGTGTCAGCGCTGACAGCACAGATGCCTAAAAATACAAAAAAAGAAGCCGGTGGTGAGCGTGACCGTCCCTTTGATCGCGAGATTATCGGTCATGCAAGCCACCTACCACCCGAGCTTCGCTCAGATGATGAGGAGTATTTCCGAAAGTCGTAAGTATTTAGAAACGCTCTTGAATTTATTTCGACTCGACACAGCCTCCGATGCAGCGCAAACGCGTCTTGACCGCGGTGTCTTAAGTTGTTGCCAAGGCATGAAGCACAAACGCGTTCGAAGCGCACTGCATTGAAGGCGGCGAAGAGTCAAATTCAAGACAAAAAACGAGTTTGAATACAGGATCAAAGTAGGGCACAACTTCTTTTTTCTTTATTTTGACGGTGTTTAGCTTCTTGCGAATGCCGCCGCGTAAATTCGACAATTTGCTCGTACTTGTGTGCCCCGCCATCTCCAAGCCAAGCATTTCGTAGTGGCGATGGTGGCACAGACCCAGAGGAACGCACTCGTTTGTATCTGGTGGCAGAAGGCCGGCGCAAAAAAATAAAAAAAATGAGCGTCACTGATTGGTACAAGCAGCTTTGCGACTGCAGTAGCGCGACTGAAAAATTGCTAGAAAGTAATAGCCAAAGCAGTCGCGCGACCACTTCTAGTTGATGGCGTGCACCAGCTAACTTAAGAAAGGTGGCACTGCAACTGAAAAGTGATGAGCTGGAGTTACATTTTAGAGGTCAATCTTCTTTTGGGCGTGGGGATGGCATTCATAAAATGCCGAATTGCTCCCTTCCTCGTTGTAGGGAGGAATTCGGCGTTGAGCTCCCAGCGAGCGTCGATTGCACAATATCTGTGTTCGTTTGGAGTTCCGGTCCCGGGGTCCGCAATAGAGGGACGCGGCTTCGTAGTTCGGCAAGCTTTCCTTTGAGGAGTAGTGTAGTGGTGCTGACGTGTAGTGCTTTTGATCTCGCCTTCCGCAATGGAAGGACGTGTGTTGGCTGTCCGGCAGACTTCCCGCCTAGTAGTGGTGCGCTGTTGACGATGGTGAAGGGGTGCTAGTGGGGTGCAGGTGTCACAGTTTTTCTGATCGTCGGCAACTCAGCTGTGATATTGGGTGGTTGCGGGGTTCCAGGAGCATGTGTATGCAGGGTTCGTATGATAGGCGTATTTTGATGAACGAATATTGACTGGAACTATGGGCTGATTCAACCACTCCGTGGTAGCTTGGAGATCCCCGCGACCACGTGCGCTCTTCGGGGTTTACGCAATGAACTCGACACCCATAAAACTCGGATGAAGCCCATCCACAGAAAGAAAGCGTCTTGGTGGTAACTGCTTCAATCGATGGTCGACGTATGACACCTTGCTGGGTCTTTGGCAGCAGGTCTTTCCTATCTCGTTGAATTGACAAGCGTCGTGGTTGAAGTGATGCTCGAATTGTTCTTTCAATCTTTCCAGGTGGTGGCTGATGTAACGTGGTAGCACGCATGAAACAACGAATCTTTGAAGTTCCTGGCGTGTTCGATGCGTGTTTACTAGACGACTAAGGCTGCATAACGATTTGTCCAGTCCGTCCGACGCCAGCTACCTTGTACCAACGTGGAAAACGACCGCAGTCACAGATCGTGGAATGCCAGCCAGCTCCTTCTCGATGCCGAATGTGGAGGCTCCGCGGATTGAAATGATCGCAGGTTTCGCCTAATCATGTGGGTTGAAATGGTGGTGCAAATATCTTGTTTGCTACTTTTCGATTATGGGTGAGCTTTGTGCATGTATAGGGAACTTGAATGAAAGCTGATCGACTGAAGGTACACCTGTGGCCAGTTTTGTGTAGGCAGGCATGGGGATGGAGGTGCTGTAGCGTTGAAAGTATACAAGTAAATCCTCCGTGAGTAGGCACAATGTTATTTATTTCGACGTTTCAGCAAGAGTCTTCATTTCATCAGGAATGAGGGTACAGTTTGTTCGTGCTTACTTTTAAACAATCTTAAATGAGAGAAAGTACGCGAAAACAGAAGAAATAAAGAAAAGAAAAAAGCAAAGAGAACATGAGGTAGACGCCCCTGCCCCCATAGTCGCCTCCTTCCACCCGTTTTTTCGACGAGCAACTTTGAAATGTCTGCAGTTTGCGTATCCTTCCTTCCACTGACGTATGGTTCCCGACCGGACGGCGCCACAAGGCTTTGGTGGTTTGGTGTAGAGACGCGATCATTTCAGAACAACGCTGTATCCTTTGACACAGCCAACAACGTCGCGCATCGGGGTGTGAAATCTCGTTTTGAACCAGATTGACTCTGAGAAGTGAGAATTTCGCGACTAACCGACACCCATTGCATTTTATACCTATTGGGTCGTATATCTATATATTGTAGGCACTTAACATGCGCTTCATCTTCATCTGGACAGCAGCCAATCATCATCACCTGTTCTGGCTGACAGTCACCATCGTCTTTGAACGTGTGCTTCAACTTTGGGTTCGTTGCACTTGTTCGCTCTCGTGTTCACGGCCAATGAACCTCGTTACAACCGAGAATTCAGACGTGTTGGAGTTGGATTGACGATCGCCGGTCCTCTCCTCGCAACGCCTACTCGCTGAAGCTCGGTTCAGGCCGCAGTGTGGACCCTCAGTCAGCCAACATGTCTCAAAGTGAGTGGGCGGACGCCCTTTCTGCCCCAATCTGTGCGCCGCAAGCATCTCTTCGTTACATTGTCGACCACCAGAGCAACTCTCTGGTCTTTGCTGGTCTACGTGGCGAAGATGTGGAGGACTGGCGTGATAACTACGATCAAGTACGCGCGACTAATCACATTGATGACTCTAACAAACCCCACCGAGTCTCACATTACCTAACGGGTGTTGCCAAGACATGGTTCATCAACCATGAGGTCTACTTCACTGACTGGCCGGCTTTCAAGCAGCAGTTTCGGCAAGTATTCGGCAGACCTACTGTTCAGTCCACTCTCGCGAAGGGAACCCTAGATATTCGCCAACAATATCCCGGCGAGTCATATATATCGTACATTGAGGATGTCCTTGCAATCTGCTGGCGCGTCAATTCTTCGATGCCCAAGTAAGACAAACTACATCACATCCAGAAGGGCATCGGAAGTATTGGCTACAGTGCCCTTGTTGCCCAGAATCTTTATATAGTCGTTGACGTCGTCTCTACGTGTCAGCGTCTCGATGAACTTGACTCTGTTTGCCTGCCGTCGGGCAATAGCGGACACCGTCTAGCAGACCGGGACCTACGTGACATGATACGGGAGACCATACGAGAAGAACTGCGATCAATGGGCTTCTCATTACCTTCTGCATCAGTTGCACAGCCTTCAAGTACGGCCTCGCGTGCCATCATAAGACAAACTAAATCATTCACTAGCCCAGCACACGAACAACCACCTCCGTCCAGCCTGCCAACGTACGCGCTCATTGCGGCGCACCTCCTCGAAACGTAAACTCGACGCGGCCACTCTCATCGCTTGCATTGGTTGCTGCTGCACCACTATTCCACTTCCGGTCAATGTCGCCCAACCCTCCGCCTGCCCGCATAAGTACCCTACCTTCCTTTGCACCGAACGCCCTCTTGGCACACAACTCACTCAACATGCTTTTACTGTGGGCACCACGGCCATATATCGCGCTTCTGGCGCAAGCGCCTGCAGGATGAGCATCGCGGGTACGACATGCGCAAACGGGACTTTTCCTGTGGGCATTCATATGACCGGCGTTATTCAACTCGACAGCATCGGTCTCCATCTCCGCCCGCAACAAATGAGACGCGGAACACTTACCGTTCAGGCCAATGCCGATCGCTTTCACCCTTTTGTCGCTCCTCCTTCCCTTTTTGGCCAGGCTTGTTTGCCACTGACAACTGGTCAGAAAAGTAAATGATGCAGTTTTCGGAGTAGAAATTGCATGTAATAGTGGGCCTAATATTCCTACAGCAGGCCCGTTGAGCATGGTTTATGTTATAGGGGCAGGAGTTTTCGTAGATGCTTTGGTGGGCACAGGTGCTACAGTTGATGTGGTCAGATGTGAACTGTGAAAACACCGAAAAAATAATGACACCTTATAATGGACCCACTCTAGCCGAAGCCCAGAGGAACACTATTCGCCCATTTTGCTCATTGTACTGCTCGAGTTTTTATCGATGACCTCCTTCATTACATGCATTTCACTGTGCTTGCGCGGTGCTCTCACCAGCTGATTCTAGTTTGGGACTTTCTATCTTCTCCTTCGGTCGTCATATGTTGTGGTGAATAAACTCTGCACCTTACTATTGCGGACTGCATACTCGACGCAGTCGATGACAAGCCACTTCGCCTATAAACTTTCGAAGACCTTGAACTACCACCACATCAAGAGCGAATTGTGACCCTGACCTCTAAGGAAATCGACCACGGTGACGTCTTGGTGTCCCCTTCGTAGAATTGCTGCGTTAAACGCATAACCCTTTCGTCTGGTGTGGTACGCTGTCACTATGACTCCATGCTCGTCATTGCTACGGATGTGACATTGGTGAAAGTTCTGCTGATAGAGTGCACTGCAGTAGCCTGTCAGCGTCATGCCCCTTAAAATTGCCTCTACCGATGATGCTTTTACGAGTAAGCCTGGTTTTTCGTCTTTCACAGTACTTATCAGTGATGATTTAACAACTATGCAGGCGCAGCAGTTGCTTGCTTCGTTAACGAAATACGCCGATTTTTTGACGCCTGCTTCTTGATGTTGGGTTGAACTACCACTGCAGCACATCGCATTCAGACCGAGGTAACATCTATTGCGCATCGCGGCCCGTACCGCGTATCTCTCGCTGAGTGAAAATTCTTTGAGTAAAACCTCACTCAAACGCTTCAACGAGAAATAATTCATTGATCAGTTAGCCCTCGGTTTTTTCCTGTTGCTTTGGTACCGAAAAAAGATGTCTCCGCGTGCTTTTGCATCAGTTATTGGGCACTTACTGGGCAATACTGCTCTTGTGTAACATGGCATCCTATGATGTTTAATTTCTTTGTCATTTTTTCGTTGTTTTTTATTTTTTACAAGTAAAACCTCAAACATTTAACTCGTCAGTGTTTCCCTTGTACATCAACACATGTGCTTTTCGTATACCCAGTGTTGTAAACGTTTTATAATCATTTTGTAATACTTTGTTAGCCGTTTAGCAACGTATGCATTGTTTTGTGATTGACCATACGCTGTTTTTTTGTTTGTTATTTTCCTCTCTTTGTGGTTTGCTTATTTTATGTAAACATCAAACTGGTGTAGTTTTGATGTCTTTTCTTTTTACTTTCTTATTTCTTGAAGTTTTGAAAATCGATGTCGAATTCTTTTTTCATGTTTGTGCTCTGTGGATTTGTAATGCCAAGTGAAAAGGGGTCAGAGCCTCCTCAAGCTGCTTACATAGTAGCTTTTTGGTCTTATCCTTGCGTTTTCTTTCCGCAACTCTGTGGAGAAAATGCTTATTAAAACTGAAATGAAAATGAAATGAAATGAAATTTGACAAGATCATATGCAAGGACGTATACCTCACTCCACGAATTCACGATGCTCTTGACTCACTGCAAGGCGCCAAACACTGTTGAAGCTCTGATATGCGTTCGACATATTGGCGAACTCCCATGCACGACAAGGATGAATTAAAAAAACGGCATTTGCAACCCCCCCCCGCCCTATACAGACTTCACGCGATGCTTTTCGAGCTCTGCAATATGCCCGCGACGTTTGAACAGATGATCGAAATTGTCCTGCATGGTCTGTATGGAAGACGTGTCTCTGCCGTCTTGATGACATTATCGTCTTCTCGTCTACGCTTTCTCAGCACCTGGGGCGCTTGGAGGACGTCCGAACATACCTGACGAGCGCAGGTCGACAGCTCAACACCAAGAAATGCCGTTTCGCCACCAAATTCATCAAAATTCTCGGTCATGCCGCGAGCAAGGATTTAATTCACCCTGACCCTGAAAAGATCGCTGTAGTCGTTTGCTTTCCGCGCCCTTCAAGGCCTAATGATTTGTGCAGTTTTCTTGAACTCACATCCTCTTTTCGTTGTTTCATGCAAAATTTCGCTTCAATAGCTGCGCCACATCGGCAACTACTTCTTTAATGTACCCTTTGTGTGCTCCACAGAATGTCAGTCGGCGCGCGCTTGACCTATTTAAGCAAGCTCTTACATAAGAGCCTGTACTCTACCATTTTGATGAGACGGCCCTGACACTCCTGCATACTGACACCAGCGCTTGCTGCATAGGCACTGTTCTCCTCCAAAGCGACGACTCTGGACAGGAAATAGTCGTAAATATGGACAGGATATATATATATATATATATATATATATATATATATCATGCAGTCTTGGCTGCATCAGCGTTTATTTGAGGAAACACCTTGAAAACGAACGGGCTGAGACAGTACAAAGACAATGAAGATGATGATGGCCCAGAGAGGCATTGAGGACAAAGCGACAAGCGGATGATGGTGATTGTGATCATGCAAGCATGGGAACGATGTAAGTAACAAACGCCCGCACTGATTCTCCCCACTTGGAAGCGGACATCTTGGTCCACGTAAGTCAAAGTGACGGGGAACGTCGCGTGAAAGGTTTCATGCGACAAAAGTGGACAATCTCTGTGCTGCGGTAGCGGCGGTCTGTTGTGGTCACGAGTGGTGTCACACAATAATTGACCGGCGAAGTCCGTTATAAAACAATGTATGGCCCAATCAAGCGTGGTTGTAATTTGTCACAGAGACCAGCAGTGCGAAAAGGTGTCAAAAGCAGCACCTCGTCACCAGGTTGGAAAGACACAACGTGGTGGGAGTTGTCATAGATGATCTTCCACTCGATCTGTCTCGCTTCAGTATTATTGCGAGCCTGATGGTGAAACTGGACCAGGCGGGAAATGTATTCTTCGCTAGAAGACTGACATGAATTCCCAAGGCTGTTAAAGAAAAAGACGTCGAGAAAGGTAGATGGGATGCGTCCGTACACCAGGTAAAACGGTGAGTAGCAAGTTGTTCGCTGAAAGGCAGTGTTGTAAGCGAATGTCAGGATTAGTAAAAGAGTATCCCTGTTTTGTTTTTGTGGTCGTGTTGGACGTAAACGGCGATCTTGTCAGCAAGGGTTCGGTGAAATCTTTCTGTGAGACCATTTGTCTGAGGGTGGTAGCTTGAAGCTGTCTTGTGAGTAGTTCCAGAAGCGCGCAGTACTTTATTTACCATTTGTGACAGGGACACTAAGCAGTACACGAGGAGCCCCATGACTCAGGATTATGGCGTGAAGAATAAAGTCTGCAGCTTCCACAGCTGAGCCTGTAATAACAGAGGAAGCCTCAGCGTAGCATGTCAGGTGGTACACGGTGGTCACTATCCATCGTTTGCCAGCAGATGTGACGGGGAGAGGCCCGTAAATGTCGACACC
Organism: Rhipicephalus microplus; assembly: GCF_043290135.1. NCBI lineage: Eukaryota > Metazoa > Arthropoda > Arachnida > Ixodida > Ixodidae > Rhipicephalus > Rhipicephalus microplus. Next base: position 192,502,363 of record NC_134702.1, read on the forward strand.
TACAACCTCGAATGGCATTGAAGGGTATGGAAGTGGCTGTAGAGATCCAGCAGGTGCAGACGTGGGGAGTTTACGAAACTGGCATGGGTAGCAGAAACCGACGTACCGCCCTACGCTAGAAGAAAGGCCAGGCCAGTAATAACGACATTTAATGCGGTGAAGAGTAGTTTTAAAACCAAGATGACCAGCAGCCAAGTCATCGTGCTTCGAGCACCTGAAGTCGAAGAGAGGGTGGCAGTACAGGAACCCAGCGCTGACCGTCAGGGTAGTAGACGTGGCGGTAGAGTACCGCATTGTACAGCCTGAAGTGCAGGACTTGACGACGGAGTCGCGCGTTTGGTGTATGAGAAACTCTCGAAAGGTAGTTCATCATGCATCTGCCGTAGGAATCGGACCACTGACAGGAGATAAATGTTGGCTCGTCGTTCGAAAAGGGTTGCCTTATGGATGCGAGCGTATTAACTTAGATGTGGTGGTTGAGTTCTCACCAACGCTGATATGGGTAGTTGGAAGCGGGCAACGAGATAAAGCGTCAGCGTATTCATGTTTTCACCTTGACTTGTAAAGTATGTCAAAGTTGTCCTTATGCAAGCGTAGCATCTACGGACCCAAGCGCCCGGACAAGTTGATCAGTGTAGAAAGCCAGCATAAGGCATGGTGATCTGTAACAATTGTGAAGTGACGGCCATAGAGATAAGGTCGTAACTTCTGCACCAACCAAACCACAGCGAAACACTCTTGCTCAGTTATCGTGTAGTTCTTTTCGGCAGGGGTGAGTACGCGACTGGCTTACGCAACAATTTTCTCCAGGGAAGACTTGTCGCGTTGTAGAAGAACGGCCCCTATACCAAGGCCGCTAGCGTCGGTATGGAGGAAAGTCAGTGGGGCTTCGTCAAAGTGGCAGAACAGCTGTACTCAGATTTGGGTGCACGTTAAAGAACCCCAGGTGGTTAAAGTTTCCGGAGCCCTCCACTACGGCGTCTCTCATAATCAAATGGTGGTTTTGGGACGTTAAACCCCACAAATCAAAGTGGCAGAACAGTGGTTCAGACGTGAGTGTCCCTTTCGACAGGTCGAATGCCGTTTGACATTCTTTAGGCCAAAGAAAGGGGACGTTGGAAGCAAGTAGTTGGTGTAATGGAGCAGCAATAGAAGCAACGTTATGGACAAACCGGCGAAAATAGTCCGTCATTGTCAAGCATGTAGTCAATGTCAGCGAGGTGAACGACGCGCTGTTCGCAAAAAATCGCCGCGGAAGCAGATGATTGAAAATCCCACCCTAAAATTAGTTTGTGAGAGCAGCGAGACAGTACAGCATGAATATATAAATTTTCTTCATATATATGAACCGGTTAGTCGGAACTTTGTTTCTCCCAGCCATAAACAGCTTTTGCTGTAAAATTCTTAGCATGCGGGTAATCAAAAGGGGACTGTGGGTAGTGCTTATTTGAACTCTTTTTACTCCCACTGCACTTTAACAGCGATTCACATGTTCCTGTTGGGAAACGCCGGTGCATCTTTGTATGCTTCGCGCCTCCCTAGTTTTTCCTCTCGTACAACACAGCGTTGAGTGCCAACGTCAACGCCACTGACAATGTAAGCGTTAAGGCCCGTTGCTTAAAATCTGCACAAGGTTTCTTTTAGCGGGAAATGTTTTTTTTAACACGAAAGTTTTCTATGTTGAGGTCCAACAAGAGTTTACTCACTTGTTTCAGTCACAAATCGCAGGCTGTTAGAATTTTCATAACCATGTTATAAAAAACTAGCAGCAGAAAAAGTTCACAATTTCGCAGCTGCGTGCTGTCACAAATAGCTCCACGTTGAAAATGAAGAAGAAACATTAGTATTTCACGTTAAAGATACGGGCGCTACTTTCACAGGACGCTACTTTCACTACCTTCACAGGTGGTATAATGCGTGTGATTTGGCTCAACGGCTTTTTCTTCAGTGCCAAAAAAAGTTGTCGCCGAGTATAAAGAGATCAGAGCAGCCTTTCAACGACGCCTTGGTGGCGGTGACACTACATTAAACAAAGTGCAGCGTTGCCTTCTTTGAAAGCTGCAAGCTTTTTAGGCTGATTTTTCTGGCCTTCAATGCAGTCTGTATTTGCTACGTGCTTTACACACTCATTCAACTTTGTGAAGATGCAGTGACGTGGGTACCTTTAACGTTGTATTGGTGTGAGTTACGTTATTCGTCTTTCAGTTGTGCTGCCGTGTGCAGTGTAGTGCAGCTTGCGTGTGCAACAATGATGTATGTAACACCATCGCACTCATAGGAGTGCGATGGTGTAGGCAATGTTGCATAAACGCCGACAAGTTACCGCTAAACGCCGCTAAAATACGGCACAGCGTGAGGACATCCTCGATGTATGAAGTGTATGATTCGCCGGGATATTATCAGCGAGTATTGAGTGTCCTCTTCGAGACGGCGGATCGAATGTCCGGTGTCCTAAAAACGTGTCGCAGCTGCTGCTGGAAGGTACCGCAGTCGGGTAAGTCAACAACGTGGTTAAAATACCATGTCTTCGTGACTCCGGTCAGATAAAAAGGCACGTAACGCTGTTTGGCGGCCTCGTCCTACCTATTAGCGGCACTTACGTGGTCGAAGACATCAAGCCAGTCTTCTACGTCTTCTCCCCGAAGACCAGCGAAGAGCGGGGGTTCCCGCTGATGTCCTTGCATGTAAGTAGGAGGGGCAGCTTGCGGTGGTGCGTGGTTGATGATGATGTTACGGGGAATAAAGTATACACTGGCGAGCAAATGCGTACTGGCGAATATACTGGTGAGCTAATGCGTACAACGCTGCTGCAGTCCGAGCACGTTCACTTTCAGCACTTCGTCGTCGTCATCCTCAGGCATCTACTTAGCGCGTGACAATATCAGTGCTGGTAGGCTCGGTCTGGGGTATGCTGCCTAAATGTGGGTGCAAGTGGTGGCCTGAACGAAGCTCTAAGGGGTAGAGTGGACTTCGGGAGGTCAGACGACCGAAAATGCACTTTCATCGCGTATGAAGTCTTGGTAGTATTTGCTGCGTCAGCGTTTATTTTAGAAAAGACATCGCAAAACGAACGGGTGGAGCCAGTACACAGACGATGACGACCCAGAGACAAGCGGATGATGGTGATTGAGATCATGCAAGGACGAGAACGATGTAAGTAACAAACGCTTACGATATATATATATATATATATATATATATATATATATATATATATATATATATATATAGTCCAGTAAATCCTCCGTGAGCGGTCACAATGTGGTTTATTTCGACATTTTGGCCTAGAGTCTGGCCTTCAACGTCGAAATAAACCACGTTGTGACCGCTCACGGAGAGTCTACTAGACTATATTGTCACGAGGCTAGTCAACCCACAAGCTCTCGTGTAGGTTCTTGTGCATACAAAGCGTTGAGAAAACCCACATCGGTAAAGAGAACACGAGACCGTTTATGCACACAAGAAAAACAACTAAATATATTTTCAATAAACTAGATAAAGAGAAAGGGATAAGAGGAAAAACAAACAAAGCACACAAATTCCAGGAGAAGTTAACCTAATGACCGCGAAATGCAAAGGATGCGTAAGTTCCCCAATAGCAAAAGCGACTGTCACCGTTCGGTCGCGGCACTCTTGTAGACGGCGAGGGTTGATGCGATGGGGTGCAGACAAGGTAGATCAGAGGTCCAAGCGTTGCTCGTGGTTGAAGGTAACTCCGGGCGCAACAAGGTCAGTGACCTCTCAGCGTTCGTCCTCCGACGCTGGGACGTAGCCCTGGAAACGGGATGAGCCTGGCCAAAGCCAAATGACGAGCAGCCTGGCCAACGCTAGACGACGAGCGGCCTGGCAAACGCCAAACGACGAGCAGCCTGGCCAACGCCAGACGACGAGCGGCCTGGCCAACGCCAGACGCTAGATAATGCTCGGGTGCCCGACCAGGTGGGAGCCCGCAGCAGCCTTGCCTCAGGAACTCGGCCGCCACCCCCGCGCCCTGGTAGCCTGCTTGCCTCCGTCGCGTCCCGGCCACGTCTGCCCCGGTCTTCGTTCGGGCTTCTTCCAAACCCAGCGTGGGGGCCTCTCATTGGTCCGAACTTCACGCGCCTCGCCTGCCCATCGTCTTCCTCACCGAATACATTGCGAAAGCGCGCGTCCACACCATCGGTCGTCGTCGTCTTCTTCCCTCGGACGGTGCACTCGCGCACATTTTAAACCGAACACTGGTTGCACTCGCGCACTTCGCGAAACGTGCACTTCACTTATCACAACATGCCCCTTTTTCGAAAAGTTTTTTTCCCAACGGAAAAAACTGCCGGATGCGTGTTTCACCGCACAGGATACGTTCTTGGAGTTCGCATGAACACATGCACACTGGTATCACTGCAACAAGTCTTAAGGAGCACACATACAGAAAAAAAATCCACATATGGTAAACAATGTTCCGATGGTTGGTTGAAATGCTTTGACTCCCATCTTTAGCAACACCTGAATTCGTATCTATGGCCGTAACCTGCTCATGAAGTCGGCACCTGCGTTTTCAGAACCTTTGATATGTTGAATATGAAAAGTGTACTCTTGTAGTACTAGACTCCACCTTAGCAACCTACTGTTCATGTGTTTTGCCTTCGCTAAGTATTGTAGCGGTTCATGATCTCTCTGTACGATAAACTGTATTCCGTACAAAAAATATGAAGTTTTTCTACCGCCCATACTAGCGCTAAGCATTCTCGTTCGATAGTCGAGTAATTCTGCTCCCGAGGCAACAGCTGGCGGCTGGCATACGACACTGGGTGCAACAGCCCCTCGTGTTCTTGCATGAGGACTGCGCTGATTCATGTGTCGGATGCGTCTGTGTGGAGCATGAACACACGTTTTGGGTCTAGTGCCTTCACGATCGGCCCAGAAGCAAGGGCTTGCTTCAGCATTTGAAATGCTCCTTCTGTTTCAGGAGTCCAACAAATCTTGTTTTTCTCCATTTTTCTGGTTAGCTGGGTTAAAGGCTGTGCTTTCTCCGCATAGCGAGGTATTAAATCTCGGTAATACCCAGCTAGTCCCAGAAAGGATTGGAGTTGCTTCTTGGTGTCAGGTAGAGGTGCACTAGCTATCTTCAAAACCGTAGTTTCCACAGGTTGAATAGTGCCGCCTCCAAGACGATGTTCCAAGAAGACTATCGACTCCACAGCAATTTCGCATTTCTGAGGCTTGATGGTTAAGCCAGACTCCCGTACTTTCTGCAACAAGCGTTGCAAGGTGTCTATGTGCTCTTTCCAGGTGTTCGTGGCTAAGAGAACGTCATCGATGTAGTGGACGACGTTTTCAAGGCCCTGTAGGAGTGTTCTCAATAGACGCGTAAACACCGCAGAAGCTGTCTTTATGCCAAACGGCATGTATATAAATTGGAAATGACCGGATTGCGTTGAGAATGCCGTTACTGGCCTCGATGTCCGGTCAAGTGGGACTTGCCAATACCCCTTTGTGAGATCAAACTTTGAGAAGTATCTCTTTGTGCCCAACTCTGTAAGCATTAGGTCGGTCCTAGGTATGGGTTCAGCGTCAGAAACCAATATCTCGTTGATGCGACGGAAGTCGACGCATGTGCGATAGGTGTTATCCGGCTTCTTAATAAGTACCAAGGGCGAATTGTAGGGCGAATGGGATCGCTCAATCACACCCAGTCTTAACATGTCCTGAACTTCTTGTTCTACTACTTCCTTCATGGCCAACGGCAAAGGATACTGCGGTGTGTTGATCGGTTCAGAGGTCGTCAATTGAAGTCGGCATTCCAACAGATTTGTCTTTCCCGGTATCTCAGAGAATACATCTTGGTAGGTGGTTAGAATCTTTCGAAGTTCTGTACGTTTGTCTTCTTCTAAGCTACTGCCGATCGGAATCGCTTCTACACCCACAGTCGGCATAACTGTGCAAGCTGGTAGAGGGGTATATGTCTCCTTCTCTTTCATAACCACAAAAGATGCTGTTTGTGGAGTTGTGTCTGGTTGCCGGTCTTCATATTGTTTTAACATATTATTATGGAAAAGTTTTGCGTCATGCCCCAAGTCCAGCCAATAGTCGTAGTCGCCCTTTTTCCCAATGACCGGAAACGGCCCTTTCCATTACATCAACAACTTATTCGCTGATGTAGGTAGCAAAATAAAAGCTCGGTTTCCAACTTTCAGCTGACGGCTCTTGCTCTTCCGATCATAGTAATATTTTTGAGTCGTTTTCGCTCGTATCAGGTTCTCATGGGCTAATTTTAGCGTTCTTTCCAGACGATCCCGGAGATCGAGGACATATCCGTAGGTCGTTTTCACCTCCTCTTCGATCTTTTCTCCAGTCCACAGCTCCTTTAACAAGTTGAGTGGTTCTCGGACGTATCTCCCGTAAATGAGTTCGAAAGGAGAGAACCCCATGCTGGCCTGAGGAACTTCTCGATATGCAAATAGAAGTGGTGCAAGCAATCGATCCCATGATTTTGGATCCTCTTGGCATAGCTTGCGCAGCATTTGTTTCAAAGTCCCATTAAATCGCTCTACCAAACCATTGCACATGGGATGATAGGGCGTCGAACTCAGATGTTTGATTGACAACAGATCGTTTACTTCTCTCATCAGGTCCGACGTGAAGTACGAGGCCTGATCGCACAGGATTTGGCGGGGAAATCCAACGCGGGAAAACATTTCGACCAACCCGTCTGTCACAGTCGCGGAGTCAATTGCCGGCAAAGCAATGGCGTCAGGATAGCGCGTAGCGAAATCGACCATGGTCAGTATGTATCTGTTGCCCCTATTTGAGAACGGCTTTAAGGGTCCTATAATGTCCACGGCCACGCGCTGAAAAGGAGTGTCAATCAGGGACATTTTCCCAAGAGGAACCTTTCCTACTTTGTGCTTTGGATACATTCTTTGGCACGTGTCACAGGACCGCACGTATCTTTTAATCTCTTCCTGGACCCCTGGCCAATAGAATGAACCTAACACCCGATCAATCGTCCTTGTTACTCCTTGATGCCCGGACATCAAACTCTCATGGGCCATCTTCAACACTTGACTTCGCAGCTTGAGAGGAACTACGACCTGCTGTATCAATTTGCCAGAGGATAGTCGGTAATTTCGATACAACAATGACTTCTCCATGACAAAGGAATACTGGGTCGATCCTCTGCTATAAAAAAACCTGCCCTACTTTGTCCCTGCAAGCTTCCAGGGTCTTGTCTTCTGCTTGGGCCCTCTCGAGCTCCCTCCTGTTCATCTTCAAACTTCTGGCGCTAACTGCCGCTGAATCCGGCCGGACGCTTGTGCTCTTCATACTACCAAGTGATGCCTTTAAACGATGGTCTTCTTTCTTCTTATACAAGGTCTCGGCTACGCCGTTCGGAGTGAAGTTTCCTTCAGCCAGTTTACCTTTCCATTTCTTGTCAGGGTCATCAGCAGCACGAGATCCTGGCACATTGCCAACGATGATGTTCATATAGCGGGGAGGACATGCATTTCACGATACACGTGCCTGAAAATATGACGAAAAAATCTCCACCTTCGCCTCTGGTACCGTGATCCGGCTCCCGTCTGCTAAGAACAAGGCCGTCGTGGTTCCTGTCAGTGCTTCATCTGGCACCAAAGAACGCCGAACCACCATTGTATTGCTTCCTGTATCCCGTAGGATGGAAGCCGCTTGGCCGAATATAATGCCCTGCAGCACTGGCATCGAATGTTTTCCTGACTTTGGCAGCGTATTTACCGCACTGGTCATATTCTCCTCCTGCGTGTTCGCAGGTATATCATTCACTACTTCTGCCTTTTCCTCTGGCGACAAGATACAAGAAGTCCTCTTAGTGACGTTCTGCTTCCTGGTGCATACATTAATATCATGCCCCGTTTTGCGACAGTAGCCACAGTATGGTCTTGTCCGAGAACGACATTCTGCTGCCCTGTGACATGTTTTATCACAGACAAAACATCGAGTGGGAGACTTCCCTACTGTACTTCCGCATTTTCCTGCGGCGCCGTTCTCCGTTTTGTCGCGAAAAACCAACAAATTTGATTGTCGTTGGGCCTCTAAAAAATTGTCCGCAGCCTCGGCCATTTCATCTGGCTTACGACATTTTTTCTCACGTAGGAAAAGCGCCACGCGGTTATGGCATTGATTGATAAACTGTTCAGCTACTATGAGATCTCGAACAGACGAATATTTTTTTGCTGTCTTGGACATCTCCACCCATCTGTCGAACAAACTTGCCAACCTGGTTGCATACTGCTTGCCTGTTTCTCCATCTTGAGGTCTGCTATGCCGAAACTTCTCCCGGTAGCCCTCCGCCGTGAAACAAAAACGCTGCAGTAATGCTAGCTTGGCTTTCTCGTAGTCAAGTGCCTCTTCTGGAGACAAGCGACCAAATACTTTGAGAGCTTCTCCGCTCAGACACAGACTCAGTGCCGTGGCCCACTTATCCTTAGGCCATTCCTGACCGGTGGCCACATTCTCAAATCTCTTGAGATAAGCATCAAGGTCATCCCGGTTTTCATTAAATCCGGGTATGAAATTGTGCGGGTTAACGTTACACGGTTTTTGAACCTGTCGACCATGGTCCGACGCCGCGGATCCCCTGGCCCCTTCCACCTGAGCAAGTTGAAGACGCAGTTGAATCGTCTTCTGGCATTCGGCCTCAAGTTTTCGTTCCAACTCCGCCTGTTCCATCCTCTCCTTTCTTGGCTCTCGCTCAGCTGGCCTTTCTTCGCGAGCTCGTGCCTCACGCTCATCAAGCGATGCCTTCAACTCATCGCCCTCTAGCCCCATGCGTATCGCTAACGCCGTTAAATCAGACGTAGTCATTTTCTCTCCTTCTGTAAAAACCTTAATTGCATAAACAATCTCGTCCTGTCGCGGACGCCAATTGTCACGAGGCTAGTCAACCCACAAGCTCTCGTGTAGGTTATTGTGCATACAAACCGATGAGAAAAACCACATCGGTAAAGAGGACACGAGACCGTTTATGCACGCAAGAAAAACAACTAAATATATCTCAATAAACTAGATAAAGAGAAAGGGATAAGAGGAAAAACAAAGCACACAAATTCGAGGAGAAGTTAACCTAATGACCGCGAAATGCAAAGGATGCTTAAGTTCCGCAATAGCAAAAGCGACTGTCACCGTTCGGTCGCGGCACTCTTGTAGACGGCGAGGGTTGATGCGATGGGGTGCAGACAAGGTAGATCAGAGGTCCAAGCGTTGCTCGTGGTTGAAGGTAACTCCGGGCGCACCAAGTTCAGTGACCTCTCAGCGTTCGTCCTCCGACGCTGGGACGTAGCCCTGGAAATTGGACGAGCCTGGCCAAAGCCAAACGACGAGCAGCCTGGCCAACGCCAGACAACGAGCGGCCTGGCCAACGCCAAATGACGAGCAGCCTGGCCAACGCCAGACGACGAGCGGCCTGGCCAACGCCAGACGCTAGATGATGCTCGGGTGCCCGACCAGGTGGGAGCCCGCAGCAGCCTTGCCACAGGAACTCGGCCGCCACCACCGCGCCCTGGTAGCCTGCTTGCCTCCGTCGCGTCCCGGCCACGTCTGCCCCGGTCTTCGTTCGGGCTTCTTCCAAACCCAGCGTGGGGGCCTCTCATTGGTCCGAACTTCACGCGCCTCGCCTGCCCATCGTCTTCCTCACCGAATACATTGCGAAAGCGCGCGTCCACACCATCGGTCGTCGTCGTCTTCTTCCCTCGGCCGGTGCACTCGCGCACATTTTAAACCGAACACTGGTTGCACTCGCGCACTTCGCGAAACGTGCACTTCACTTATCACAACATGCCCCTTTTTCGAAAAGTTTTTTTCCCAACGGAAAAAACTGCCGGATGCGTGTTTCACCGCACAGGATACGTTCTTGGAGTTCGCATGAACACATGCACACTGGTATCACTGCAACAAGTCTTAAGGAGCACACATACAGAAAAAAAATCCACATATGGTAAACAATGTTCCGATGGTTGGTTGAAATGCTTTGCCTCCCATCTTTAGCAACACCTGAATTCGTATCTATGGCCGTAACCTGCTCATGAAGTCGGCACCTGCGTTTTCAGAACCTTTGATATGTTGAATATGAAAAGTGTACTCTTGTAGTACTAGACTCCACCTTAGCAACCTACTGTTCATGTGTTTTGCCTTCGCTAAGTATTGTAGCAGTTGATGATCTGTCTGTACGATAAACTGTATTCCGTACAAAAAATATGAAGTTTTTCTACCGCCCATACTAGCGCTAAGCATTCTCGTTCGATAGTCGAGTAATTCTGCTCCCGAGGCAACAGCTGGCGGCTGGCATACGACACTGGGTGCAACAGCCCCTCGTGTTCTTGCATGAGGACTGCGCTGATTCATGTGTCGGATGCGTCTGTGTGGAGTATGAACACATGTTTTGGGTCTAGTGCCTTCACGATCGGCCCAGAAGCAAGGGCTTGCTTCAGCATTTGAAATGCTCCTTCTGTTTCAGGAGTCCAACAAATCTTGTTTTTCTCCATTTTTCTGGTTAGCTGGGTTAAAGGCTGTGCTTTCTCCGCATAGCGAGGTATTAAATCTCGGTAATACCCAGCTAGTCCCAGAAAGGATTGGAGTTGCTTCTTGGTGTCAGGTAGAGGTGCACTGGCTATCTTCAAAACCGTAGTTTCCACAGGTTGAATAGTGCCGCCTCCTAGACGATGTTCCAAGAAGACTATCGACTCCACAGCAATTTCGCACTGCTGAGGCTTGATGGTTAAGCCAGACTCCCGTACTTTCTGCAACAAGCGTTGCAAGGTGTCTATGTGCTCTTTCCAGGTGTTCGTGGCTAAGAGAACGTCATCGATGTAGTGGACTACGTTTTCAAGGCCCTGTAGGAGTGTTCTCATTAGACGCGTAAACACCGCAGAAGCTGTCTTTATGCCAAACGGCATGTATATAAATTGGAAATGACCGGATTGCGTTGAGAATGCCGTTACTGGCCTCGATGTCCGGTCAAGTGGGACTTGCCAATACCCCTTTGTGAGATCAAACTTTGAGAAGTATCTCTTTGTGCCCACCTCTGTAAGCATTAGGTCGGTCCTAGGTATGGGTTCAGCGTCAGAAACCAATATCTCGTTGATGCGACGGAAGTCGACGCATGTGCGATAGGTGTTATCCGGCTTCTTAATAAGTACCAAGGGCGAATTGTAGGGCGAATGGGATCGCTCAATCACACCCAGTCTTAACATGTCCTGAACTTCTTGTTCTACTACTTCCTTCATGGCCAACGGCAAAGGATACTGCGGTGTGTTGATCGGTTCAGAGGTCGTCAATTGAAGTCGGCATTCCAACAGATTTGTCTTTCCCGGTATCTCAGAGAATACATCTTGGTAGGTGGTTAGAATCTTCCGAAGTTCTGTACGTTTGTCTTCTTCTAAGCTACTGCCGATCGGAATCGCTTCTACACCCACAGTCGGCTTAACTGTGCAAGCTGGTAGAGGGGTATATGTCTCCTCCTCTTTCATAACCACAAAAGATGCTGTTTGTGGAGTTGTGTCTGGTTGCCGGTCTTCATGTTGTTTTAACATATTATTATGGAAAAGTTTTGCGTCATGCCCCAAGTCCAGCCAATAGTCGTAGTCGCCCTTTTTCCCAATGACCGGAAACGGCCCTTTCCATTACATTAACAACTTATTCGCTGATGTAGGTAGCAAAATAAAAGCTCGGTTTCCAACTTTCAGCTGACGGCTCTTGCTCTTCCGATCATAGTAATATTTTTGAGTCGTTTTCGCTCGTATCAGGGTCTCATGGGCTAATTTTAGCGTTCTTTCCAGACGATCCCGGAGATCGAGGACATATCCGTAGGTCGTTTTCACCTCCTCTTCGATCTTTTCTCCAGTCCACAGCTCCTTTAACAAGTTGAGTGGTTCTCGGACGTATCTCCCGTAAATGAGTTCGAAAGGAGAGAACCCCATGCTGGCCTGAGGAACTTCTCGATATGCAAATAGAAGTGGTGCAAGCAATCGATCCCATGATTTTGGATCCTCTTTTCATAGCTTGCGCAGCATTTGTTTCAAAGTCCCATTAAATCGCTCTACCAAACCATTGCACATGGGATGATAGGGCGTCGAACTCAGATGTTTGATTGACAACAGATCGTTTACTTCTCTCATCAGGTCCGACGTGAAGCACGAGGCCTGATCGCACAGGATTTGGCGGGGAAATCCAACGCGGGAAAACATTTCGACCAACCCGTCTGTCGCAGTCGCGGAGTCAATCGCCGGCAAAGCAATGGCGTCAGGATAGCGCGTAGCGAAATCGACCATGGTCAGTATGTATCTGTTGCCCCTATTTGAGACCGGCTTTAAGGGTCCTATAATGTCCACGGCCACGCGCTCAAAAGGAGTGTCAATCAGGGACATTTTCCCAAGAGGAACCTTTCCTACTTTGTGTTTTGGATACATTCTTTGGCACGTGTCACAGGACCGCACGTATCTTTTAATCTCTTCCTGGACCCCTGGCCAATAGAATGAACCTAACACCCGATCAATCGTCCTTGTTACTCCTTGATGCCCGGACATAAAACTCTCATGGGCAATCTTCAACACTTGACTTCGCAGCTTGAGAGGAACTACGACCTGCTGTATCAATTTGCCAGAGGATAGTCGGTAATTTCGATACAACAATGACTTCTCCATGACAAAGGAATACTGGGTCGATCCTCTGCTATAAAAAAACCTGCCCTACTTTGTCCCTGCAAGCTTCCAGGGTCTTGTCTTCTGCTTGGGCCCTCTCGAGCTCCCTCCTGTTCATCTTCAAACTTCTGGCGCTAACTGCCGCTGAATCCGGCCGGACGCTTGTGCTCTTCATACTACCAAGTGATGCCTTTAAACGATGGTCTTCTTTCTTCTTATACAAGGTCTCGGCTACGCCGTTCGGAGTGAAGTTTCCTTCAGCCAGTTTCCCTTTCCATTTCTTGTCAGGGTCATCAGCAGCACGAGATCCTGGCACATTGCCAACGATGATGTTCATATAGCGGGGAGGACATGCATTTCACGATACACGTGCCTGAAAATATGACGAAAAAATCTCCACCTTCGCCTCTGGTACCGTGATCCGGCTCCCGTCTGCTAAGAACAAGGCCGTCGTGGTTCCTGTCAGTGCTTCATCTGGCACCAAAGAACGCCGAACCACCATTGTATTGCTTCCTGTATCCCGTAGGATGGAAGCCGCTTGGCCGAATATAATGCCCTGCAGCACTGGCATCGAATGTTTTCCTGACTTTGGCAGCGTATTTACCGCACTAGTCATATTCTCCTCCTGCGTGTTCGCAGGTATATCATTCACTACTTCTGCCTTTTCCTCTGGCGACAAGATACAAGAAGTCCTCTTAGTGACGTTCTGCTTCCTGGTGCATACATTAATATCATGCCCCGTTTTGCGACAGTAGCCACAGTATGGTCTTGTCCGAGAACGACATTCTGCTGCCCTGTGACCTGTTTTATCACAGACAAAACATCGAGTGGGAGACTTCCCTACTGTACTTCCGCATTTTCCTGCGGCGCCGTTCTCCGTTTTGTCGCGAAAAACCAACAAAGTTGATTGTCGTTGGGCCTCTAAAAAATTGTCCGCAGCCTCGGCCATTTCATCTGGCTTACGACATTTTTTCTCACGTAGGAAAACGCCACGCGGTTATGGCATTGATTGATAAACTGTTCAGCTACTATGAGATCTCGAACAGACGAATATTTTTTTGCTGTCTTGGACATCTCCAACCATCTGTCGAACAAAGTTGCCAACCGGGTTGCATACTGCTTGCCTGTTTCTCCATCTTGAGGTCTGCTATGCCGAAACTTCTCCCGGTAGCCCTCCGCCGTGAAAAAAAAAACGCTGCAGTAATGCTAGCTTGGCTTTCTCGTAGTCAAGTGCCTCTTCTGGAGACAAGCGACCAAATACTTTGAGAGCTTCTCCGCTCAGACACAGACTCAGTGCCGTGGCCCACTTATCCTTAGGCCATTCCTGACCGGTGGCCACATTCTCAAATCTCTTGAGATAAGCATCAAGGTCATCCCGGTTTTCATTAAATCCGGGTATGAAATTGTGCGGGTTAACGTTACACGGTTTTTGAACCTGTCGACCATGGTCCGACGCCGCGGATCCCCTGGCCCCTTCCACCTGAGCAAGTTGAAGACGCAGTTGAATCGTCTTCTGGCATTCGGCCTCAAGTTTTCGTTCCAACTCCGCCTGTTCCATCCTCTCCTTTCTTGGCTCTCGCTCAGCTGGCCTTTCTTCGCGAGCTCGTGCCTCACGCTCATCAAGCGATGCCTTCAACTCATCGCCCTCTAGCCCCATGCGTATCGCTAACGCCGTTAAATCAGACGTAGTCATTTTCTCTCCTTCTGTAAAAACCTTAATTGCATAAACAATCTCGTCCTGTCGCGGACGCCAATTGTCACGAGGCTAGTCAACCCACAAGCTCTCGTGTAGGTTATTGTGCATACAAACCGATGAGAAAAACCACATCGGTAAAGAGGACACGAGACCGTTTATGCACGCAAGAAAAACAACTAAATATATCTCAATAAACTAGATAAAGAGAAAGGGATAAGAGGAAAAACAAAGCACACAAATTCGAGGAGAAGTTAACCTAATGACCGCGAAATGCAAAGGATGCTTAAGTTCCGCAATAGCAAAAGCGACTGTCACCGTTCGGTCGCGGCACTCTTGTAGACGGCGAGGGTTGATGCGATGGGGTGCAGACAAGGTAGATCAGAGGTCCAAGCGTTGCTCGTGGTTGAAGGTAACTCCGGGCGCACCAAGGTCAGTGACCTCTCAGCGTTCGTCCTCCGACGCTGGGACGTAGCCCTGGAAACGGGACGAGCCTGGCCAAAGCCAAACGACGAGCAGCCTGGCCAACGCCAGACAACGAGCGGCCTGGCCAACGCCAAACGACGAGCAGCCTGGCCAACGCCAGACGACGAGCGGCCTGGCCAACGCCAGACGCTAGATGATGCTCGGGTGCCCGACCAGGTGGGAGCCCGCAGCAGCCTTGCCACAGGAACTCGGCCGCCACCACCGCGCCCTGGTAGCCTGCTTGCCTCCGTCACGTCCCGGCCACGTCTGCCCCGTTCTTCGTTCGGGCTTCTTCCAAACCCAGCGTGGGGGCCTCTCATTGGTCCGAACTTCACGCGCCTCGTTTGCCTATCGTCTTCCTCACCGAATACATCGCGAAAGCGCGCGTCCACACCATCGGTCGTCGTCGTCTTCTTCCCTATGCCGGTGCACTCGCGCACTTCACGAAACGCGCACTTCACTTATCACATATATGCAACGCTACGGCCACTCAACCACCATGTATATATATATATATATATATATATATATATATATATATATATATATATATATATATATATATAAGACTAATTTTAAAAAGCAATATCTCAGTTTACTCACGCATACCACCCCCTAACAGTATTGAAATTATTGTAAACTGGTGAGCCACTTCCATCATTTTTGGGCGGTCTTTGATGAGCCTCTGAGGAAGTACGCCAACATCAAGAGACACACCGAGCCCAGCCTTGAAGGTGCGAGGGTGGCACGCATTTAATGAGTTTTTCTGCGCTTCTAGAAGATAACATGCTGAATAAAGTCAAGATTAGAGCTAACGGATGAAAAGAACGAGTGGGGTAATCAGGGTGAACGATCAAAGTGCCATGGACAGGCTGGCCGAAGTTTCGATAGGAGGACCAATCCTTGAAAGGTAGGTCCTCCTAAGGAAACGTCACCCAACCTGTCTGGGCACTTTCACTACTCACCCTGATTACCCTACTATGTTCATCAAATAAAACACACTCTGAGCAGACATGCGGTGTCTGGGACTGCTTTCCCATTGCTTCCCGAAGCGAATGCATATTCTGCTTTTAGCAAGAAATGCAATGGACACTTACCTATTTTTGTGTTGTTTCGCTCTTCTTTTTCGAATGCCACAAGTAGCCCCGTATTATCCGAAATTCCGTCTGTTATTCATTGATTGTTTGTTTGCTCTTGCCGGCCTCGTCTCATGTTAAGTTTCAACAAATATCATCTTTTTTAAGAATGCGCCTTTCTCTCCCCCTGAATTATTTTGCTGTAGTACTTATAGTTGCCCCTCATCCCGTTTTAACGAATCACCACTGCATGTGTACCAGCGTATGTATCGCGGGAATCTGCACTTGAACTTGTACTCAACGTACAGATTGCATCTTATATAAGGGCTGGTCTCCGGCCGAAAGCTCAGAATAAATGTTCATTTTTGAAGGTGATAGTCTTTCTTGGGAACCTTCGGCCCAAAATTTCTGTCTGTCTGTCTGTCTGTCTGTCTGAAACGTTGTCTGTTTGTCCGCCCTAAACGGTATCTTATACGGCACCAAACCATACCCCAAACGGCTGACCTCGTCCGAAGGGCCCACAATAATGCTTAAGAATTATCATTCATATTTAGGCGATTTTCAATTAGAAAGCAATCATTGCGCATATTTGAGGCACTATAACAACAAGTTATATTCTGTATGTGCATTTTTTTCCTACAAAAGGAATACGTAAGTGATTCGAAGGAGCGTTGCGTTTATAACGCTGCACTGACACTGCAACGCTTGCCTGAAAGGGAAGTGTTTCCTGCGCTTGGCTAGGACGAGACGGTGGTGGCACCTACCCGTCACCTTGCGTTATACACCTTATCACCTCCGTGACAAGTGCGCTCATCGCGCGCTTCGTTTTCCAAGATAATTGCCAAATAGCGCTAATGTATCGCGTGTGACTTGACTTGATGTGCTCGTTCGCCTTGCTGCACGCTCGAGGCACTCTGATAGAACGCTTCCAGAATACTATTCACCATTTTTTCTTGCGCAGAACTTCAAGTAAACGTTTTGTTCACTCTCTTCAGATGCAAAATTACCGTCTTTTGATGTCATTTGCAGTGTAACATGCAGATACGGGGCCAATATTTTCACTGTGAATTTTCCTCATACATATTTTTATTTTATTTTATTTTATTTATTTATTACATACTGCGAACCACACTTTGGTCCAAGCAGGAGGGCATGGTGTAATGCAAAGAGAAACACATTACACGCAAAGAAAAAAAAACAGTACACAGTTACTCAGTCCCGCAAGTACTACATTCGATTGTCTGGTTCCAATCTGAAATGGTGCGTCGAAAAAATGAAAATTTGAACGGGTCCGTTCTCGCGAAGTACGGAGTTAGTGCATTTGGTTGGCGATGTCTTGTCGGTCGTGTGTTTAATAAAGAAAGGAAAGGGGTTGGGTCAAGGGAAAGTTTGCGATTATATAAAAGAGACAGAAAGTCAAGGCGGGACTTCTTTCTACGATCCTGAAGGGAAGGAATATTATTAGCTAGCATTAGGTCTGTGGGGGAGTCCGTTCACAAAAACCTAGAATAAATAAACCGAATGGCCTTCCGCTGAATCCTTTCAAGTTTTTTAACGTTTTGTTTAGTATGGGGGTCCCACACGATACTCGCATACTCCAGCTTCGGCCTAACGAAAGTGAAATAACCAAGAAGCTTTACGTTTGGAGGGGAATTTCTGAGCATATATCTTAGGAAGCATAATTTCTTAAAGGCAGACGAGCAAATGTTATCTATGTGCATATTCCATGATAAGTTGTTTGTTAGCGTAACGCCGAGGTACTTATAACTGTCAACCAGTGTGAGAGAAGACGATCCTAATTTAAACACGTGTTCACTAGGGTTTTCTTTCTCGTTACACAGAGATATACACTTTTTTCCAAACTTAATTCTATTCCCCATTCTACAACCCACTCCCGCACGTTTTCAATGTTTTCTCGAGTTCGTTCTGATCATTAGTACATGTGACTTCCCGAAACAAAACACATTCGTCAGCGAACAATCGAATTTGAACAGTAGGGTCAACAACAGTTACTAAATCGTTAATATGCAACAAAAAAAGCAATGGTTCCAAAACACTACCTTGTGGAACCCCATAGGTGACAGGAAGACACCGAGATTCTTCTTCGTTAATTTTTACAAGCTGTTGGCGGTTGGATAGGTAGGCTGCAATCCAGGAAACAAAAATATCCGGAATGTGAATGTTTTTAAGTTTTGCTATTGATTTGTCGTGTGGTACCTGGTCGAAAGCTTTTTTGAAATCTAAAAAAATAGCGTCAATTTGGCCGTTATTGTCAAGACACGCTGCTAATGAATCAATTATTGTCACCAATTGGGTTGCCGTAGAATAACCTTTTCTAAAACCATGTTGAAAATTTGTTAGTATGGCATTTTCGTCTGGAAATTCAAAAATCTGTTTGGATATAATATGTTCAATGATCTTGCAGCATTGAGACGTTAAAGATATCGGACGGTAATTTTGAAAGCTGGACCGGTCACCTTTTTTAAAAACGGGAACAATCAGAGCCATCCTCCAGTCACTCGGCAGCTTCCCAGTGGACAAAAAAGTACGAAATATTACTACAAGAAACTTAGCAAGTATTTCGGCATATCTGCGTAAAAAGGCGTTTGAAATCTGGTCTGCACCACATGAAGACTTGGTTTTCAAATTTAACAGCATGGATAGTAAACCAGAGTAAGATACGAAGTCAGCGTCATAAATGCCAGGATCTGATATTAACAGTGGATACGTTTGCGCAGGAGAAAACACACTGTGAAAATAATGATGAAAATATTTAGCAATGATTTCAGGGTCAGAAACGAGGTCACCATCGATTTTCATTTCCCTTACAGGCTGCTTTTTTTCAGTAATGTAATGCCAAAACTTATCAGGATCATTTTTTATGAAGTTTGGTAGGAGGGTTTGAAAGTAGTGGTCTTTTGAGCAGCGCACTGTGTTTTGCAAAGAATTTTTAATCTCACTGATAACGTCAGACTGTGCCTTCTTCTTCTTTAATCTTTTAAGTTTGCGTTTCAAGTGAATAATTTTACGTATTATCCAGGGTGTACACTTGTGAATTTCTTTTTGCGCTTGCTCGGCATAAAGTTATCAAGGCAGTAATGGCACATGTCCTTGAACCGGTCCCATAGGTTGCAAAGGTCATCACCATCAAAATTAGCTAGACGTATTTCTAGATGGTCAAGTACAGATTTGTCATTAGCTCGTGAGTAATCTTTGAAGCGCCGTGTCGTGGACCTATCTTGGGAGCTTATCTTGAGAAGGGGTAAAGTAACGCATACTAAGTGGTGGTCAGATATCTCTCGTTCTATTGCAACAGAGTATCGGTCGAAATTACGGGGAATAAATACAAGATGCAGATGGGAACTACAAGGGTCCTGTACCCGAGTTGGTTTGTTTACAACTTGTATTAGGTTATGTGTAAGCATGATATAAAACACTATGTTTGTGCGTTTCAACAATTCTGAACCAGCCATCAATCGCTTCCAGTCAATCTCTGGAAGGTTAAAGTCCCCAATCAGAAAAACTTTGCTGCTCACATATTTCGACATGTGCTCTCGAAGTCTAGTTAGATATTCCGATGGGGAATCAGGAGGCCTCTAAAGCGCGTAAAGAATAAAAGAGTACCTCCAGCACAAAAACTTCATGCACAGGCATTCAAGTTCGTCGATATCAGGACAAAACGACCCATATGTTGTTCTTCAAAAGAACAGCCACGCCCCCGCCTCTGGAAGCCCTGTCTTTACGTAAGATCTGATAGGATGCGGGAAAGACGCTCTCATCTGATATGTCGCTTCGGAGCCAAGTTTCTGTCACTACGACGATGTGCGGGTCATTTTGAAGCAAGATAATTTCAAGCTGGTCAGTATTATTTATTAGACTACAAGCATTCAGGTTCAGCAGGCGCAGTTGCTTTTCTTTGGTTGGGTTCGCATTACTGTTAGGGGTGTTCCTGGTTTTTCGATTGACTGGCCTTTTGAAAGTATTTTTGATCATGATGCGTTGTTTAATGCCTGAGCCTGTTGCCTCGTCTGTGGACGATTTGGCTTTCGTTCGTCGTTTTTTTTTGTAGGAGTAGGCGTTCATCTTTTTCGGTATCCCAAGTGTAAACGTTGCTATTGATGAATAGTTTGTCGAAAACTAGCGAAACTTTTTCTTTTTTGTCGCGGTTTGGTTTCGAACTTGCCCACAGGTTACGTCTTACATCTCGCACTTTACGGGAGAAATCTTCACATATGAACCACTTAGGCAGAATTTATTTTCTCCACGCCATAAACAGCTTTTGCTGTAAAATTCTTAGCATGCAAGTAATCAAAAGGGGACTGTGGGTAGTGTTTATTTGAACTCTTTTTACTCTCACTGTCCTTTAACAGCGATTTGCATTTTCCTGTTGGGAAACGCCGGTGCATCTTTGTATGCTTCGCGCCTCCATGGTTTTTCCTCTCGTGCAACGCAGCGTTGAGTGCCAACGTCAACGTTACTGACAATGTAAGCGTTAGCGCCCGCTGCTTCAATTCTGCACAAGGTTTCTTTTAGCGGGAAATAGTTTTTTTAACACGAAAGTTTTCCATGTTGAGGTCCACTAAGAGTTTACTCACTTCTTTCAGTCACAAATCGGAGGCTGTTAGAATTTTCATAACGATGTTATAAAAAATTAGCAGCAGAAAAAGCTCACCATTTCGCAGCTACGTGCTGTCACAAATAGCTCCACGTTGAAAATGAAGAAGGAACATTCGTATTTCACGTTAAAAATACGGGCGCTACTTTGAAACCACCTTCACAGGTGGTATAATGCGTGTGATTTGGCTCAATAGCTTTTTCTTCAGTGCCAAGAAAAGCTGTCGCCGAGTATAAAGAAATCAGAGCAGCCTTTCAACGACACCTTGGTGGCGGTGACACTACTTGAAACAAAGTGCAGCGTTGCCTGCGTTAAAAGCTCTGACAAGCTTTTTACGCAGATTTTTCTGACCTTCGTTGCAGTCTGTATTTGCGACGTTCTTTACACACTGATCCAACGTTGTGAAGATGCAGTGACATGCGTGTCTTTAACGTTGTAATGATGTGAGTTACGTGCTTCGTCTATCAGTTGTGCGGCCGTGAGCAGTGTAGTGCAGCTTGCGTGTGCAACAATGGTGTATGTAACACCATCACACTCATAGGAGTGCGATGGTGCACGCAACGTTGCATGAACGCCGCTAAAATACAACAGCATCGACGGGTGGACGTTGCGAAAGTGAGTTGCAGCAAATGACATGCTAGGCGGAGACGGGGGCATATTAAAGGCGATAGTTATCGCGCGAGAACAAAACGACGACACAGAGACAAGAAGAACACGAACGACACGAGCGCTAACTTCCAACTGAGTTTATTGCGCAGAGCGTAATATATATAGAGGAGACAGTAACCATATCACAAAAACAATATTGCAGAACATGAGTAAGAGAAAAAAAAAGAGCACAACATGAATAGGAGAAAAACGAAAACAAAGAACAAAAACCGAAACAGAAAAGTAAAGATAATATATCTACTTGCGGGCACTGAAACCTTCAAGAAACCTTAGTTCCTTCTCGGACAGGGACACGGAGGGCTTGGTAATGCAAGGCACCTGTTCGCGTGCCATCTGCTTGGACTCGACAATGACACGGGTGCGCTCATCTTTGTGCTTGTACAGTGTCGCTGTGTCTTTTAAAAGGGGCACACAATTGTACTCAGTGCAGTGCTGAGCAAGAAAACCATCTTTCGTGTTTCTAACAGTGTTAGCGTGTTCTCTCAGCTGATCGTTCAGACACCTACCGGTCGTTACGACATAACAAGCACCGCATGAAAGAGGGGTCCCACAGACATCTTTCCGGGAGCATGCCGCATACCTGTTTCTATGTTGAACTCTGCATTCCGTTGAGGACTGCGTTTTCAGGGGGTTTGTAAATTTAGTGAGGCTGAATAATTTGAACGGTGCCAAGAATAGGGCACGAAATGCAACTCGTTTTCCGATTTTTTAGAGCCTGTGTGATATTTGGTGTTTGTATGGAATCACGGCTATCCTTTCACGCTCTGTGTCCGTGTTGCTCGGATTCTGTCGCTGCCTCTGGTCTGCCTTATTAGTTCGCAGGATAGTCTCAGCAACAGAAGCGATCAACGCCTCGGGGAAACCCGAAGCCTTAAGCCGGGAAACTTGAGCTTTGAAGCTCGCAGAGATATTGTGGGCACACGACATATTTAAGGCATTCTCAAGACAGGTTCGTGCTATGCCTCGCTTATCTAACTTGCCGTGAGGGGAAGAAAAGGGAAGTAGAGGTTTCTGCGCACGTGGTTAAACACCGACAGATGTGCTGTGAGCTAAAAAACAGTCTTAAATCAAAAAGCGTAACTTGTCAATTTCGGGCATTTCATGTGTCAACACAAGAGGCTTTGAACAATCTTGGAACACACCTATCGGTGGAGTCGGAATTGAGTGGAACATAGAAGATTTACAATTTTTAAGAACCAAGAAATCATCCACGTATCTGAATACATTGACGACATGCGAGCCTTCTAACATTTTGTGTAGTTTTTGCACATTTTCGCCAATAGAAGATCACTGAGTAAAGGTGCTATGCATGAGCTGATTGAAACACCCGTTTTCTCCAGATAAATGCAATCATTCTACTGAACGAAAGTAGAGGCAAGGTACAGCAAAACTAGGTCGAAAAAATCTCGCGCACTGATGTCAGTTTTTAATTGGAAGTTCAATTTCCCGAAGATTTCTATGTTATCCCTTATACATTCTAATAACTCATCGTGAGGCAGAGAATGGTATAGGTCATTTATGTCCATTGAAAAACCGAAAAGATTAGAATATTTGACTGTTTGAAAAATTTTGTCAGAGCCTGCGAGTTTTTGATCGAAAATGGGTCATCAGTCTTTAGACTCTTTAGATGGACCTGAATAAACAAGCCAAGTAGCTTTTGCCACGTGCCACTTTCTGTCACAAGGACACGGAAGGCCATGTCAACCTTATGCGTTTTGGCAGAAAAAAACATGCTGAGCGCATTTTGTTGCTTTTGCTAATATGCTGTGCCAAGTGTTTTGACCCTAGTCTACGACACATTTCCTTGGCTTGCGTTTTTACTCTATCAAGACGAATGTCGGTGCAACATTTGAAAACAGAAGCGATAGCTGTGACCGCCTTTTCTAGGTTCAAGTAATTAGGACGAATGGTGAAACCACCCTCCTTATCTGACGGCGCGACACAAAGTTCATTGTCTCTCAGAAACTTGGTCGTCTTCCGCACCGGAAGGCTGTTGCTGGTAGGCTTACGCCATAGGAGCACGTCGACGCCTTCTGAGATGTGAATTCTCTGGTGAAGCGTGGCCAGCAACAGAGTGCACCATTGAAATAAGCTCAGTTGCGGACCTCGCTCGGTGGACGGTGAACTTCAGAGCTACAGCGAGGGTGTTGTGGACGTAGTCTAAGAGGACGACGTCACTGCAGAAGTGGTTCACACAGTATTGCCGGGGCTTGGTTGGGCGCTGCGCACGAAGGCTAGTGAGCTCACGTGACCACAAGCTGTTTGCAGTGTATTCGGTTCGGTCGCAGTACACTCGCCATCTTCTTTTCTTCCCTCCCGGTGTAAGATCTGTTTGTTGAAGCGGCACATAGAGGGCGTCCCGGTACGTGCGCTTTGTCGGTGCCATTCAAACCGAAGAATTTTGCACACGCGTATGCCATGGCCGATAGAGGAGTGGTAACCTCCAAACAAGTCTTTAACGTCGAGAGGGAGCTGCTTGGTGCAAATGCAGAAGGTAAAGGTGCGCTCACGGCAAATGGAGGTTGCCATGAGGGTTACGAGGACTGAATGATGAAGAGAAACACACGAAAAAGGGCCCGAATAACTAGAAATGTAACTTAGAAGTATGGCATCTTGGGCCATTTGGTATGGCATGACGATAGTTATAGCGCGAGAACAAAACGACGACACAGAGACAAGAAGGACACGAAGGACACGAGCGCTAACTTCCGAAGGAGTTTATTGCGCAGAGCACGAAAACATATAGAAAAGACAGTACCCATGTGACAAAAACCATATGGCACATGGCTTTCTACGTTGTTCTTGCATCCGGACGCATGCGCGAGCCGGCCTTGCTTCAGCACGAGTGTGGTGTTGCGTTGGAGCTGTTTGGCCAGTTTTAGACAATACGCGGGGGCATGAAAGCATGAATCATCCTAAGATGAACGCACTTTAACACTACAGAAACATCGCCCCACCGCGGTGGTCTAGTGGCTAAGGTACTCGGCTGCTGACCCGCAAGTCGCGGGTTCGATTCCCGGCTGCGGCGGCTGCATTTCCGATGGAGGCGGAAATGTTGTAGGCCCGTGTGCTCAGATTTGGGTGCACGTTAAAGAACCCCAGGTGGTCTAAATTTCCGGAGCCCTCCACTACGGCGTCTCTCATAATCATATAGTGGTTTTGGGACGTTAAACCCCACATATCAATCAATCAATCAATAGAACTACAGAAACATCAGCCCACTGGCAGCAGCTACTGTTGCTAGTCACTGAAACGTCACCTGATGCCCTTTCTCATGTGAAGTGTGGACAAGGCATCGAATTTCAAAAAATGGCAGCATATTCATAGAGTGAATGATAGAGAGTGGGGCAAAGCATTCGTCCGTCCATTCGTTCTTGCTTCCGTCCGTCTATGCGGCGGTCTGTGTGACCGTCCGTGCGTCCACTCGCCCCTCCGTGCGTGCGTCTGTTCGCGCGTCCGCACGTTCACTTGTGCGGCCGTCCTTGCGTTCGTCCATGCGTCCAAAACGTCGGTGCAGCCATTCGTGAGTCCGTCCATCCATCTCTCTGTGTGTCCATTCGTCCATCTATTCAACACTCTAAGTACCACAATCTCGCATCTTTTTATCATATATTCCTGATATAGAAGCACCGCCATCCAGCGGACATTTCAAGGACTAAACGACACGTGGCACACTCACACTTTCCTACGGCTTCCGCTTCGTGTGTACTTCCCACTTTAACCACCTCGACTTCATGGTATCTACTAGTTCACTGTATTCATGGCACTGTGGACCAACACTCGCTAAACCTTTCTAAAACGAAGGAAGTTACGCCCGGCGAGTATGACATCGCCACTCTTTCTTGTCAGATGTTTCTCAGTGTACATCTCAATGCTCGCTAATGGGAAAGGAAAGACTTTAGTTCACTTCGACTTTAGTTAACGCGCACGCTAAGAATTTTTTATTGTTCAACAGCGCACAGGAGAAATCTCCCACCAGCACCACCTTGCAGGTCCAAACGTAAGACTGGGTACATACTACGACTACGACAACGACTACGACTACGAGGGACGAATGGGTGCCGCTTAAGGAGCTTCACTTCTAAAACAAGCTGTTCGCAAAGCCCGCGACGCAGTGCTGAAAGCACAGATTGTAGGGCAGCCCTTGAGTCGCTGAAAATTGACCATTGTTGCGGTGGTCTCCGAATAACCACAGAAAGTGCTGCGCAAAAAGCAGCTAGTTGGGCTGCTGTAGATGCCGTCGAGTGGTGAGTCCCAATATATATATATATATATATATATATATATATATATATATATATATATATATATATATATATATATATGCGCTGTCTGAACATTCCTCGTGCCAAAGAATAAGATATAGTTGTTTTACCACATGAAAGCTCAGATTTCCTCCAGATTACTGGCACACTAAAATGCACTGTGGGTCGAATAACAAACCAAGAGTGTATCGAAGGTTTGGATGCAGAAGTGAAGCCCGAGGGAAGTTTCTTGTACTTCACAATCATTTTAGCGAACGATGCTTGGCGCCTCTCTGAAGGTTAAGGGAGCAGGATAAAGTGCCTGATGTGAGTTCTCAGTACTTGTACAGCAATGTGAGTTTGTACTTGATAGTCACCAGCAATTGCAATTGCTGCATTTGTTGGCGTACATCTGGGCTCACAGGGCACACTATCAGTGCTTGGGCTTGTACTGCCTGTAGAACACGAACATTGTTCTTGCAGGTATTGCTCAGCAAGGGAAGCTTTATCTCAGGAAACCGAGAAACAGGGCTCTGTAGAGTTTCATCATTGCATCTACTGACATCCGCCACGTCTTTCCTGCCAGGACCTTAAACAATTGGGAAATATCCACCAGGCGCGCCTTCATATAGGCCACATGCAGACACCAAGAAAGGGCCCTGTAAATAACGATGGCCTAAAACTGGTGGGTTCTGGTGTAAACATTGGGACGCGCGCAGATTCAGATGACATAAGGGGTCATTACTTTGTGAGTTAGGGCAATCAGCGCGCATTTTCTGGCGATATGCTGAGACCTTGTTTTAACAAGTAGTTGGCAATCATAGTTGCTGCTTTTTGAAGCCGGGAAGGTATCTGAGGACGTGTGACTGCCGAAGTCCAGACACAGATGTCGTCTGCGTATATTGAGATTTTGATGGTGTTTGGCAAGTATTCAGCAAGGCCAATTAGTGCAAGATCGAATAGCGTCGGGCTAAGAACACCACCTTGAGGAACACCCCTGGAAGTATAGCGTAGCGTAGTGTGGCCATCTTCCGTTAAAACAACGAATAATCTTGCAGCCAGGTAACTCGAAGTCCACCAAAAAACTCGACCACCAAGGCAAACCACCGCAAGAGCACCCGAAATTGCTTCATGTAGTACATTCACATACGCGCTTTTCACATTTGGAAACAAAGCTCTCGATTTTCGCTTACGGCATCTTTCGTGCTAAACGTACCAATGTAGATCAACGACATTGTCAATGGAAGAACGGTCGCGTCAGAAACCAGCCATATAAATCGGATAAATCTTGTGGTGTTCAACATATCACTACAGGCGGCCTATTATCGTCCTTTCGATTATCTTTCGTACGCAGCTGGCAAGTGCTATGGGTGGTGGGAGGCGTGTTCGAGTGGGGATTCGCCCTGCTTAAAAGATGGAAACGAAGCGGCTTTCTTTCCAGTCGTCAGGAACATTGCCATTTTGCCACAAGATGTTGTAAAGGCTAGACAGTTCTCTCCTTACACTTTCCCCAAGGCTGCACAAGGCTCGGTACGGAATACCATCTGTACCCGCAGAAGGTGAACGCTTGCAGAGAGCTAGTGCCGCCTCGAGCTCCTCCATTGTAAAGGGGAGGTCCATTTGGTCGTCCCTGGAACGGGGGACGTCACCTCTCACTGGAGAATCTGGACGAGTGGCTCGGTTGACGATCTGCACACAGAAATCTTCTTCGACATCGATGTCTTGCCGCCCTTGAAAGAGCGCGAGTGCTTTGATTGGAAAACGCTGTTTCTTAGGGAGACGCAGATCTTGCACCGTTTTCCGAATGTGTGAGAGTGGCTTGCGAGGGTCTAGTGATTAACAAAATGTTGTTCATCATTCCGATGCTAATCTATCCACGCGATACTGAATATTCTTTTGCCTGACTACCCTAAGATCGTGGCTTGAGCTTGTGCGCCGACACCGACTCTCCGCCTGGCGTCGAAGCGCTCAGAGTCACTCCAACTCAATGTCAAAGTCGTTTCGTGCGGAAGATATCGTCACCGTGTGAGTGGCGTTTTGAATTGCGCTTCTAATTGTTTGCTCTAACCCAGATCGTAGGCCATCGCTGCAAGCATCTTCCATGTCAGATTTGAAGTTCGTTCATCGTACCGCTCGAATGGTCGTCCGTGGCCACAACTAGACAAGCTTTTCATGTTAAAGTGGATTAGGATTGGATAACTTCCTCGTGTCTCAACATCTGGAAACCACTTGACGTAACTCGCGAAAGAATTGGATACAAAATCAAGGTTGAGACAGCTGCCGCATGTCACCCCTTGAGGAAAAGTGGCGCTACCGTTGTTCAGGAGAGTAAGGCCATAGTTGTAGGCGATGTTTGCTAACCTGCGTCCTCTTGCATTTGTCGGCGTGCTTTCCTATGCGGGATGGTGGGCATTGAAATCACCTATGATGACCCATAATGCAGGGCACACTCTAAAAATATACGCTAATCTCCTGGAATCGAGATTTTCTGATAACACTATATAAACGCCCAAGAAATTGAACATGAGTTTGTTCTTTTTCACTGTGATGCAGAGATACTGATTGTGATCGTCAGACGCAATAGGTTGCGCAACGTACGTCAGTTCACGATGAACAAAGACGGTGATTTTACTGCACGCACAATTTGTTGAAAACATTACAGCTTCGTACTCCGAAAGTCTTATTGGTTTCAACCTATTGGGTTCATTAATGACGATGAGTGGCAACACGTTGGTATACACAAACTGACGAAATTCGGAAAAGGCGTGATTTTAGTCCTCCGGCGCTCTATTGGATGACGGATGCAGCCTTGACTTCTTTACGAAATGGTGAGGTGTGTGTAGCCATCTTCCTAGTAGAGAGTTTCAAGCCCTGACTTTATGGCGTCCATACTCTAAGTGAGCTTCGAGCAGATACTGTATTCATGTCAACTAAAATAGCTCGGATGGCTTCCATGAAATAACGCAGCACCAAGAACACTTGACAATCTGTTTTAGGCAAATCTTCCATAACTGGAGACGGCTCTGGTGTGGCCGGAACCTGCTGAGATTCCTTGGCAGAAGAGCAGGTCGGGAGCGTGGGCTATACCTCCAGAGAAAGAGTTTTCTCCGCTTCTTTAGTAGAAGTGGTGGTCCTTTTGTGGCGCTACTGAGTGACTGCTAAAAAGAGGGAACTAGCATTTCGGGAATGAAATGCTAGTTGAAGACTTTCGATCATGCTGAGGTCGACGCCGACGCCGGACTACTTCGGCTGCGACCCTGTGTGCCGAGTTTTCTCGGGCCATTTGTTTCTGAACCACACGCTCCTTTTGGATTCGAGGAGAGTCTTACGATGAAACAGCGTGAGGACCGCTGCAGTTGGCGCACTTCACAGTAGTCGCCCGACAGGTGTCTTCGGCATGAGGTTCAGCGCAACAGTGACACAGTCGTGAGTTTGGGCATACGCCCTTGACGTGTCCTAGCCTGAAGCAATGATGACATTGAAGTGGCTTTTAGATGAATGGTTGAACCGAATGTCGGAAATATCCAACTTAAACGTGGGACGGTATACAATCTGCCTTGAAAAACGCGTTTACGTAGCGCGTATTTCCAAGGTGCGGCACTTCCGTAATGACAGTTCCCTCGTTTTCAGGCTTGATGAGGGTAGGCAAGTTAACATTAGGAATGGCATTGTCGATGTCAAAAATTACACCACCAATTGATTTATCTTCTATTGGAATAAAAGGGTGCATTTTAATGTCGCCTAGCTCAGTCATTTGTTGCAGCTGTCCTAGCGCACTCACATCGTGCACGTCCATGGCGAGAATATTCTTCCTTGGGTTTACTCTAACGTCCTTAATTTGATCTGGCACCACACAATCCAGATCAACAGAAAGGGCTTGCCTGTTCCGCAGTCGTAGGTTGCTTGAAGGATCTTCGGCATGAAGATGATGACGCGTGGTCAGCGCGCAGGCCTTCACTGTACATTTGCTGTACTTTCAGGAGCTGATGCTGATGTATTGGCAGTCCTTCTCTTCGCCCTCTTACCCCGGACAGGTATAAAAATGTCATCGGATGTGTCGTCTACCGACATAGAATAGAGATCGGTGTCTACAGTGTCACTGGGAGAGCCAGCTCACTTTCTTGTGGTGGACGGGTGTGAGGACCTCTGACCAGGCGGGCCTCTGGCATGCTCCGCGGCTATCACCGCAAAACGGGGAGGTCCGGCATCTTAAAAAACCAATGGTTTCACTAAAAAGTACAGAGTGCAGAAACAAGCGTTCTTTTAAAGAAACACTTCTGCGTAAGGCAGAGTATCTATTACAAGAAATGAAATATTGTTCCGTTTACTCATTCATTCCGCAAAAAGTAAAAAGAATGTATGCTGCCAGCCCAGCTCTGGGTAAATACAAGCTTAGCTGAAATAGTGCTATTGCAACGCGTGTATATTTGGTTAATTTTATGTGACCAATCTGTTACATTTGCATTGACTACCACCGGCTAACAGCAGTAGAATGTCTGGGAACCTACCGTATAAATAAATAGTTGTTATGATATACTACCAGCTGCTTTAGGCACTTTAGTTATCCCCCGCCGCCTGGGTCTCTGACCGGCATTGTGCGAAGAAAAGAAAAAAGAAATTGGCCAACGATCTGCATGTTTCACTGCAAATGTCGTCTAAAGACGATAGTCTTGCGTCTGGAGAGAGTGAACAAAACATTTGTTTCGTGTTCTTCGCGAGAAAATTGCTTAATTGTATTCTGGAGGCACTGCGTCAGAGAGTCTCGATCCATGCAGCGACGGCAAACGAGCGCATCGAGGAACGTTAGACACGAGCGCTATCTGGCAGTTATGTTGGAACATGAAGGAAGGCGTGCGCACCTGTCGCGGAGGTGATAAGGTGTAGAGCACAAAGCGACGGGCAGGTGCCACCGCCGTATCATCTTAGCAAAGTGTTATAAACACTTGTCTTTTTTGAGCATTGCGTTGCATTGTCAGCGCATTGTGAGAAACGCTACGGTCCTTAGAATTACCTATGTATGCCTTCTCTATAAATACACACATATAAAATATTGACGTGTTGTTAAGGTGCTTCAGATATGCGCATAATTGCTTTTTAATTCACATTCGCACAAGTATGAACGCTCAAACTTCAGCAATACTGGAGCGCACTGCAGATGAGGTTGGCCGTTTCGGGTGTTGTTTGGCGCCGTTTGGTGTATTAAGGCAGACAAACAGGCAAATCTACAGACAGACTGGCAGACAGACAGACAGAAAGAAAGACAGAGAGACCGAAATTTTTTGGGCGAAGTATCCCAAGAAAAGACTACTGTCTTCAAAAGATTGAAAGGATAGTCAGTAATTAGCAACGTTGGTAATAAGCCAAAAAACATCAATGCTCTTTGAAACTCTTTCACAAAAATGACTCATACGCGTGATATAGGGCAAAAAGAGTGGAAAGATATTGTAGGCCTCAATTACGCACGTCATACTTCTCAGAGCAGATTAAATCAGTCATCATCATCTGTCTGGCTGATAATTATTGTTTGTGGGTGTGCGCATATCACAGAATTCTTGAAGCTCGTTCGCTCTCGATTTCCCGTCGAATGAACATCGTTACAAAACTCGTCATATTATGTGAAAAATTCGGCAGACACCACGTAAATGTGAACTGATGTTATGCGAAGCTTGCGGCGAAAAGTAAACTGTGATGTTATCTCTTATTGAAGGAAATTTAGATATGAGCAAATGTTGCACACATTATTATATTTTGAAAAGTTTGAGCTGTTTCATATAACCAGTTTTTTACAACTAACGTAATGATGTCAAATGGAAAATGAATATAAGGAACACCCAAAGCGCTAAGCTGGTGTGTAGCGCTTGTGATCGCAAGGATGGTAGCCATAGATAGTGCTACGCAGAGTAACTTTGCTGGATGGCACTTCTCGAGAATTCACGGTTACCGAACGTGACAGCTTGATCACAGCTGTACCTAAGTAATGTTTAAAAAGATATATAGTGAGCGCTTCAACCACAATCGAAGTTTCACCTACGCTACGCCTTCATGGAGTCTCTTTCCAAAGCAGTTTTGAGACCTGACGGGTGCCTGAATAGGCTGTTTTCCAAAGCTGTTATGTCTAGCTTTGTTGCACAATACTTGACTGTCATGCAGAAAGCCAAGGTTTGATTCCGGTCAAGACCTTGAATAACGCAGCTAGTGTCAATTTTTAAGATTCTTAGCGATCGCTTATAAATTTCCAATGCCAATGATCGTCGTTCATGAGTAGGGACAAACTGTCAATCACCTGTGACGCATACCCGCATACAATGTTCCGTGGTATGTGTGTATGCGCCACAGAGGCGTGTCTGAAGTAAAGCGTTTGGCGGAATACACGACTTGCTTGTCATATTACTCTGGTCATGACCAGCCAAAATATTTGTCAAATCTTCTCATCCTTTCTCCTTAATTTTGTTCCAGTCCATGTTAAGCAGGTTATCATAAGATTACCCAATGTAGACGGCTAGATAAACAAACAGACAGACAGACAGACACACACACAGACAGACAGACAGACCGACCGTCACACAGACAGACAGACAGACAGACAGACAGATAGATAGATAGATAGATAGATAGATAGATAGATAGATATGTAGCGAGAGGAAGAGAGACGTGTGAAATGTCGTCACTTTATTCTTCAAGGTCAAAGTAGAGCGGCAATGGCTGCCTGCGTCCTAGTCATCAGGCGCAAGTACTCGTTTTTTTCTCTAGTGCGCGCCTCAAGGACCGAGCTAGAGCAGTGCGGGAGGTGCACCGTTGGGACTACAAAATTATGATGTGGAGGATGAAGGCACTCAGGGTCTGCCCCCCACCCCCTCCTATTTAACGCTTCGCGTGCTTTCAAAGGTATGTGCAAAATAAAAAGCAAAAGGGACAGATTCAAAGTAGGTGAGAGACAGCCTGTGGGTTGTTCGTGGGCAAGCCTTAGTCGTCATCGTGAAAAACGTTGGGTATTCGAGAGTTTCGATGGACGACACTGGGAGCCGCGGAGAGGGCGATGTGCGCCAACTGATGATGTAGGTAGCGGTGACGCAACATGCCGAGGACCTCATGACCACCGGCGTAGGTAGCATCATCAGTCGCCACTCAGATAACTCCGCAAATGAGATGATGTCGAGTGCGGCGATGGCTCGTGTAGGCAGGTGTCAAAATAGCTACGTGATCGACGTAGGCATGAGCTTCGGCGAGAACGTCATATGATAGACCTAACATTGACAAAAACTTCTCAGCGCCACTCCCTAATCACTGCGGTGTACAATTATTCAGGTACCAACGAAGATCTTTTCCAGGACCTTTCTAATCAGTACGTAGTCACTGTTACTTCGGTTGATCTTCCATTCTACACTTTGGTGGATAATCCAGCCCTTAATTCCCAGACTACAATATCAGAAGTAAGGTCCACAGTTTCACAATTGAGACCCCACTCAGCGCCTCGCCCGGGTAAAATTACAAGTAAAATCTTACGAAGCATTGACAAAGAGTCACTTGATACGCTCACATCTTATCTGCAAATGGTTTGGGAGTCGGGAGAATTACCAACACTATAGAAAACTGCCACAGTCATTTTGATAAGTAAACCAGCCAGCTCACTCACTATCAAGAAGCTTCGTCCGATATTTGTCAGATCTTGTGTTGGCAAGGTACTGGAGCACGTTATTCATACTTTAATGAAAATTTTAAATGGAAGTGCAGGCCCTCTACCCACATACAATATTCGCAATCCGTCTTAAGCTTTCGACACAAGACGTTATAGTGCAACTGAAGAGTCACATTATCGACGGTGAAGACAGCTCTCGGTACGGAACCAGTGCTATTTTGGGGCTAGACCTCACTAAGACATTTGACAATGTGCTACATCCATCTATCCTAGACGCCCTCGCTACGCTCAACTTAGGCGCCCGTAACTACCGTTACATCCGCAACTTTCTAACGGACAGAGTAGCCGCACACTACGTCAACAATTTCATTGCACTCTCTATCACTCTGGGTGGGAAACGGACGCCACAGGGATAGTCATTCTCTCTATTTTTTTCCAACCTGGCCAGGCTTGACCTTCCGCTACTTCTAGAAGATATACTTGATGTCTGCCACAGCATATACGCGGACGATATCACGTGGTGAATCGCCGAAGGTACCGACAGAGGGATACAGGATGCACTTCAATTGGCTATCGATAAAATCACAACTTACGCCGAACAACGAAAGTTGTCCTGTGTACCCCAAAAATGAGAGTTACTTCTTCATCGATCTAGATCTCCGTAGAACAAAGATCTTCGCACGATAAGTCAGCTTATGCAACATCACCCTCATAATAACAGTCTCTACCATTAGCGTATTGGGTTTTCGCATTCAGGAGAATGGTGGCTATTTTAAAACAATGAAATTCTACACCATCGTGACTATCAAACTACCAGGCTCATCTTCCGCATCGCCCACGAACAGCACGTCATGAAATAGGCCAATATGATACGACTGGTCACCACCTTCTCCATAAGCAGAATCCCTTGCGTTGCTTCATTTATGAAACTAACGCTTACTGACAAGAAAAAAACTAAACAAATTTATCAGGCCCTGCTACAAGTGCGCGCTGCATCTCC
Organism: Rhipicephalus microplus; assembly: GCF_043290135.1. Lineage (NCBI taxonomy): Eukaryota > Metazoa > Arthropoda > Arachnida > Ixodida > Ixodidae > Rhipicephalus > Rhipicephalus microplus. The sequence goes on from NC_134702.1 coordinate 192,536,411, forward strand.
AAAGTCTACGCCCAATGCGAAAGTCAATGACCAAGGACTTCACAATAATATACACGAATTAATTGAAGCCCAACGTATACCGCACTACGAATGATTAAGCCAACCTCCTACAGGACGTCGTCTGATGTGCACACTACGCATACCTTACGTCTTCCAGTTTGGCAAGAAACACCCGATTCCTCCGGACGTTCGGGACACGTTCGTGATTCCCACCATAACACGCAATATGCACCCTGAATATAACCTCAAATGACCAGTCAGCCGCGCCAAGCAACTGGGCAAGCGCTACGCGCATGCCACGCACGTGGCGTATGTGGACGAAGCGGAATATCCTACGCATCAAACCATGGCCTTCGCTTTCGCCACAGTTCCGCAGCACGTAATTACCGCAACTAGCACCAATCGAGCAAACCAACCGAAAAAAGAAGCAGCCATCGCTCTATCCTTCGTCTAAACCCAAGCATCCTGCATTATCAGCGACTTCAAGACTGTCATTCGCAACTTTATCCAAGGTTTGATCTCCCAACCGGCGCTCCACATTCTCACAAATACACTTCTGCTACGTCGCTGCCGCGTTGAGATCATCTTGGCTCAGGGCCAATAGGGGCTTGCGGGGAAGGAACACCTTCATGACGCCACCCGAGCTCTCGTCCACCAGCCGCGACATTAAACAGAGCACCACCCCTAGCGACCTGACACGTGTGAGCGAAAGGATGGTCTTCTCTTTTCGTGACAATGCGGGCGACAGAATGATTAACTTCAAAGAAATTGTGATGTATTACCGCAAGGCATGACTTACCCACCACCAGACAAGTACCCTAGTAAGCAGCAATCCAATACCTGGCGTCTATTACTGTCCATCACTGTACAGCCTTATTTACCCCACTGTTCCCACACCCTATTTCAAAGCATCCGGTGAACCTAACGCCAAGCTCGACCATATATATGGGCCTGCCTCGCAGCTACTCACTCAAATAAACACAGCACGACCCCTTCATTCACAATAACCACAGCCGAGCACTGGGAGGCTATGCTGCTCAGAAAGAGCCCGGAGAACCAGATCTGGGCTGTCCGGCTGACCGAGGACGCCGCCAGGATTCCAGCCTTGGCCACCGCCAAAAGAAGGGGGTTACAGAGGTGCTCATTACCCGGCTCCCCGCCACTTTCACCCCAGCAGGGACACTTTAATAAAGTTTGTTCCCTAACTCTTTCTCTAGACGCAGCCAGCGCATGGTGCGGCCATGAGCAGGCGGGCCAATGGTCGCTATACTTCTATGCCAGAAAAGATGCCTTGCAGCGCACACTGCGATTTTCCGAAGCGTTGTAAACGCGGCAGCAAGTAGGTGCGTAGAACAGCGACAGACTGGTGACGCGAACACGTGGTGTTCCTGGCTGGCACGTATCTGTCGCCTGCCGAAAAAAAAGGCCTCAGCCTTGAGCAGCGCTGATCAGAACCACTGCGTTTTCGAATGTCGTTTGAGCAGTGCATATCGGTTTGAAGTTCTCCGTTGCTGTTCTGAGAGATGTTCGACATTAAGTCGGGTTAGCTGCAAACTCAGGCAGTGCCAGGAATTGTTACCGCACGTATGTGGATGCGGAAGAGCCTTAGGCAGCCGGCACAGCAGATCCTTTGGGCAGCATGGCATGCTGGCCATATGCTTGCAAAGTTAATTGGTCATAATTGGGTAGCTTCCCCACGGGCATAACTGCAGCGTCCTCCACTGTCGTTGCCATGCTAGCGGTAGCTCTGCCGCTGGTGGAGACGATGGCAGCTGACTCGCTTATGTTGCCATCTGTTCTGTCACAGAAGTGACAGGAGGCACCGGTATGGCTGTAGCACACCGCGTCAGTAGACGCTCAAGTTGTCAAGCTCAACGACGTGTGCACAGGGTTGACCACTCTACAAAAGCCTCATTATAGGGCGACGGCTGCTGCGCTACATCAGTGTCGTCGGTAACACGTCGGAAGGCTACCTACCTCATTGCTTAGGCAGCGCGTTAGACGAGATAAGGTCAAAAGAAACCGCTAGGAAGTCTTGACGAGCTTAAATAGAAAAGCGCCTTTCGTGTGGTTGATATCTCGTCGAAGGTGCTGTTGAGCGCTGCAAAACTGTAGGGCGGCACCCCAAAATTTGTTATACGGATGGGGGTCAAGAATAAACAGCTGAGGTGTCGTTTCATGTGTGGTAGAACATATTGAAGGACTTGAAACCTAAATTCCTGGAGCCACATGTTGTTTAGCGCCAGGGGACCCTCTAATTCTGTGAACCATGTGCCACCGACGGCAGCACAGAATGGTTTATTCGGCGGGCTGAATTGAGGCTGCCAGGATTGTTCAGGGAAGGTGTGCAGGATACGTGGTAACACTCACATTGGCGCAGGGGAAACTTGATGTCATGGGCCCCCGGAAGCGGGCGGCATGTGATGCCATAGCAAGTAAGCACCGCTATGCAGAGAGCGTTCTATGGCTGTGGGCTAGATGTAGATTTGACAGCGAGGTGACGCAGCTCCACTGGTAGGGCGTCGAGTAGAATGATGAGCATAAGCGGCTGGTCCGTGTCGGCATTCACCACGTGAACAGCGTCAAGCTACATGAACCATACTTTGAGGCAGGCTGGTTGGAACAGCAGCACTGGCAGTCAGAGTCGCGGAAACAATTCAACGGGTAGCTCGTCGGAGGCTGCGTTCTCGAGGTCACCACTTGTAGCGACAAGGCGAAAGACATGGGCGATCTTGCCATTTTATTCTTCAAGGTCAAAGCGGAGCGGCGTCGGTGCCTGCATCCTAGCCGCCAGGCGCGAGGACTCATTCTGTGCCTAGCACGCGTCTCGAGGTCCGAGAAAAAGCCGCTCAAGAGGCAGAGTGCTGTGACTAAACAATAATGATGATGAGGACGAAGGTGCTACAGATGTATAGATAGTTAGAGAGATTGATAGATAGATAGGTAGATATATATATACATTCACAGATAGATAGATAGATAGATAGATAGAAACGCTCACGTGGTAGAAAAGCAATCTAACAAAAAGGTGCCACACAATGCGAACGCAAGCGTCGTTGAATGCTTCCAAGCCCAAGCTATTACGAATGGCGCAGCAAGACTCGCACATCATCATCAGCCCCAGCACATGTAAAATGCACATGACTTACAAATTTGTAGTGTCTACCACGCATGCTCACATAATGGCAAATATTGGCGTAATTCGTGAATATTGGCGTAGTTGCTACCTCCCGAGTGTACTTTTAGTATTTTCAAGGCATCGTGTTGAGATATCGTTACGTATAATAGCAAGCGAGGAGATAGATGGAGAACGACGTGAGCAGCACGAGCCGCGAGCAGCTCCTCCCTTTCCAATAACGACGACAGAGGGACGTTTCCTCTTGTGTGGTGCGAATACATCCTTGCCTTGTCTTGCCTCGCCTTGGGTGTGTGTTATAGATTCCAGGCTCTACTATTTCTTCGCCTATTCTTGTTTCAAGCAATTCTTCTTTTTTAACCTCTCTAAGATATTTTGCTGATCAAGGTGCAAGACTTCTACGACTGACGCTCGAGACTCCTCCACGGCCCAGCACTTCGGCTCCGACATAGCAACCCGTTCGTGCAGTGAATCCTCCTTTATACCACTACAGTCACCGATCATGAGGCTTTCGTCTCGAAGTGATTCCCCTGCAACAACTCCAAGAAAGCACTCTGTTTGGATAAATGGCCAGTGCAGGTGCTCTAAAGCTGACTGTTCAGCAGCCTCAGATTCCCTAGACATTCCACGGTGAGGTTTAGGAAGACGTCGAAGACTGGTTAGCTTTGTATAGGCGAGTAGCCAAGGCAGACTATTGGACCGTCAAACAAATGCTTTTACCCATCTACTTTGCTTTAGTGCAAAGCGCTCGCAGTTGGTACGAGAACCACAAGGCAACACTGTCGTCATAGGATGAATTCTGGCAGCAGCTTCTCAGCACCATTCCAGACAAGGAACGCCGTAATTTTTCTCACTAACACTTCAAGTTGCGCATCCAGAAGCCATTACGGAGTGTCGCCATGTTTGTGGAGGACATAAAGCACCTATTTCGACAAACTCACTGCTGGATGCCTAAACCCAACAAACTCCGACATTATATGCGAGTCGTCGAATAACGCCTGTTTGGTGGTGGTCTTCGCAACCTACCAACTTGTTTTGCGGAATTCATCAAAGGAGGCTGCAACTATCGAGCAAGCGCTAGAGCATTCCTGCCGCTATTCCTCATCATCAGTCTAGAATGCCCACTGCAGGTAAGACCACTTCCATGATGATCGGTCAATCAACCCACTCTTGCGTTTTCTGCGGTCAAGTTATACCTTTGAACTTTCGATTCCCACCGTCCCACCTGACTTTCTGTCTGCATTTCGTGCGCTTGCTTCCTCTGTAGTTCGTTACTTGAGATACTCATAAAGGTAATGTCATTAGCGAATTGCAGAAATAACGCCTAACTCTTCCCAATCTAGAGCCCTGAATATATGCTCTAAACGCGTGGTGAACAGCATTGTAGAGATCGTGTCTCCCTGCCCTACGTCCTTTTTTATTGGGATTTTGTTACTTCATTAATGGAGAACTATGGTGGCTGTGGATCCACTGTAGATTTTTTTCCTGTAGGCTTACATAGGGTTTATTGATACCCTGATTTTGTAGTGCCTGCATCATTACTGATATCTCTACTGGGTCATACGCCTTCTCGTAATTTATGAAGGCAATGTATAGGGGTTGGTTGTATTTCACGCCTTTCTATGTCACCTGATTGATGGTGGAATGTGTTCTATTCTGGAGTAACTTGTAAGAAGTCCTCCTTGGTCTTTTGCTTGATTGAAATTTAGTGTATCTTAATTCTATTATCTCCTATTTTCGGAAATAGTTTGTAGAGAATGGAGAGTAAACAGATTGGTGACTAATTCATCATGTCCTCGATGTGTTCTTTTGTTGCCGATATATCGCCCGACCAAATCAAATTTGCCTTGACAAGTGGGGAGGGGGGTTGCTATTTTTCGTTTGGGAACCGGAAGAAAGTTTCTAGTTCACGCCGCAACTGTCCCTCACCTAGGAGTACACGTTACCAGTGGTGCGCTGGAAAGCTGGGAAGGGGGAACAGAAGTAAAGAAATAGAGTGGAGAGAGGAGGTTGGGAAGGCACCAAAAAAAGAAAACGGCTAAACACATGAGAGAAAAAATTCTCCCCGTGTCTGCATGCTTCACTGCAAATGTCATCGAAAGACGATGGTCCTGTATGTGAAGAGAGTGAACAAAACATTTATTTGATATTCTGCACGAGAAATTCGGTGAATTGTGTTCCAGAAGCGCTGCATTAGAGAGTCGCAATCCGTGCAGCGAAAGCGAACGAGTGCATCGAGGCACGTTAGACACGAGTGCTATGTAACAGGTATCTTCGAAAAAGAGCATAGGCATGCGTGACCACGGAGAAAGATGCACGCCTGTCTCGGAGGTGAAAACGTGTAGAACACAAAGCGACAGGCAGGTGCCACCACCGTGTCGCATTTGCAAAGTGATGGAAACACTTGCCTTTTTGAGCATCGCGTTGTCCTGTCAGCGTAGCGTGATAAACGTTATTGTCCTTAGATTTACTTATGTGTGCCGCCTCTAGTACAAAGGCGCACATGCGAAACATCTACGTGTTGCTATGGTTAGTACGTGGAGGTTTGTTGTTGTTAGGATGGGGTCTGTGATTTGGAGTATCGTTTGATGCCGTTTGGAGTATTGTTGCAGTGGACAAACAGAGAAGTGTACACACACACACACAGACAGACAGACAGACAGACAGACCAAAATTTTTGGCGTCGAATGTCCCAAAAAGACTATCGTGTTTAAAAAAGTGAATATAAGCAGCACTGACCAGAAGAGCGGCAGTGTAAGCAGATGAAGTTCTTTCAAGAGCAGCCACGTTGCACGTTGTCTTTATCGTTGACTCAGACACGCTGGACACCGGGAACACTGGAGAGCTTCGTGGAAATCGCATCCCTTGTCTGGCCAAAAAAGCTATTTTTGCGGCATTTTGGTTCATAGAGAACAGTAATGGTTGCACAATCAGGCGCTTTTACTGCTTTTGGTTAGCCCCCAGAACGTCAAGTTGGTGGTGCCGACGTATGGGTTTTTCCTGGTGCGAGTCCCGCTATTTTAGCTCGTTGACGCAGTGGTTTTTCGAGAGTCGGCGTGTCTGCTTTTACGGCTTGCAGTTAGGGTTATCTGCGTGAGCTCGTTTGCGTGAACTCATCTGCATTTGGTTTAGACATGGTGGAAGCTCTACACAACAACACGAGGGCTGTAGCCCTCAGGATTTTCTTCATGATTGCGAGAATGCAAGAACATTACTCACGTCGTCTCACTGCTGGGGTTGCTAATCACGTATTAGCTGAGACATTCTGTGACAAAATGAACCGCTGACAAAAACACCCCGACGTTTGGATCTTATAGAACCACTAGGCTGGTCGTTCAACCAAATCACGTTGAGTTACCTGGCTGTTTCTGGCGTCGGCTTCCAAAAATATATTAACCGCCGTAGCTACTAACTGTGTCACCCACAACACACAGGTGAGGACTCCACTCAAAAGCAGTGCTACTGAGGAAGCTAAGCTCTTCTTTAATAAGAACATCATCCCGCGTGTTGGCACGCCACAGGTCCTCATCAGCAACAGCGTTGTGGCGCTTACTGCTCTCGAAATGAGGTGCTCTTGGCATATAGCCAAACAAGCCACCGCTGTCCGATCGCTCCCGAATCAATAGACTTTTACTAGAGTACGTATCAGTGTGACGTTACTGACGCATATGCATGACGACAGTTGACGAAAAAATTCCTGCTAGTGCTGCTACGTGGGGCAGTGGCTTAGTGAACCGTGGACAATTTCTTTTTCTTTTGAAGCCTAAATTTCAGCTCACTGTGGCAAGACTGGATAAGGTAGGTGCAAGAGAACCTTCGGGTGTGTGAAAAACCACGTGACGAAGTACTTGCCACACTGACTGACTGTTAATCTTAAAGAAATAAACACACAAGGCGTGCTATGCAAGGAACAGCAGCATAGTTGTTTAACATGTATGGTGCTTATTGTAGCATGTGGTGTGCGTTGAAAGGCATCGACAATATTGATTCACCTCTACGGACACCGAAAGTGTGAATATGAATGAGTGCGCGTCGCCACATCGTCACGACACGGCGGCGCGCGCTCTCGCTGTCCGCGCGTACTTTTCCTCACAAAGAAGAAGGGTGGACGCTAACTAGCACACCCTTATATCGCAGTAAAAGGAATTGTACGTCTTGGCTTGCCTTGGGATATCACCGGAACGATTCTATTGTGGTTAGGAGGCGCATAAAGGGCACTGCAATCGTCACACAGTCTTTGTTTGCAAAAGGGGCGTGCTTTTTAGACACAGTGAAGCAACAACTGGGACGCTTATTCGCGTTCATCTGTACCTGTGAGTACGTTTCCTTTGTCATTTGTGCGTAAGAAAAGCAGGGAGCCTTTTGATTTGCTTGCAATTCTGCGCGGGACCTTCCGATTTTTGTCTATCGCGTCCACCGCTTCCCCTGTGCGGCAAAGCTATGACTTCTGTTATGCACCGATCTGTTAGACGCAGAGTTTTCCCATGTGCGAACCACGCCAGCATCTTTCTTCTTTTTCCTGAGAACGCGTGAAGACTGTACCAGGGTGGTTTGTGACGAGCGTCGATAAACAAAACACTTCATCTTCGGGAAACGATACAGTAAGTGCTAGGGTCAATTCAATATGCACGCATGAAGGTGATATTTTGCAATGGAGCTAATAAAAAATGCATGCCTGTATTGTATCGTATACGTAAGAAGGCAGTTTTTTCACCTAAATTAAAGTAAAAAACTTTATTTTGTCGTTCACGATTGGATGCGTTTGTATGCAGGCCAGCATACTAATTAGGAAAACTTGACTTCAGTATTATTAGCTAAAACGAATTATTTGCAGTTTTTTGGTTGGCTAGCTCTTCAATATCTTGACGCAACGCGCTCTGGGGGAGGTAAGAACTGAATCAAACGATGCCTTGCTTAGAAAACTAATGCAAGTATTGATGAGACAGGGTAAAAAGTAATTGTTTGTTCAACGTAGAATGATAGTGCAAGCTCGCAAGATTTAAGAAAAAAATGCCTCTTTAAAGTACGAAAGGTAACAAAACAAAAAAGCATTTTGAATATGCCCACTTGATTGGGTTACGCCGAACAATAAAATATTTTAGACTATTGTTATGAAATGCATGAAGCAGTGAAACGCTCCTGTCTCTAAAGCTGAATACGATAGCACCAAATGAAAGAATAACTGAGAGTGACAAATTCCGGTGGAATTCTTCCAGAGGCTGTTTCAATAGTCTTTTTATTCGCATATAACATCCTCGGCACCTTAAAGAAAAGGGCTCCAGGAATTCACTTTATTTATAGTGAAAATACAAAGCTGACTGGGCCAGACCCAACCTATGAAGGTGAAAGTATAGTGGCGGGACTCAACAACATAGCTCGGTAATTACTATTTTTTTCTTTCCTGATAAATAAAACCGGCTCTTCCAAGGAAACTTCAGCTGAAGAAAATCTCATAAAAACAATGAAGATTCGAATTTAATGCCCATTGTACGCTTTTCAAAGTGTGCTCTGCGAAATATGCTGGCGTAGCCAGTACTGAGAGAACAGAGACATCTGGGGATGATTTCGCTAGAGAATCTGCATAATCGTTGATTTCTAAACATCTATGATCTGGTAAACACACTAGTCATACTAGCTACACCCGTATGCTAATTAGTGAATAGAATGTCTGCACAGTACGTGACTAATTACTTGCGTTTAAGGAAAAAGAGGAAGAATAGCAGCCTGTTCGAATAACCACTGCTGATAGATTCTGGAGCAGTTTCCGCAATACTAGAGCTACTTCCAGTATCGGGCAAATTCTCCTTATAATCGGCCAATCCCCTCTTTTGGGTACGAGCCATGTGCAGAAGATAACAACAACAACAACAACAACAAACAACACATGGATACCCTGTTTTTTTTTCATTAAGATTCAGTCCTATAACAACACTGCATATTTGGAAGGCCGCTTTACAACGAAAATACTTACTATCAGTGGTTCAGCCATCATCTGACATTGAGCAGTAGATGCTAGCGCCACTAAACATAGCATAACGCAAATCGTAACGTTTCCCACCATGGACTGTTTCTTCAGCATTAGGCTATATCACCGTGAAACAGACACATTAAAACGATTTTACACCAGTCTGTCTTTTATATAACAAATGGGCAATGTGATTGTGATTAGCTTTTTCTTCAGTTTTTGAGCATGTTCTTATGCTTAGGCCGAACACAATTGAAGTGGTTATGTATATTCTATTGTGCTGGGTAGATATTCACCGGTACCTTAGCACTGAACTCTGAACTTTCAGCGCTTCGTCAATACATCTTTCCTACGCCCGAATATGCTCGTTTTCCATCTTGATGTCTGTTTTTTTCTGTGGCGTTCCAATGAATGACTTCGCCAAGCAACTGCTCACTTGACGCACGGTAGTGGACTGCTCCTCGTGGCTTACCTCGACTAGCGTTGTAAATGTTACCAAAAAACGTAACAAAATTTGTTGCTCTATCCTCTGTTTACCAAAGAACGCGCTGCCACTCTACGTTACCTACTCTAAAAGGTAACGCGTTCCCGTTACTGTTACAGAAAAAAATAATGAACGTTACATTTATCGTTACTACACCCACGGAAAGTGTAACCAATGTGTATTTGCTACACAATGCCAGATTTAGCATTTTTTATATCTCATATTATGTTTCTATCAAAACTTCGAACGCAGAACAATGATTGTAATAAATATGTTTATTTAATGACTAATATTTGTGCAATTGTACCAGACGTTAGTTTGGTGGCCTAAATGGCTTGTAGGGTTAGATGTAATGACGTGCGAGTCTGGTACACTGGATAAATTTGTTTTTCTCCATGCAACCTTATACACAATGTCAGATTCTATTATACACGATCGCCACGAAAAAGAATCATTGAAATTGCAAGAAGTTTACTGTGATCGGCTTTTTTTTTGATACGAACAGCTCCTCCGTGGAGAACGTCGAAATCGAAAGCGGTGGTTATTGGCCTCTGAAATAGCTCGCCTTGTGCCAGTGGGAAATCGCGGAGGCATGCACTGCAACTTTTGTTTTTGTGTACGCGCGTGTGCTGCCGAATGTGCTGTTTCTCTCTTCCCTCTCTGCTCTCTTTCGTCTCCCCCATCTCTCTCCCATGCACAGGGTAGCAAACCAGCTGCCTATAGGCTGGTTAACCTCCCTGCCTTTCTTTTTCCTCTATTTTCCTTTCTTCTTTGTTTTACATTTGTACGTTTGTGACCCTAGATGCCCCTTGAACCACTTCTTTCTTACGCCTGTTGCCTCGTTTAGGCCATAGAGTTTCTCAATATACACTAGAGGGAACTCTGGCGCTAGTGTCTACGGGAGCTGCAACGCGCGGTGCTTCATCGAGCATGGGAATGATGGGTAGTACACACATTCGTACAATTTTCGTACTACTGGTCTCTTTTTGGTTTCATGTGTGTTAGTGTGGTTTGGAGCTGTTTTCCGATGAAACAAAAATCATTAGATGTTCAGTGGTTGCGCTTCACCACCTTATTCTTCTAAGCTTGCTTTTCCAAATCGGGTCGTGATGTTCGTGAAGTTTAAAGGAGTTGAATCTTTCTTTCAAAACAAAACCGAAACACTGCAATAAATGAAGCCGCAAATTCGATTCGCCGCCAGCAAATACGAAGACTAGGCAAGTGCGTGTAATACCCATCCTTCCCATGCTCGCTGAACGATAGCAGCGCCAAAGTCCCCTGTATTTTTTATAGCAAGCTCTATAGTTTGGGCCACCCAAATTTATGCCGCGTGCCTCATCGACGCCGGCACGCATGCACGCATGACCTACGCAGCAAAGGCCTAGTCCGAGGGCGTGCTAATAAAGTGTTTTCTCGCTTAGTCACGGAAACATTTTATGTGCATAAACATTTCGCGTTCGATTTGTCGTAAATTTAATGCAAAATTTCGCTAGAATTCATTACAGCGTGTTTAAGATCCACCTCACAGGCTCACGAGTTTAATAACCAAAAAAGTAGCTGCCATTGCGGAGAACAAGAAGCCAAACTTGTTTTAAAACAAAATTTGATAATTCTTTATTAGCTTTGTAGAAACTATTTTGTAGATTGTATAATAGACTCACCCTTTATTAGACAAACATAAAAATACTTTTTTGCTTTGTATACAAGGTTGTAGGTTCAAACTCGGTTTCTTCACTCTTTCTTGTGTATATAGATTTTGTAAACAAAATGCCATTGTGATGGTAATATTTGAGTTACATTTTTGGGACGTTAAACCTCATATATAAATCAATCAAATCATTTGTGTCACATAATTTGGAACATTTTAGAACCACTGGTGATAAATTTGGTTTCTCTGTGTTAAGCACATTTAATATTTTTGCCGCGTATATCATGCAGTTAAAAACAAAACTGAGTTTCTTTTCGGGCCACTCGGTGGAATATGCATAAATTTTAAATTATCAAATATAAGACACCTTTTTTCGGATTTGTGTCGATCTCTCGATGCGTTTGAGACAGTGGCGTAGCAAGGAAGTGTCACACTAGGCCCCTTTTCCGCCCCCTTTCCCTGTATTAGTTTCGTCATGACGTAAAATACATAGCGCCTAAAAACCGTGTGCTTGCCAAGCCCCTACTTGAGCTGAAAAAGTTGCTACCAAACCCCCACAAGAAATCAATTTCAGCCTAAGCCCTTCGTTTAAGATCAACCAAGATTAGGAAGCTAACTGTGGTTGTCTGCCGTGTAGCTCTCTACGGCTAGCTGTGGTTAGTCGTATTGTCTTCGTGTGACAGCGGTACCAGGGGCTCTAGTTGAAACAGTGGGTAGCGAAAAACCGAGATAACCGAGATAGCGAAAAAAGTAGAAACCTTTTGTTTCACAAGAAAAAATCGACCTTTCGCGTCTCACTTGCTATCGTTTTAACGGTTTTCTTCTGACCATGGGGTAACGCCTGTCGTGCATGATGTGTAGAATTCGGTTTAGGTAGGCTCTGCATAGGTAGTGCACCTCAAGCCCGGTTCAAATGCCAGCTATCTCCCGGATGCGCCAGCATTCCACAAAAGGTCGCTGATAAATAGGTATTGAAGTATACGATGCCGAACATGTCTAATTTGATGCGGTAGTTTTTCACCACGCTGTGCTCAGGGAGTGTAGTCCTTTATTTGTCATTCAAACTTGCAGACATCGATTTTATGTAGCCGCATGCCCTCAAAGAAGTAATTTGTTTCTCCGACGCACGAAGCATGACAATCAGCATGTGGGAAGCCGAATGGGATGCGTTGCTTCCCAGCCCAGAACTTCAGGACAAAATGCTGGCCGTCCACTGCACCCAAGATAGGGACGGTATACTATACCTGCCAGTCCTGTCTTGGGAGAGAGAAGCCGGGTGGCACGTGGCAACCTCAGCGCCTGCCCTAGATCATAACAAAGTTGTTCTCACTCCCTTACTAAGCGCGGGGTATACAGTGAACCAGCTCATGCGCTTTTCCTTGGCATAGCCTGTCTTTTTGACCCCAAAAGACGCAGGAGCAAGAAATACGCCTGCTCCAATTCACTACCGTGAAAACTTTGTTTCTACAGTTCGTCATGGAGGATTCCACGGCTTTCTCCAAGCTTTGTTTGGCAATGGCCCCAAACTCCCCCATGGAGTCAGCGCGCTTCAGAAATTTCTATCCACAGTTTCTACAATAAATGTCAATTTGAACATCGCCTTGTCAAAGCCTCCAGGCGAAAAGCTGATCAACGTAGCGACAAAGAAATTATAGGGGTGAGCTCTGGAAAATTGACAACTACAAGATGAAAATGTAGCGAAAAACGTGACGCCGCACGTTCTCAAATAATTGTAACGTAAGCACTTTACCCGTTACAGTTACGAAATGGTAAAGAGAACGTTACAAAGTTAACAAAAATAGTTACGGGTTATCAGTAACTGCGTTACTTGTAACGTGTTACCGCCAACACTAATCCCGACCCTCTAGAATAGAATACTCAATGTTTGCTCCATTCGATCGGCCTGCAATTAAACTGTGTGGTATGGAGTAGTCCTTGACTTGGGCAGTCTGTATGAACGTTGATTTCTCCTGTCTCCCTTTCTTAGGGGAGGGGGTAGGAGTGCCGGGGTAACATGGGGTAACCATGCCATCGCAGTTAGATTTATAACTGCACGTGGTGCTCAGTGACGATTCGTGTAGCCGAAGTGTGTTCATATAAGCTGCCACCTATACGCAGCCAGGGGGAGTCCTCCTATGGTTTCGTGCACGACTCCGCACTGCCTGCTGGCTGATGTCCACTTTGAATGTCTTGCACCTGTTGTGTAATGTGAGCCTTGTTAAGAAAGTTATTGTTTCTTGTTCGCTGAGGAACCAGCATTTTTTCCGCCCGGCCTGCCTGGCTTACAGTTGTGAAGCAAGCCCGATACCCACAGAGTGCCTCAGGATTTAGAAGCGATTAAAGTGTATTTGCATTTATTTGTATAGTAGGAATACTTAAAGCGCCTTTGCTAAAAGAAACGAAAAGCTAGAAGCCGCGTTAGAAAACCGAAATATAAAGGAGGCGTTAGGGATTCAGTTCCGAATTCGAATGGTTTATTTTTTCCAAATATATTAGGAAAAGATTTCAGGGCTGAAAGCTGTTGTCTCCAGCATGGTAAGGACCCGAAACCAGAAATAGAAGCAAGCGCTTGACCTACCCTTACTAGCGGCACCTGACTAACATGTATAGAACAGGAACGTATGAGTAAATGAAATATCATTTAAATAACAAATCACCAAAATACATAACTACAAAATATATGAACAGCGAAAAAACATAATGATCAATATTGAATACGGCAAAAGTTTAAATATGAACAGTGCTCTAAATACAATAATGAAACACATCCTATCCTTGCAAAACAAATCAAAACCTATTAGGGAGAGAACAACAGAAGATAACATTTATATGACCACACGAATGGGCACATGCATGCAATATGTGCATACATACAAGTCTGTAAAAATGTAGAGAAATACGTACAATACAGGAGAAAAAAATTCACTGCCGAGAACACTACAACATAAAGTACGAATGAAGACTCAACAGGTTATATACTAAGTTTTAAAAGGAATAGCGTCGATACTATTTTATGAATAGAATTTGCATGTGGCCTAGTAGTGAAACACTACTACGATTGATCCTAAATATAGTTGACGCACTGCTGTAAGTGCAGGCGTCATATCTTTGTATCAATTATGAATTGATGGAAAGTTGCATTCTAAGAGAAGCAATCACTAAAACGTACGAAACCGTGGTATTAGTCATTGGTGAGTGGAGCAGGTGTGAGGATTGCAGTGGAAATAATAAAATGTATAATAGTGGGTGAAGACATATAAAATGATCACATAACGCGAAATGCACACTGGTGATTTATCCTGATAATGTTGTATGACTCGAAATATTATGCTGTGGAAGGAAAGTAGTCGATATTGGCAATGTTGCGAACAACAATCTTTTGCGATAAGCAAAGTCTCGTAATGTTGCGTTATGTAGTGATCAATTGAACCAAATCACAATAATTTTGATGCGATGCGAAGAGTTCATACGACATTTGTTCATACGAAGAGTTCATACAGAAATGAAAGAATAGTGCGCAACGTGAGATTGCTTTTTTGCTCATTTAAAGCTTATTGCACATGTTGTTGACGTGAGTGTCTAATGAATGATTAGAGCTATATCTAACACCAAGAATTCAACATTCTTTTGAAATTTCATTCCAGTGTACACTGCAGTAAATATCTTGCTCGAAGTCAAATTATTTTTCACGAGAAAAATTCGTTTGGTTTTCTCTGCATTGCTTTTTGGGCAGTGAATGTGACCAGAGTACTAGTTTTTTAAAAACTTGATTTCAATTGACCGTAGAGCTTTTTAATCAACACTGGACAGCAGGATAGTGCAATCACCCGCATACATACTACAGTTTGAGGTTTTATCAATACTTTTAACGTTATTATTGTAAACGTTAAAGAAAAGAGGACCAAAAATACTACCTTGGGGAACGCGACTTTTTATATGGAGAGATGAACAATAGTTGCCAATAAATACACACTCACTCCCGTTGGAGAGATGCGAACGGAATAATTCGAGCTGCCTATTGCGAACCCTGAAATCTGATAGGTTTAGTGAAATCGACGGCCCTACTATAATCAATGAAGGAACCCAGAGTTTAAGTTTATTTTCAATGTTTGGTGGCACACTTTTTTCAAAAGAAAATAAAGTTGTTTTCATAGAATGCCTTTTCCTGAAAACAAACTGTGCGTCAGAACGTAAATTTATTTTCTCGAAAAAGCCGTTCAGCTGAGAGAACAAAGTTTCATCAAAGCATTTAAAAAAATGACACAACAGATATCGAACTATAAATTTTGGCGTCATACTTATTGCCACTGTTCAAAATAACAGCAAGCTTGAATTTTTTTATTGCACCAGGAAATTCAAATAACTGAAACGCAATATCAAAGAGGTAAGCCAGGGCCGGCGCAAGATGTTCAATTAGGTATCATATATGCGTAGTCTGCGACCTATCTATATTTGAAACCGTGCTGTTTTTTAAGCCTATAAAGTGTGAAAAACTTCACTTTCGTAAAAAAGAAATCATAAACAGGGCAATTAGTAGCAGACCACATGCGTCCACTCCCCGGCACAGTAATGCCTCTCGCGGCCTTCAACGAGTTGCTTATTGCAGAAGTATTGAAAGGTCCTCTTCTTTGAAACGTCAACGTGAAAGATTTCCACAACATGCAAAAAAGAGCATTTTTGTGAACAAATTGTCAAGCTTCTTAAGAAATCGCATACTTTCATATTGTAGAAGCCATTGTCACTTTAACTGGCAATGTTCAGTGGTGAAGTCGGAGAGCCGCTTTTTCCCTTTGCGCTCAAAGAAGCTTCCACCGGAGAGATAGAACCATGTTCAGGTGCGTTAATTTATTTTTTTGTTTATTACTCATTTGTTTATTTATTTCTATTTATTTATTTATTTACTTACTGTTCATCTATTTATATTAATCTTTTGGACTTCCATCGAATGTTACTGGTTTAACAAAACATGGAATATGGTGACACGATGCATAGCTCACAGGGCTCAAACGAAAGAAAGAGAAACGACGGGTGCTACTTCAGTCAATGCCGCGCCATAGTTCTACACGCCCACTGGTACTTTGGCGCATGCGCACAAAAGAGACGCGCTATCAAGTGGATATTGCGCAATATTATGCAGAGCTGTGCACACGCCAGTGCCAACGCATCTGCCATTTCAATGGTGTCCCTCCTCCGGGATGTGCAGGCAGGCGTGGCTGGTACGGCGGTGGCGGCGATGCCAGCTGTGTGCTTTGTGACGCTACTGCTTCTCCCGCGTGTGCAACATAAATCTCTTGAAACCACGCAAAAATACTAACCTTTGTCATTGTACCTAATTCAACAAAATACACCCTCAGAAACACACACGCCCTATCAAATAAACTTTGAACCCGGGCGCTCTGAGTGACCGTCGGGTGCCCCCTACCACATTTCCGCATTCTTCGAACTCGTTTGCAAGAGCACACTATACAGCCACCATGTCAAACAAGCAGATAGGTGAAACTGTGCAATATAGCGTGCCAGACAACTAAAATAACAACCAGCAATGAAAGAATGCTAATTGCGCAACGATTGTGTGGTTTAATGCTTTCCACCCCTGTAAAGTGATCAGCTATAACAATTCCTCGTCATGAGCTACATGCGAATAGAACGAAGTGCTCATAAAATCCACCTGAGTGGGTAGAGCCATGGCAGTGGATTCATTATGATCATCATTACCTTATATATGTGTGTCATGTCCCTCGCTTATTCGTAGAAAGACGAATGATGGCGCAGTGGGGGTGGTTCTGCTTCACCAAAATTAAAATATCCAATATTTGGCAGAAAACCAATACAGCAAACACAGTCAGCCTTGCCCCTACGCGTTGCTGCGCTCGGCATTCACATTAGGTAGTGTCGTAATTGTCGGTCCTTTTTTAAGCGTGAAGGAAGTTATACACTTCAATATTAGAGAAAGACTCAGACATTGGAATGATTTTGCGAACTTCTTAATTTCCCCCAAAACAGCTATGTGTTTAAAGAAACAAAATATATGTGCTAAGCACAACAAGGTTTTTTTACTATCCATAGTTTTCCTGAAACATTGCGAGAACACTATTGCTTTTTCAGTTAGGGTAGCCTTCGTCACTGATAAAGCTATAGCTCTCCACGATCCCTTAATCTAACCGACTGTTGATGTAGCGCTGTTCCAGCCACACTTTGAAGTGAACTGATCGCATACACTGCGATACGGTTACTGGGAAATTATTTAAACTCCAACGAAAAGCTTTTGAAGAAACCCGACGTTTCGGAACCGACTGGGTTCCTTCCTAAGGGAAAAGTGATACTACGTAGCAGCGGCGTCTTCAAAGCTCTCGTGGGGTGGGTAATGACCCCCCCCCTCCTTCCTCCCTCTCGCTCGTTTTGCTGTGGAGCACAGTCGATGTGTACACACTTGGAGAAGGGTTCCGCGAGATGGGTTGATGTTTTGGGATGTTCGCTGTATATGCAACGACTCGAGTAATAGTAACCTTCCCCTCCAGTTAGTTTTCCTTCCAAGGATAGTCGTTGCTTCGAAGTTTTTTGGGTGGTCTAACGTCACAGCATACTCGGCGACTGCTCTGCTCTCTTTGTAGAGCATCTGCACGTCGTTGACATGTTTTTTGAGTTGTTCTGGTAGATTTTTCATCTCTCCAATGTACAAAGAAGGGCACCCGGCTCACGGTATTTTGTAAACAACACCGGCAAAACGAGATAGAGCGAGAGGGGGTCATTACCCGCTTCACGAATGCTTTGAAGTTGCCGCTTCTACGTACTTCCAAGTTGCCTGAGGAACGAAGTCGGTTCGAAAACGTCGGGTTTTTCGAAAAACTTTTGTTAGGAGTTTATATCATTTCCCAGTTTTCATACCCAACCGCACCGACATCTGTCGAATGTTTACATTGAAGTCTATCAGGCAAAACGATTACCCATGTACATACCATCACACTATCTCACTGGTTTTTTTTAAATAGCCAATAGATGAGTTGCGACATTTGTACTTCATCATTCTTGTTGTTAGCGCATTCAGTGACCTGTGAGGCTGTTCTTACAATGATGCGTGACGTCGCCTTATGAGACAGCTGCTTTTCTGATCCGCAGAATATCTCTACAATTTGAATATGTGCACAAACATTTGCCAATGCAGACACACCATACTTCGCCTCAGATCTTCAGCTTTCGAACCGACATGCTAAAGTTGTTTTATATAGAACGTTTTTAAAAACCTTTTGAGAGTGTACGGCTTCCAAAAAGTCTTAAAAACCAAACAAAAATGAACTTTCGTGTCTCTTCCATGGACATTACATTCAGTCAATAAGAGATGGCGCCGAACTTTTGCGCACACGCGGGGTGAGATGTCCGTTCTAACTCTTCGTAATGCTTAGATAATTTACAGGCTGGCTTATTTACGCCTCTTCGAAAACTATTACCAGAGCGGGGAGCATGCGTTTTAAATAGCAGAATGCATTTAAGAAAGCGAGAAAAAAGCAAATGTGAATGAAGCCTTCGCATTTTCTTGCGAGTGAAGAACATAACTCTTTAAGCAGGAACAATTTCAAAAGACGACACGGCCGTAGGCGGAACCAATCAGTGGAATGAAATTGTGCAGAATATGCAACGCTTTGGATAATCACCTCCATATGTTTTTTCAAGCACTCCTGTTTTACGCAATATATATATATATATATATATATATATATATATATATATATATATATATATATATATATATATATATATATATATATATATATATATATATATATATATATATATATATATATATATATAGTCCAGTAGATCCTCCGTGAGCGGTCACAACGTAGTTTATTTCGACGTTTCGGCCTAGAGTCTGGCCTTCATCAGGATCAATCCTGATGAAGGCCAGACTCTAGGCCGAAACGTCGAAATAAACCACGTTGTGACCACTCACGGAGGATCTACTGAACTATATGCAACGCTACGGCCACTCAACCACCATGCCTGCATATATATATATATATATATATATATATATATATATATATAGTGTGGGCATTCAGTATACCAATCCTCTTCATCTGTACATTATCATCATTATCTTGTGTTGCTCGTGCATCCTCATCGTTGTCACGTAGCATCATCATCTTGGTTCATTCAACTCAGCTGTCGGCTGCCGGTTCCTCTGGCCTAATAAAGGTCTTCCAAACCAAGACTTCATACGTGGTGGAGCGTGCTGTTAGATCCCCCGTCATCCTATCGACCACTCCACCCCATGGAGCTACGTTCAGGTTGCCGCTTGGGCCAGGTGTCCGGAAATATGTCGCACCAAGAAGAGGTCGGTGCTGCAGCCATTCCCACTCCACCACCGCGTGACGCGCTTTCTCACGTCATTAACAGCCTCCAGCGTGAGCCCCAACCCTTCGCTGGTATGCGCGGGGAAGATGTGGAGGAACGGCTGGACAATTTCGAACGTGTCGGCGCTGCTAGCCGGTGGGATAACACCTACAAACTCGCTTACATGTCATTCTACCTCACGGGTGTCGCGAAGACGTAGTTCCTCAACCACTTCATCGGCATCCCCGACTGGTCAGCCTTCAAAGATCAGCTTCACCATGTCTTTGGCACACAGGCTGTTCGTTCAACTTTCGCAAAGAAAGCTCTCGCGGCTCGGTAACAGCACATCGGGGAGTCGTATACATCCTACATCGAGGGTGTCCTTTCACTTTGCCGCTGGGTTGAAACCCCAATGACAGAGTCAGATAAGGTACGCCAGCTTCTTAAGGGGATTGCACCCGTCACATTCAATGCCCTTGCAATCCAGAATCCGGCTACCGCTGCTGACGTTGCGACAACCTGTCAGCGCCTCGAAGAACTTGAGTCTATGCGCCTACAACCAGACTGGGACGCGGCCCGTATTACGACGGATTCAAACCTACGAGACTCAATAAGGGTGATTATACGCGAACGAGACTATACCGCAGGAACCTTTCACCAGGGCCGTCGTTATTGGTCACCGCCACGTCGGTCTCCATCTCCGCCAGCATCTGGTGAACTGCGCAGTAGTCATCAATCAACCCGACGCCGTTCCCCATCGCCCTACCGTCGTTCCTCTTCTCCTCTTCAGCCTGCTCCCCTCGCTTCTGATCGACGTCTGGAAAACTAAGCGATGCAGCTTTTTGGAGGACAAACTGCATTCCAACACAGTACTCTAATTCCTCGAGCACGCCCTTGCAATATGATTGCAGACTCTGTTGAGGGAGTGGACGTTGATGCTTTGGTGGACACTGGGGCTGGGTTTTCTATTATTCGTGCTGATTTGTGTACCCGTCTTTGAAAAGTCACGACGCCTTATAATGTAACAACACTGGTTACAGCCCAGGGAACAATGATTCGCCCTTCCGCTCTGTGTACTGCCCGTGTGCTAATCGACGACATTCTTCATCATATACAATTCGCTGTGCTATCCCCGTGCTCCCACGAACTCATTTTAGGCTGGGACTTTCTTTCACCTGCTTCCGCGGCTATTTGTTGTGCACAACGTGTCGTCCATCTTACTGACACAAACCACTTGCTTAGTGACGAAACCTACAGGCCACTTCGAGTCATCGCTGCTGTAGACATCGAGTTACCCCCAAATGAACATCAATTAGTCACGGTTTTGTCCAACGATGTCGACTCTGGTGACATTTTGGTCACTCCATCGCCCCTTTGCCGTAACAAAGGCACAGCAATCGCATCAGGTGTGGCTCGCTTCAACAATGGATCAGCTGTCCTGGCTGCTACGAACACCACACCAGATAAAATTTTAAAAATTTTACTGCCGCGGGGCACTACTTTTGCCTGCGTTGCCGATCTGGAGCCTGTGTGCGTCGTGCCTCTTAACCCTGCCTCATCTAAAGGCCATCCTAGAGATCATGCTGCTTCTTCGGCCTTTACAGCAGCCATCAACAAGGACTTGACAGACTCGCAGAAGCAGCAGCTGCTTTATGTGTTGCAAAAGCATGCACACTCTTTTGATGTTCATTCATCCAGCCTGGGTCAGACAACTGCTACAGCACATCGTATTCAGAACGACGGAACATCCATTGTGCATCGTCGTTCGTACTGCGTCTCCCTAGCCGAACGAAAAATCATTGAGGAAAATGTAGACGATATGCTGCAACGGGAGATAATCCGACCCTCAACCAGTCCTTGGTCGTCTCCAGTGGTTCTGGTGCGTAAAAAAGACGCTTCCGTACGATTTTGCGTCGGTTACAGAGCACTCAATGAGATCACTAGGAAGGACGTATACACCAAGCCGCGTATCGATGACGCCCTCGATTCCTTACAAGGTGCTAAATTCTTTTCAAGCCTCGACTTGCGTTCCGGCTAGTGGCAAATCCCCATGCACAAAGATGACATAGAAAAACTGCGTTTGCAACCCCGTACGACCTATATGAATTCAATGTTATGCCGTTTGGTCAATGCAATGCGCCCGCAACTTTTGAGCGCTTGATTGACACCGTGATACGTGGCCTGAAATGGAAGACTTGCCTATGTTGCCTCGATGACATTGTCGTCTTTTCATCGACGTTTCCTCAACATCTGCAACGCTTGGACGAGGTCCTGACTTACCTTGAGGGCGCTGGTATTCAAATTAACACCAAGAAGTGCCAGTTCGCCCGCGGATCTATCAAGGTCCTCGGTCATGTTGTGAGCAAGGACGGAATTCGTCCAGACCCTGAGAAAACTGCTGCGGTGCTTCGCTTCCCTCGCCCACACAAGCCGAAAGATTTGCGAAGTTTCCTTGGTCTCGCCTCTTTCGGCGATTCATACAAAACTTTGCTTCCATAGCCACACCACTCCATAAGCTACATGCTTCTGGTACGCCCTTTCAGTGATCTCAGGAATGTGAATCGGCTTTCGACAGGTTGAAGAGTACCCTCACGACCGATCCTGTACTTTCTCATTTTCACGATGGTGCACCGACCTTTCTCCATACAGACGCTAGCGGCCACGGTTTAGGAGCCGTGCTCCTCCAGCGCGACAGCTCTTCGCGAGAGCGAGTCGTTGCGTACGCCAGCCGCGTTCTCTCCGCAGCCGAGATTAACTACATGATCACCGAGATGGAGTGCCTCGCCATCGTACGGTCAGCGCAGAATTTTCGTCCCTACTTTCCCGGCCGCCATTTCACCATTGTGACCGACCACCACGCTTTATGTTGGCTTTCGACACTCAAGAGCTTGTCGGGACACCTCGGCCGCTGGGTTCTACGCCTACAAGAGTATGATTTTTACATCGTATACAAGTGTGGCAGAAAGAATAGCGACGCCGATGCTCTTTCTCGCTGCCCACTACCAGCGGCTCCCCTCAGCGTTTCCGCAATCATGTTGCACAACACACCCTCGGAGTCCACGTCTACGGCGCTTTTTTCTCTCGCCTCTATGGACCAACTGCCTTCGGACGACCCGCACAATTTTTCTTCTCGGCAGCTGGCTGACCCATACTGTCGACGTATTATAGGCTACCTCACTGGCAGTTCCCGTCCACCTAATGCGAGGTTCCGTCGCCAACTGTCGCAGTTTAAGCTTGACAACTCAGTGCTATACCGCAAAATTTACCATCCTGACGGTCAGCGCTGGGTTTCCGTTCTACACCGATTGCTTCGGTCCGAAGTTCTCAAAGCACTTCATGACCATTCGACGGCTGGTCACCTTGGTTACCCATAACCTACGATCGCCTTCGAAGTTGATTATATTGGTGAGGTATTACCTCTAGTGTAGCTCGGTACGTTGGGTCTTGCACTACCTGACAATGTAGAAAACTACCCACATCTGCTCCAGCCGGTACACTACAGCCTTTTCCGTGCCCATCCACACCATTCGAAGTTGTAGGCATCGATCTTTATGGCCCCCTTCCAGTCAGAGCTGCTGGAAACCGATGGATAGCAACAACCGTTGACCATTTGACGCGCTACGCCGAGACAGCATTCGTCACTACCGGTTCAGCTTCTGAAATTGCCGATTTCATCCTCCGAGCCGTTATACTGCGTCATGGTGCTCCACGTGCATTGCTCAGTGACCGTGGAAGGGCCTTCCTTTCACAACTAGTGAACGAACTTCTTCGCGCCTTTGGCACAACTCACAAGATTGCCTCTAGTTATCATCCCCAAACTAACGGCCTCACTGAGCGATTCCACCGCACTCTTGCTGACATGATCGCCACCTAAGTTCAACCAGACCACAAGAACTGGGATGCAGTTCTACCATTCGTCACTTTCACCTACAATACGGCTATTCAGCGGACAACCGGCTACTCACCATTTTACCTAGTTTATGGACGCTCCCCTACTTCTTTCGTCGACGTCTCTTTCTTTACCTGCCCTGCGGATTCATCTCCATCCTCTTCTCAGGAATACGTTTTACGGCTCGCAGAGCACCGCCAACGTGCTCGTTTAAACACTGAAGCCCGACCACAAGACAGAAAGCTGGTTTATGATGAATTGCATCGTGCTGTATCATTTCAACCTGGAGACGAAGTGCTCCTTTTGACGCCTATTCGCACACCTGAATTGTGCGACAAATTCCAGCCACGGTTTATCGGGCCGTGCACAGTTCCTGAAGAAACTTCCCCATTGAATTATCGCGTGACGCCACTTGGAGCACCAGCAGATCGCCGTTATCGAACTACTCAGGTCGTCCATGTCTCCCGTATGAAGCCCTTCATGCGGCGTTCTTTGTCCCCTTGACTTCCCGCGGCCAGGCTGGCCGCTTTCACATGGGGGTAACTAGTGTGCACATTTAGTATAACAATTCTCTTCATCTGTACATTATTATCATTATCATGTGTTGCTGATGCATCCTCATCGTTGTCACGTAGCATCATCATCTTGGTTCGTTCATCTCAGCTGTCAGCTGCCGGTTCCTCGGGCCTAATAAAGGTCTTCCATCGAAACCGAGACTTCATAATATATATATATATATATATATATATATATATATATATATATATATATATATATATATAGTCAAGTAGATCCTCCGTGAGCAGGCAGTCACAACATGGTTTACAACGTGGTTTATTATATAAACCACGTTGTGACCGCTCACGGAGGATCTACTTCACTATATTCAAGGCTATGGCCACTCAACCACCATGCCTGCATATATATATAGGTATGGGATATGCCACAACGGGAGCGTTGTCAATAAGAATAAATATATTTATTTTCCTACAGTTTTGGGAGGGGTCCTCCCTTCATCAGGGGATGAGTTATACTCATCCCCTGATGAGTATATATATATATATATATATATATATATATATATATATATATATATATATATATATATATATATATATGGTAATTATTGAACCATAGCTCCGGTAAGGATATTTTGAAGTTACTACACAGCTCTGTGAACATTGACAGGTGGCGCTTACTGTGGCGCCAGGCTACGACATTATCAGGATGCTCGCTGGCAGTATTGGGGCGAAAGCCTTGGATGCGCATTCCAATGTGAAAGCTCGTCTTCGAAACGTTATCATCTCGTGATGACGTCAGCGTATGCCGTCAACTAGAATCACAGATTAACCAAAGTATTTATGTCAATATGTGATTATTCGGACGTCACTTAATAAGCCGTCACATAGATCCATCATCCCACGACATCAGGGCAAAGATTGGCCGATAGTGAAGGTCGTGCAAAAACCACGACGTGCATAGAAAATCAAAGTTAGGAGATTTGAAGGTACTGTTATCAAGAAAAAGTCTGCACTGCTTTCTGTGCTGGAGGCATTGAGATCCACATTGGTTTAAGAAAGCCAGTAACTTGTGGTCTTTTGATCATGGGATCTTTCGTGCTCAGTCATCTGCGGTACAGGTATTTCTTGTTTTATTAGGGTGGCTTCTGATGTCACGTTTCACAGAAAACACCGACGTCACAAGAAAAACACCTTCCCTTCAATTAGGGCCGGCTTCTACTGTTCCGTCTGCGGTGGTAGGGCAGCTGGTGGCGCGCGTGTCAACGACCCTAGTCTAACAATCCCTATCTTTTTTGTTCTGCTTCGCCAGCTTCCTCGTACTACGCAGCCCGAAAACATTTAAGTATTGTGCGTTTCGAGCATATGCAGATCTCTTGCCGAGGTACAGCACTTTTGTGTGCTCAAATATCAGAGGCGCATATCAGCAGAAAAACAATTTCGCCCCCATCTTCCCACGAATGGGAACTCGAGTAAAAGCGTCGCAGAGTGATGGGGGTATCACGTGAGTGCTGTGTAATTGCGTATTGTTTAGAAATGTTTAATTGGTATTTTGTCTTTAAT